>NC_133778.1:66964209-67076709 GCF_003597395.2 Chelonoidis abingdonii
AGGGGGACCCTTACGTCCAGAACTGGCAGAGAACTCCTGGCAAGCCGTCTCGGGAGCAGCTCCTTTAACATTTGTCCGCGCCACCATGAAGCTTGTAACCGTGTAACGGTGAGAAGAGCTTGCTGTGGGCACCCCATCTGCAGTGCCTGAAATAGACCTTCCGGCAAGCGGTCCATAGCTCGCTTCTTTGGGGCCGGGGGCTTGTTGGGTGGAAAAAAAACCGGGGGGAGACAGTCGTTCACAAGACTGGCAAACGAGGGAAGCACGGGGGTGGGTGAACATAAAGAGTCTCCATAGGTCATAGATGGGAGGAGGTATAGTTTGGAGTGAGAGCGGGGGAATGAGCCGAGGGAAGGATGATAGAAGGCATTGAGGTGTGATGGGGCATGGGGAGGGGGGGATGCATGTGGGGGATTACTATCGGGGGTCATCAAAGGTCTCAGAGACTCCTCGCCTGTAAAGGGGTGTTACGCGTGAGAGAGGAGGTATCGGGTGATCGAGTCAAGTGGCTCTAGAGGTGTGGGTGGTTCCCCGGCAGTCGTTCATCCGGGGAGCAAGGACGAGAGAGACCTGGCAGGAAGGGATTGCGGGGTGTGAGCATATCTTCTGGTGGGTGCTCAGGGTCTGGAGGACTGAGATGACGCTCTCCTCTGTAGGGGAGGCGGAGGCCGGGAAGAGGTGGCCTCCGGAGCCCTGTGTTCAGAGTGGGACGAACGCGGGAGGGATCTGCTGAGGGCCCTGGGCTTTGGTGGTAACGCCAGGCCATGGGAGTCCAGAAACGCCCACTTGCTTGAGGACCATGACTACCTGCTGGCTCTCGCGAAACAGTGGCAGCAGGTTGTCAGCGTTCATGTAAATGAGTATGCGCTGTCCCGCTTACTGATATTTTCCTTTAGCAAGAAAGACTGAATGCCATCTCCTTGGTGGCGAGACGTGCCACGAGGAGGCTGGACACGGTGA
This sequence comes from Chelonoidis abingdonii, assembly GCF_003597395.2. Classification (NCBI taxonomy): domain Eukaryota; kingdom Metazoa; phylum Chordata; order Testudines; family Testudinidae; genus Chelonoidis; species Chelonoidis abingdonii. Next base: position 66,965,170 of record NC_133778.1, read on the forward strand.
GTGTGTAGCGGGGTCGTCCGTACTACCGAGAGTGGATGGGAGACCTCCCCTTGGTAGTCAGACGATCGGTTGCCCATCTGCCTTAGGTGGCTGAGCGCCATTACCGGAGGGCATGAAAAAAGACGTTTGCTCGAATCTTTTGCGAAGACCTCATGTTAAGGACCTGGCCACCAGCGGCGGTCGGGAGTTCGACCTGGATGCTAGATCGTCGATGGCTGAGAATGGCTCTCGGAGTCACGGTGCCGGTTAAGATGGCTCGAGCCCGACGGCTGCCAAGGGAAATCAAGGCGGACCTGGGCGTGAAGAGTGACCTAGAGCGGTGGCGGGGCGCAAGTACAGACCCGGTCGCAACAAAAGGGACTGCAAGCGGCGTCGCGAGCGAACATCCCTCGGAGTGACGCTGCCGGGGAGGCGGTGCCTGGGATCTTTGACGGTGAGTGCGTGTTGACTTCAGGGGAGTTCCAAGGACGGTTGCTACGCATTGATGGGTCATTAGGCTTGCCCTTGCGATTTGAAGAACCTGCACCGTGCCACGGTGCCCTGGGGGGGTTGGGGGCAGCATAGGAGCTCCGCTCAAAGCAATCGCGCGATGAGGTTTCTGGGTTCGATGAGCTAAGTGTTCTTCGCGTAGAGGGACCACCAGCTCGACCCAGATCTTAGTGGGGATGGAGGGAACCGTGATCTCAAAAATCGGATACACTCCGGTACCCGGAGTCGACGAAATCCCTGACACGGCCATCGCGGCCGCGTGCAGCGGCGGGTGTCCGTCCAAGCCTGCTTAGTCCGGGGTGGAGGATGTTGAACGTCTTTTCCTGTGCCGGCGCGCAGAGGAAGGACAGATGCCCTGATGGCGTTTTTGGCGGGCCCGGAGTGGTCGGACCCCGGTGGCCAAAAGGGAGAAGGGTGGAAGCGCGACGCTCCATATTAGCAAGAGTGCTTTAGGCGCTGATCTCGTGCTCCTTTTGTTGTTGCTTTGCGCTCTGAAGGCCTTTGCAATTCGGTCACTCTCAGAGGATTTGCGACTTCCCCAGAGGACTTTAGCAGGCGTCGTGCGTGGGATCGCTAGTGGGCCATCGGCTTCTTGCAGGCCGAGGGACGGCTTTGAACCCCAGCAAACCAGGGCAATAGAGCCCTGGCACTGGGAGGGCTAGAGCCCAAACCCACTAACTATAACAACAAGAACTATTAAACTACAAAACTAATCTAAACTTCACTAACTACAACTACGAACTAACAAATAGAACTAGAAAACACACGAACAAGGAGAATGCTCACGGACGTGGAGAACAGCTATGCCCGCTCTCCACAGTTCCAACGACCGAACACGGCGGTAAGAAGGAAGCTTGGGGAAGTGGCGTGGCCGGCAGAGGGTATATATTCTAGTCCGCCATGCAGGTGTATATATCAGCCGCCATGGTGGCGCCACTCTAGGGGGCGACCTGCCTGCCCGCTGGAGTTGCTAGGGTAAAAGTCTTCCGACAAGTGTGCACGCGTGGCGCGTACACCTACTGGAATGGATATGAGCAACACATCTCGAAGAACAACAGTTACAAAGGTGAGTAACGGTCTTTTTTTTGTTTTCTTTCTGCCTGCTTGGGATACACATGTTATAGATTGGGTCTCTCGGTGTAGAACTTCATCTTTTCCTTATTGAATGACAGGAGACTTAAAATGAGTCTATATTTAACAGTAATATCGCTTAGCACTGCTTTCACTGGAACTCCTCAGCTTGCTCTTCAGTAATATAGATTCTTGTACCATGATTTTATTTTTAATTTTTAACAGTGCACTTTAAAAAATAATGGGCTACCAGCACTATCAAAAGGTCAGTTCATGTTGTATTTTATACAAATATCTATCCAGTTCATTTTCTTTGTATTCAATGTATCTCGTGCCAGGCTGAGAGAAACCTTGTTTATCATGATACGCGATCATGTACATGTGGGAGTAATTTTTCACCTCGACTGTGTTTGTGTATCGTATGCATGCTTTGAAATTTTTATTTTATTTTTGGTGCCTGCTTTTGTACATCAATTTTAAGTCTGTTTAGTGAGCTGTCATTATATTTGTACATAAGGCACAGTGTACGCATGACATTTGACTCTAACTTGCCATAGCTGTCTATCTTTTAAAGACTCAGAAGGAATAACAATTAATGCCTTTGGGGGTGGGGAGTGGTGGAATATTTCCCTATGAAGTACCTTATTATGTGAGTTGCCTGACAAATGGGTTTATAATTTAAATTCTTACTGAACCTAAGTACGTATTCTTTCCCAATCAAATGCATTTAGAGTGATACAGGAATACTATCTGTATGTAACAACAGAAAGTCAGAACCCCCTGGTTTTGGCTCTGGGCTTTCACCACTGAGCTGCTTGTGAAAGACAGAATATTATACTAGCTCAGCCTGAGCATGCTGAGGGAGAACACCAGTGACAGCACATTGGGGATGGTTCTTAAAAAGCATGCTGACAGGGATAGCTCAGTAGTTTGAGCTTTGGCCTTCTCAACACAGGGTTGTGCGTTCAGTCCTTGGGAGGGCCATTTAGGGAACTGGAGTAAAAAAAAAAAAAAATCTCTGGATTTTAGGCCTGCTTTGAGCAGGAGGTTGGACTAGAGACCTCCTGAGCGCCCTTCCAACCCAATATTCATGATCTGCCCCATATCCCCTCCACCCATTTGCCTCTAAAGGAAAATGCATATTTTTTCCTAGGGCCGTGCCCAGCAGTTCCTAACAGATAGTACAAATGTTGCTGGTTGCGGTGTGTGTCGGCAGTGAGTTGCACCTCTCTGTATAAGCCAACCATGGTTGAGCTTATGTAATGGCATCACACGACCACATACTGCAGCCCGTGCAACATTAGGCGACCTAGGTGGTCGCCTAGGGGTGCAGAGTGGGGGCGCCATTTTCCTTGGCAGTGACCAACGGCGGCTGAATCTTTGGCCAACTCGTCGCCACTGCATTTAGGCGAGGGAGCTGGGGCAGGGGAGCGGGGGAGGCCAGCCTGCAGCAAGTAAGGGGGGGAGGGGAACTCACCCAGCTCATCCCTGCCCCGCTCCTCCCGAGCACAACTCTGGCTGCTCAACTCTCCCGCCTCAGCCAGGCTTGCAGCGCCTAAGCTGATTGGCGCTGCAAGCCTGGGAGGCGGGAGAAGTGAAGCAGCCACGGTGTGCTCGGAGTTCTTGTGCCCGGAGTGACTCTCATGTAGGATGGATAAAAATCAAAAAATTCTGATTTCTTTATTTTAATGGATATTTTAATTTAAAGTAAATGCAAGTTTGTTTTAAAATAAACTTACTTATTTAAAATGTAATTTTAAATTATGATGCGTTGTGTTGAGGCCTACCTTACTATGATGCATTAAAATCATTGTATATTAACATTACATACATTTTCTGCTGAAATTTTGAAGTAAGTCAAACCACTGAACTGGGGGAAGTCACTGGCAAAGCACCTGGACCCAGAGTTTGATGAAGTGCTAAACTAGCTTTTGACAGCAGTAGCCTCTTCTGCAGGGGCAGAGTTAATACTTCCTTCATTTCAGTTTATCCAGCTGGGTCAGTTCAATGATTCATTCATTCAAAGTTAAAAAATTAATTAAGAGCTGAAAAATCAGGAAACCTGATTTTCCTTTTCTGATCTATGATTAAAAACTAGGTGTCAGAAGATGAGAGCTACTAGTTATAAAATCTTGAAGGACGTGGTGACCAGAAACAATCAATTCAGTTAATTAACTACAGGTGATATTTACTTTGTTTAATAGATCAGCGTTAAATGCAAAATACATTTTGCTAAACTTTTTTCTTATGTATCCAGCACATGTAAGGTAATTGTATTTAACTAAAAAATATATATAATATAATTTGCCTGTTTGTAATTGAATTTGAATTTCCATCCAGATAGAGATAAGTTGGAGAATTGACCTGGAATCAGTAAGATGAAATTCAATAAAGACAAGTGCAAAACACTGCACTTTAGAAGGAAAAATCAAATGCACACATACAAAATGATTAAGCAGCAATACTGCAGAAAAGGATCTGGGCATTACAATGGATCACAAATTGAATAAGTCCAAAGTGTAATGCTGTTGACAAAAAGGCAAACGTCATTCTGGTAAGTATTACGGGAGTGTCCTTTGTAAGACGCTGGAGGAAATTATTCCACTCTGCACTGGTGAGGCCTCAGCTGGAGTACTGTGTTGAGCACACCACACTCTAGGGAGGGTGTGAGATGTTGTCCTTGAAGGATTTTTAGAACAGATTAGACAAGCACCTGTCAGGGATTATGTAGGTATACTTGGTGCTGCCTCAGCAGGGGGGGCTGGACTAGATGACCTCTTGAGGTCCTTTCCAGCCCTGTGTTTTTATGATTCTGTGGTAAGATATCTGGTCTTAATTTAAAGACTTTAGGTGATGGAGAATCCATCATGTCCCTAGCTAAGTTTTTCCAATGATTAATTACACTCACGTTAAAAATTTGTACCTTATTTCTCGTCTGAATTAGTCTAGCTTCAACTTCCAACTATTGGATCATGTTATGCCTTTTTTTTTTTTTGAAAGATTAAAGAGCCATCCGCTATCAGAAATCTTTTCCCTAGGAAGGTATTTGTAAATTATGCGCGAGTCATTGCTAAACTTTCTCTTGGATAAACTAAATAGATTAAACTTCTTCGGTTTCTCACTATAAGGCATGTTTTTTCAGATCTCATATCATTCTTGTAGCTCGTTTCTGAACCCATTCCAATTTTTCAACATATTTTTTAAGTCTGGACACTGTCAGTAATGATCCTCACTAATGCCATACACAGAGGTAACACCCTTTCCCCTGCTCTTACTTGATATTCCCCTGCTATGGCATCCAAGGATTGCCTTCTCCGGTTTCACTACAGTTTTGCACTGGAGCTCATGTTCACTTTGTTCTGTTCCATTACACCAAATCTTTGTCAGTGTCACTTCATTCTGGGACCCTGTCTCCCATCTTGTCATTCTGATCTGTATTCCTAGATCTAAGGCCTTACATTTTGCCCCCAGCGCCCCTGACCCCAGCAGAAGCCATATAGCCTCGGGGAAGCCCCCGCGCCCTTGACTCCATCCCTGGCAGAAGCCGGGGGCGGGGCAGTAGAGGAAGCCATATCCATGAGACTGGAGGAGCTCATGTTACCGTGGGTTACCGTGGACTCAGGGCTGTGGGGCCGCAGTGGAGAGACAGAGCTTCTCCAGTCTTGGGGCCACAGGGGAGAGGCAGAATGGAGGGGAAGGACCCTGGGGAAGGGGCTTAAAGGGGTGGGGCCATGGGCAGGATCACATGGAGGGGGAGGAATGGGGGCAGGACCACAAGTTGAAGAGGTGGGGCAGGGAGAGGCCCCCCCACTTGATCTGGCCCAGGGCCCCTGGAAACAATCTGCCTCTGATGTCAGTCCTTCAAAACCCACAACTGGGTTTTTCCTGTGCTTACAGATTCAAAACTGTCTCAGATTCAGAACCAGAACTATCATGAATAGTTCATTCTTTCCTTTATACAGCTTGGGCCTTTGATCTTGGCCTCATGTAACAGGTGACCAGGGCATGGCTTTAAAAGGCTGAGTTTTTAAATGACTAGAGGTGTGAAATTTGAATTCATCTCTCTTTTTAGTTATTCTCCAGGAAAACCACTTTATGTTCCAAAAGTTCATTCTTGTCTGGCACATTATTCAGTATTGTCCTTTGAACCCTCAGGTCTCACTTTTGTCACATCTCCCTGCTCAAGAGGTCTCATAAAATCCCAGCCCACATACATAAACAATTCCTTTAATACAATGGCCACCAAAGATACTTAAATGTAATTCAATAAGGTCTCCCAAGGATATTGCAGGAAATGTTGCCATATCCGTCACCCCCTGCTTACCAAACAATCCAGATCAGCCCAGATAACTGACTTGTCCATGTTATTTACCGTTCTATCAATTTTTATGTCGTCTGCAAACTTTACAGGTATTTATTCTATGTTTTCGTCCAGATCATTTATAAAGATACTGAACAGACTACATCAACAAACAAAACGAAAAACGCGTTAGTTTTTCCACAGAAAAATTTGACTTTTTGGCAAAAAATTAAAAATGGAAAATTTTTGAGTTGGAAATGCCTTTGTGGTGCTTTATGGGAGTTATAGTTTGGGTGCCTCATGCAGCCATTCTCCGTGGGCCGGCCAGCCTCCCTAGCTGGACTATATCTCTTAGGATACACCATGGTTTCTCTCTTGCTGACCTTACCAAATGCATCAGGAGAATCCCTGGCCACAATGCCCAATCTTGAGGATTGCCCTAACTTCCATTGCTACTTCACGTTCCCTATGGGCCACTGCTAAGGCATAGAAACACAGGTGTTTAAGAGTAGCCTGGCCACTCCTCCTTGCACCCCTGACGTGCTCCCTTCTACCTCATCCCATCCTACCTCTGATAAAACTTTACTCCAGAAGCTCGTGCAGAGGTGTCACAGCATTGCATCCCTTGCACTATTTCTTTTCCCTTCCATGTGACTCCTTTGTCAAGGCAAGGCTCATTAGGACAGCTATGAATCTAAGGGCTCTATCTTTCAAATGCTTAGCTTATGTATGTTCATAGTTACGCACAGGAGTAGTCCAGCTGAAGTCAGTGTAAGTAAAGTTACACATTCATATGGGTTTGCAGGACCAAGCACTAAAAGGGAGGGAGGGGGAGAAGACAAAGGAAGGAGGAGAAGTTAGAACATACATGCATAACGATCATGGTGAAGATAGACACCCATTATTAGTTCCTTTCCCTTCCACCCTGCCAGCCACTAAAACAAGCAACATAGGAAGGGAGAAGAAGAGGGGGAAAAATACAAATGGTTTTTTTAAAGTACATATTTGGAATATATCCATATTTCATAGGAGTTTTTGATGCCTCCAGACCCACTTGTGTCCCACTTCACTGGGGGCTTATGTGGTGCACGTAGCCACTTGCTGCTTTTAATCCCTCATGTACCGTACCTAGTATTTGTGTAGGCAGTGTAATTACAGCAGGTGATAGGGAGTCAGGTCAGTCCTGGGTTCTATTCCCAGCTCTGTCACTGTCTAGCTACATGACTGTAGGCAAGCTGCTTAAACGATCTGTGCCTCAGTTTCCTCATCTATAAAATGGGGATGTTACCCACCTGACTGGGGTGTTGTGGGGTTTTCTAAAAGTAACATTTAGAAAGAGGGAAGTGCATCTCATCCCTCATATATTTAAATATTATATCACTAATTTTCCACTGTTCTGTTAACAGGGGTTGTACTTAAACATGGCTTGATCCTTGAAAGCATAGATTTTAAACTTATAAACCATATAAATCAGTCATAACTGTTTTAAGTTTGTTTGGTTTTTTTAAAATCTGTTTTCCTGCCCTCTCTCTGAACATTGGCAATTTAAGATCCAAGTAATTTTCTACAGCAATAATTGCTTCAGTATCCTGTGCAGTAGCTTTCCGGAAGAATTATTCAATATTAAATGACAAATTCAAATGCAAGAAAGATCCTCTACTCCTTTTGCATTTCAGAAAAAACGTCCATCAGTTTTATTATTTAGTGACACATAGGGTGTGATTCTTCATTGCCTGGCAACCTGTGTAAAGTGTATAAAATGCTACCATTCTAAACTGGTAACATTTTATAACCACGCTGGATAAACATAAATGACTGTGCAAGGTGAAAAGGAGCAAAATCTAGTACTGTGCATAACTGTTTTGGGTTGATTGCTGGATGGATTATGTACTTCATTCCATATTTTAGGGATTCTTAAGCGTTCGGCAGTGTTTTGCTTTGAAAATTTTATCTCACACCTTCAAAGAAAAAGAGTCAGAACAATTGTGAAGTCAGTGGAGCTACTCTAGATTTTCACTGGTGAGAATGAGAATAAATCTGACCCATAAAAGTTATAATGATCAGAGATTGTTCATGCGAATGATTTTTATTTTAACTGGAGCTGTCCAATCGTTATTTGTAAGACAAGCTGATAAACTAGTATCACTCTAAACCACAGCAAGCCCTTAGTCAAGACAAAGGTTGTAAGCAAAGCTTATGAACAGGGAAGTATTAGTGGAACACATCACCTTATGGAATGTCCATATTATCACTTTGATTTAAAAGCTGTCCACAGTAAATGAGCTCAGCATAACCTTTCGCCCTTTAGATTTCCACAGAGTGATCCACCTGGCAAAGGGTTAAATGCAGACCACACTTTACCAACACAGTCTGTAAACATCAGTGCCTTTCCCTTCAAATTGTTTTTTTTTTAAGCTTGCCTAATCACACCTCACTTATTTATAAGTAGTACATGTGGTTTAACTTTGCACCCACTTTTCCACTGGAAGACTTAATGTTAACACCCAGGGACACCTGTCTTAGATTAGCAAAACAGTTTACAAATGATGGCACCGAACAGCTGCTCTTATTCTTGCTTTTAAAACACAAGTTTGGGTCAAATCTGCTTTTGCTTTTTTATTTTACAAAATGGTAGATGAAAGTTGAGAGCAGAGGAAAATATGTTATCGTGTTGTTCAGATGTAACCGCCGCAGTCTTGCTTTTCTGTGTAAGAGCACCTGAAAACCTCATGTCCATTTGACAAGAGCATTTTTGTCATTCCACAGTGGCAAAACAAGTGCAAGATTTGAAGTGGTCTGCACACATGGCCTTAAAGGGCACAAAGGTTTGCTGGAGGGTCACCTGTTTTTGGATCTGGGTGAATTTCATGGTCCCAGCTGTCCAGATGATTTGCAGAGAACACCAGCAAACCAGAGCAACCTGCTGTGAATCTTCATCCAGATAGGTTAAAGCATGGCAGTCGCCCTAGATGGTCTTCAATAACAATAATAAACAAAAAATAAACTTCCCCAGCACCAGCTTCCTTGATATATCCTCCTCTTCTCATTTGATTGATTGGTTGGCAATTACTTAACTCTCTCTCGCATTTACCTGAAGCTCAATCTTCCAATATACACATAATAGCCCTAAACAATATTAAGAAAACAGGGGAAGAGAATGGATTTTTGAAATAGCTACATATATTCTTTGCATTCTGATGTGAAGATCAAGATATTGATGTACTAGAGTGATTGCTTTTAACTTCTTTTGCTAAAAATAGCAGCTGAAATGACTGCAACAGGCTTGTTCCTATTTTACATTTGCCTCCTCTCCCCCCCCAAAAAATGCATACCCTTCCCCTCCCCCCTACAGAGAATTAGTTTATCCTTTTACTGGTAATTCCATCCTGGGCCTTGAGCTTAGATATTTTCTTACTTGTTCATCTCATGCCTCTACTCATCAGCACCCTTCTTTCTTTGACTAGTGCAGATTATGAAGTGGTTTCGAGAAGAAGAAGAAAGTAGAATGAGTGTAATTCGGTTTGTCAATTTTCTTCTTTTTCCACTCCGCCCCCAGATAAACTTCTTTTATATATTAAAAACTGCAGCAAGATTTCGGATATGTCACGTTATATGTTACGTTATTGTTGTCATATTGTTGCCTTCGTGTTTGAAAGATCTTCATATGAGATGTCTCTGCCACTGCCTATGGGAGCATAATGGATCATTTACAAATATTTGCCCGTATTTTATTGTTCTCACTTCACTGACAGAGTACTGGAAAAATGTTGACGCGAGCTTCAGGAGAGAATGAGAGAACCATTCAAACTAGTTCTAAAACTTTTACTCAGCCATACAGTAATAAACTTACACATTGCAGTTAAGATATTGCTATGAACTGGTGTCATTAATTTTCATATCCAATTAGCTGAGTAGAGGTTAATTTACTGTTACAGGAAAGTAGAATATCTGGTTATGGGTGCATTGGAAATCATTATACAAAATTATAAACACATTAGGCATTTTAAACCGCAGTACTAGAGCTTGTATTTTGCTTCATTATATAACAATGCTGTAAGATGTTTCAAATAGTTTGCTCCCTCTCCTAATGCATAACATTTTGAAATCCCGATTTACTCCTGACCACAGACCAAGAAATGGTGATTGGGAATAGATGGATGCTATGGTCAGCTAAATTTGGTTCTCAGAAATTCCTACCACCCACTCAATGGCATCCATTCAGTTGTCTGAATATCAGACTCTACAACATGAGCAAAGAAGTAGCCCTTTATCTGATAGCCTTCTCATAACACTGTCATATCACAGACTATCATGCCACTGTCATTGAGCAAGGATACATGATGGCGGACAACGTCACGTGTGTCACTCAAGGACTACAGTAGTTAGTGAGCAACCAATTCTTGTGCAACCAATTCTTGTGCATTCTCCAGCTTTTCCTGCATTAACATCTGCTGCATTAAGCTGCTTCGACAACGTGTCTGTTAATGGCTTTGTTTTAGGCTTACTAACATGACTGTTCTGACAGGCATGCAACTGAAATGGCATTTTAGTGATTGGGGCCCTTTGATGGGGGAAAATCGCAAATAGACGACGAATGTCAATAAATACAGTATAGAAGTTGTGAATTATGAGTGACATCAGGTTTCCAACAGATGTTTTTGTGTTGTAACGGAAGCTTATTTAAGAAGTCTGGTTACAGCTGGCCGTGGCTATTTGGGGCCCCACAGAAGTGAGTCAGCCACAGAGGGTTTGCTGGAGTTTTTGTATTGTGTTGTTTTCTTTTTGCTTTGGTTTTCTATTTAGAGCAAGGTCTTGAATTTCTGCCCAATAGCACAACAGAGGGCAAGTGTGGTATTCCCCAGGAAAGCCAAGGAAAGTGCTTGTGTTGGTAAATCAGAAACACTGGACTCTGTCATCTGAAAAGAGTCCTCCCTGCTTTTTAAAAGCATCCTTATGCTTCTCACAGCTGGAGCTGCATATGCACTAAGGTGCCTGCCCAGCAGCTGGGAATCTTGCAGGTGCATAAATCTCTGGCTTTGATTCTCTCTTCTTTTTCTGTTTTCAACAGAGCTATGATAAAAACTTCTCCACACTTATTTTTGTAATGTGGCATAAGAGATGAAGAAGAGGAGGAAGTTGAGTTGTTGGGGGCGTGGGTTGCTTTTTAAAGACTAGGGGCCCTACCCTGCTTCCACTGACATTGATAGGAGCTTTGCTATTCACTTCCATGAGATCAGGTTCGGGCCTGAGGGTGGCAAATGTTACTGTAAAATCTGCATCCGCTTATTAATTGTGAGTTGCTCAATCTGTATTTTAGTGCCCCTGATTGAATGGCCCATTGCATATGCTATCCCAGATAAGCAGGGGTACAGGTAAGAATCTAGAGGTTTGTACACAGCTGTAATTCAAAGCAGGCCTGATCCAGAGCTCACTGAGCTCAACCAAAAGATTTCCATTGATGTCTGGAGCAGGCCCTGAATCAGATGGTGTCATGACCCACAGGTCTCAAACTCAGGTCTGCAGGGTTCAGGGAAGCAACCATCCTCCACCTGGCAGCCTGCTGACAGTGGCCTATCAGGAACCCATGAAGCCCAGGCCCCATGTGAGGCCCTGTCCTGCAGTCCAATTGGCTAAGCCCTGGAGTCCTACTCAAGCCAGGAGCATGAACAGCAACGTAGCCAAACAACTGGTGTCCACCCTGCTTTGAACAGTATAGCTTGTGCTTCCTGCTCCCACTCCCTGATTTTCTGGCATCCCAACCCAGCTTGACTCATGGCATCTGACTTGTGGTTCTGGACCTCCAATTTGTTTCCTGACTCTGACTTCCTGGTATCCTGACCTGGGTGGACTCTGGCTCTGACTACTGGATCTGGCTGCCCGCAACCCAGTTGTCACAGATGGTCTTTTCTGCATAACAAATGACTCATGTGTTTCTAGTGACAATGATATTGATACTTCAAGTTAGCCATGCTGACGATTTGCCACCTGAATATTAAGACACTAAATCTACCTTTCAGAAAATTGAAAGGGCATTATAAAAGAATCAAGAAGAAAAGTGTAAAGACTTATGTTTGCTCTTTGATGTGGTGTGCATTTTATTAATATGCCATGAGAACATGTGAGAGAGACAGGGTGAGTAAAGTAATATCTTATATTGGATCCACTTCTGTTGGTCAAAGAGAGAAGCTTTCGGACTTCCACAGGTCACCCGAAAAAGAGCTCTGTGTAAGCTTGAAAGCTTTTCTCTTTCACCAACAGAAGTGGCTCCAATAAAAAATATTACCTAACCCAGCTTCAGTCTCTGATAGCCTGGGACCAACACAGTTACAACAGCAACGGAAATAAGACTATAAAGCATTTGCCTCAGTCCCCAGGCCAAAAGGCACTAAGAGTAACCAGCAGCTAGTTAGCTGACTTAGAATGGTATTAAATCAATAAGATAATATAGGACTTCAATGCCGCCATCACGCCAGCTAGATGAAAAGTACTACATGGGAATTTAACATGTAGGCTTTTTTATTGCAATTATAAAATTGTTCTTTAAAAAAAAAACATAAAAATAGAATATTTGAGATCTAGCTAGTCTTCTAACAGATTTATTTGGGCATAAGCTTTTTTGGGTAAAAAAATCCACTTTTTCAGATACGCATCTGAAGAAGTGGGTTTTTTACCCATGAAAGCTTATGCCCAAATAAATCTGTTCCGTCTTTAAGGTGCCACTGGACTCCTCATTGTTTTTGTGGATACAGACTAACGCGGCTACCCCTCTGATACCAGATATTCTTCTGTTCAAAAAAAAAATGACCCCCTGGTGGAAGAAAGACCATAGGAAAGGAGAGAGTCTTTCAATATATCTTTTATGAAGATGGGTCCAAGTCAGATTCTTTGCATCTGGAGTTTTACTTTGGCCCACAGTATAGCCAGGATCACTTGCGAAATTCAGAACGGCATCTGATTAAACATTTGGGGGTTGTAATTTTTTTTAAACTGTTGGACTCTGCACTTTCTCAAGCCCATAGCTGAAATTCTTTCATTTTATTTTGTAATTTTCAGGGCCAGGTCCTCAGCTTGTGTAAATTTACATAGCTCCATTAACCCCCAGTGAGGTTTGACATCATCTAGGGGTGTAGCCAACATTTTATAAAATGCACCAACTTCAGTCTTGCTCCAGCTGACATTCTTACACAGGCATTATATTGCTACACTTCATCCAAGTACACCACTGACTGTAAGGGCCTGCCGGAGCCTAAGGCCAGATCCTCAAAGCTTGTTAGAAGCCTTTGAGGATCTTGGCATTAGTGCCCGTCACGTATTTGAAACTGAAGCAGTTCCTATGCTGCCAACAATTCTTTTGAGTTTCTTGAATCTCAGTAAGAACCAAGAGTTTTCAGAAAACCAGCTTACCACTTAAGCATTTCTTTTGATCATTGCAAACTGGGCTGTTAGTGACTATAAGAGAAAATGTTTTCTATTCAAACTGAAATATTATTAGCCTTTTAGAAATGTTATTCTTGCTTCTCTGTTCCCACTCATTCACTGCTCCTATCTGGCTACACTGAAATGTTTGACTCTTCCAGCTGCTACTCAGGCTGCAATGGTGGCACTGGTGAGCCACAAAGTCAGGAAATGGAGTGGAAGGGAAGCTTAGTGGCAGAGTGTGTTACCTGATGTGGAAAATTGAGGGGAAAAAGAGATCTTACTGGAGAGCAAAAGTGGCTGACCTAGGTGCAACTAAAGTGGCCCAGAGAAAACAAAGACCTTGGGCCTGATCCAAAGCTCATTAAAGTCAATGATAAGACTCTGGATCAGATCCCAAGCTTGAAATGAAATGGGAGGAAAAATAACAATTTTAGGAAAGGGAGAAAAAAATGAGGAAGTGGAGGAGGTAATGAAGAGAGGTTGTATAAAGATGGAATTTGTCTGGCTGCAAGGAGAGGGTCTGACTGTTGAGCACTAAGATAGGGCTTGGCAACTGACAATACTAGAGTTTGGCAAATAGCCTGAAAATATTGAGTGAGAGAGATTTCTGTAGCGCTTGGTAGCAGACCAGGCCCAGAAATCCCAGAGAGATTGGAACTGGCTGGCTGGCTAAAGAGTATAGTTAATTATTCCTGCCAAGGGGGTCAACCCCCTTGAGATTTTTTTCCTGTTTAGTTTTTCTTGCTGTTTTTATCTGGAAAAATATTTTTTTGATATTCCAAGTATCTTCACCAAAAAAATAGAGGATTCCGAGCACCTTCTTGGAAGTGGGGAAGTGGGATACCGGGAGGAAACACAAGGAGGAGAGTGCAACAGGGGAGGCCTCCTGATTCAGAGTGAGAAAGTAGGACAATCAGCTAGTTATCTTAGGTGCCTGTACACGAATGCAGGAAGCCTGGAAAACAAGCTGCAGGAACTGGAAGTCCTGGCACAGTCAAAGAACTGTGATATGATTGGAATAACAGGGACTTGATGGGGTAACTCACAAGACTGGAGCACTGTCATGGAGGGATATAAACTGTTCAGGAAGGACAAGTGGAAGAGAAAAGGTGGAGGAGTTGCACAGTATGTAAGAGAGCAGCATGATTGGTCAGAGCTCCAGTATGAAACTGGAGAAAAGCCTCTTGAGAGTCTTTGGGTTAAGTTTAGAGGCGAGAGCAACAAGGGTGATGTTGTGGTGGGCATCTGCTATAGACCAACGGACTAGGAGGATGAAGTAGACAAGGCTTTCTTTGGACAATTAACAGAAGTTTCCAGATCACAGGCCCTGGTTCTCATGGGGGACTTCAATCACCGTGACATCTGCTGGGAGAGCAATAGAGCAGTGCACAGACAATCCAGGAAGTTTTTGGAGAGTGTTGGGGACAACTTCCTGGTGCACACGCTGGAGGAAGCAACTAGGGGCCGTGCTCCTCTTGATCTGCTGCTCACAAACAGGAAAGAATTGGTAGGGGAAGTAGGATTTGATAGCAGCCTCCAAGTATCTGAAGGGGGGTTGAGGATGGAGCTAGACTATTCTCAGTGGTGGCAGATGACAGAACAAGGAGGAACGGTCTCAAGTTGCAGTGGGGAAGGTCTAGGTTGAATATTAGGAAAAACTGTTTCACTAGGAGGGTGGTGAAGCAATGGAATGGGTTACCTAAGGAGGTGGTGGAATCTCCATCCTTAGAGATTATTAAGGTCAGGCTTGACAAAGCCCTGGCTGGGATGATTTAGTTGGGATTGGTCCTGCTTTGAGCAGGGGGTTGGACTAGATGACTCCTGAGGTCTCTTCCAACCCTAATCTTCTATGATTCTTGCAAATCAATGTCTGAATTTAATCCAGTAAATTCTAAACTTCTTTGCGAAGTAAGTAGTACACTTTAAATAATAAAAAATAAAATTTCATTAAGGCTCAAGATCTAACTGTTAAATCCAAAGGGAAGATTAAGGAGTGACTTGATTGTAGTCTATAAGTACCTACACGGGGAACAAATATTTAATAAGGGGCTCTTCAATCTAGCAAAGAAAGGTATAACATGTTGCAATGTCTGGAAGTTGAAGATAGACAAATTCAGACTGGAAATAAGGTGTAATTTTTTTAATATTGAGAGTAATTAGCCATTGAAACAATTTACCAAGGGTCGTGATAGATTCTTCATCACTGAAGATATTCTCTAGGAATTATTTTGGGAGAAGTTCTATGGCCTGTCTTATACACAGGAGGTCAGACTAAATTATCATAATGGTCCCTTTTGGCTTTGAAATCTATGAAGTTGAACCCAGACCAAATGCTGAACTGAACTGAACTAGCTTTGAAGCCTATTGTTTTAACCCAGTAGAAATCTTTTCCCTGAAGATTTCTGGGAAATGGGAACATACAAATAATAGAAGATTACGTTAAATTTTCAACACTCCCCCAAGGCTGTCAACAGGAGTTTAAAAAAAGAGCTAATGCTTACTCTTCTAGCCCCACTCAAGTCAGTAGTAGTTTTGCCACGGGCTTCAATGGGGCCAGGATATCACCCTTGGAGAGAAGAGCAGCCTTGTAGCACGATTTCCCAGGGTCTGTGATTCTGCCTCAGGACCGTAACATGATGATTAAAGGGTAAAGAAATGTCTGGCTGCAGGTGAGAACAGGAAGCAAACTGGACCTATATTTGTTAGGTATATAAGACAGAGGGATAAAAATACGCAGCATAAATAAAGGAGAAAGTGCTCACATAGAATTTTTGCAAAAGAACCAGATTGAGAAATAAGAGAATCTGAAGCAGAAAGTGGTTCTACTGACAGTATAAAAAGCCTGGACAATGTTCTGCAGTCCAGGAAAAGCAAACAGGTTGTTATGATAATGCAAAATGTCCCATGGGGAAATAGATTTGAAGTGGCAAATGTGCTTGAGAGGGATAAGTCTGAGCTTTTGAGAAGGACTTGCAGCAACAAAGAGTGGAGAATATGGTGCTTTCTGATAGAGGAAGGCTGTAGGGGATTCCCAGCATTCTGAGTGCCAAGAATGTTGAGTACACCAGTATTGTGGACAAAAGAGCTGGGATAATATCAAGCAGCTATCAATGACAGCAGAGAGGGGAGCCTGCATACTGGCAGTGCAATGGGTTGTTAAGACTTGGGCTCAGGGACGCTAAAGGAAAATAATCTTATGCTGATTTATAGCCCTTTTAGAAGCTCTAGATTAAGTATAATATCTTTTGGAAGCTAAAGAAAAAAGATAGTCGAGTAAAGGAGGGAGTTAACAATATAAGGAGAGCAAATCTGGAGGGGGGAAAAAAAGCCTTATGGAAAGGAGCAGTTTCTCTCTCTCTATTTTTCCCCATTTAAAAAAGTAAGTAGCCAACATATGTTGGAACACGTAGCACATATGAAATATTTCGTCTACTTGATAGAAGGAAAACTGTCAGGCTTGAAATTTGTCCCTGCTCTAGCTTGAAATCAGTAGTTTTAAATCAGGGATGATTTTAGTCCAGTATTTCTCCCTCGGTCTTATTTAAGCTATTGAAGAAAGAACTTAACTTATTCAACAATGAAAGAGAGAGGCAGTACTAAGGCATCAAATAACACCCACTGATAATTTCACTCATAAGACACAGATTTGCATGTCCACAGGTCATAATGCACATCACCTCCCTACCCCACCCTCCAAACTAAGTTTCTGTAATGTAAATAAAATGATATAAAGAAATGCCTTAGTACTGTGCAATGTGCCCAACATTGTCCTGCTCACTTTGCATGTATGTTGTACAACTTTTCCCCATCCTTTGTCTCTCTGTTTCCATCTTTTTTGATGATTGTAAAGTCTTTGGGGACAGGACCATGTCTCCCTGTGTGTTTGCTGGACACCTAGTACAATGTGATCTAGATTCTGACTGAGGCCTCTGATTTCTACCAGAGTACAAATAAATAATAATGAAATATGAGGGGCAGATTATTCAACATAAATTAGACAAGTTAGATCCGCTTTTCCTTTTAAATGTGATTTTATTTTCCCTCCTGGGGAATGCTGCTGAAGACATTATGTTGCACCCTGAGCCTACGCTGCTTCACTGCTCAGACCATCAAGGAACTGGAGAATCAGGCTCATTGACTCCATATGGGTCCCGATCCTTGTCTCAAATTCTTAGGCACCCACATGTGCCTGTCTTATAAAAACAGTTAGTGTGCTTGCTGGCATGTGTGCGGTGGCTGACTTTGTAAGATACCCTGTGGGGCAGGCACAAGTGTCTGACATAAGAATCAATGTGTGGAATGTATTAATTCATGGCAGTGTCAATAGTGTAGATTACTGAGATGAAAGAGAAATATAAGGAAGGACCTTTGATAGGCAGGTAACAAAATGGGTTTAATCCGCAATGGACTAAACAGATTGTTGTGAGGGTGATCAAAATATGCCCTTAATTATAACCATGCAACCTGATTGGCCCTTTAAATGTAAAGTACTAAAGATCCAGTTGATAAATGGACTGAGTAGTTAAGAACCTGTCCTGCTTAGTGTTGTGTGGGTGAAGGGTGTGAGGACAGAAACTTGGTGTTGTGTGAGTAAGGGTAGGTGAATGTTTCATTTCATGCTGATGCAGACCTTTGTCATGGACTACAAAACGCCTATCCGTGTCCTACTTAAGGACCTAATCCTGCAGAGAGCTACACATATGCTTAATTTAGTCCCTAGGACTACTCAAGTGCTTAAAGCTCCATGCATGTATGTGTCTTGTCAGGACCAGAGGCCTGAGGTGGCAATACTAAGCAGTTCTTCTAATACCACATCCACATTCTAAGCAGGGAGCCATTTATCAATCTTTTCATAAAATAAAATACAAACAAACAAAAAAGCCTCTGAAGAATTGAGGGGTCAGTTTTCATGATGTATTTGTTGATATTCAGACTTCGCATTACATTTTCTCCAGGTTCCACAACAATGTCGTCATTTTACATATATTGCCAGTGGAGTTACTCATGTATTTAATAGTTTAAGCACGTGCGTAAGTGCTTTGCTGGATCAGGGTCAGAGTGCTCCGCACTTTGCAGGTTTGAGCTCTTTATTGGTACATTTTGTTCTCTTACTCTTAATTTCAGGTGATGTCATTAACCGTTATCTTGTTTTGGCAAGTTAATTACCTGTACAGTATTGAAAATGGAATACAAAGTTTGGACAGAAAGATACACACAGCATGAAAAAATGAACATCATAACTTCTTGGGGCAGAGACCCGTTCTTATTCTATGTGTGTGCAGTGCTTAGTACAATGGAGCCCTGGATACGAGCTTCTAGACACTACTGCGATGCAATAACAGATGAGAAAAGTAAATTTTAAAAGACGAAGTGATATCATTCTTCCGCTGCGGTGGTTATTTAATGAAAGAGTTTGGAATGGATTTTTCTCATTCTTTGCTGCCTGTTGTTCCATAAATGTGCTAAAAGGTTTAAAGTGGTAAGACAAAATGGGACAGCTAGTTGGAGCCAAATCAAAGTAATGGGTCTTAGAGTGAGAATTCAGACTCCTACGTCTTCTGGATTCATTGGAAATGGAAAAGGAAGTTGCTCAGTGCTATTTGGAGTATCACATTTGAGTGTCAGTGCTCCCAGACAAATACAATGTAACAAAGCACAGGTAACAAAATAAAGCAAGGGCTATATAAATTAAGTCACTGAATAATCATCTGGAGATCACAGATTTCAGATCACTCTATTTTCAGGCTCCAAGCTTCCTAATCTCTAAGAGCAAGGAAAGGGAAGTAAAAATGAGCCATTTAATATAATTTCTAATTTTTTCCCTTAACCATCTTGGGCAATTGCAATTGACTTTAGAAATCTGTAGTGAATGAAAAACAAATGGTCTGTATATGAAATTTGGAGGTTTCTAAGGGAAAACCCTTTAGCAGATAAATTGTCTTTTTCTTATCTGAGTATCTTTGAAGTGACCTCCCTAGAGGAAGCATCATAAGGGAAGCTTTATTCAGTCATATTGGACTGCTTATGGCTTTTGAATGCAACCTACCTATTTTCTAATCTACCGTAACCGCTTACTTTCCCTTATTTGTTCTTTGGTGATTACTAGACATAGACAGTCCCTGTATATTTTGCACTTAAAATGGTGACAAGAAATATTTACTGTATTATCACAAGTTAACCATCTAGCTTTGCCATAAATTTCTGTGAAGTGACACTCTAGTTCTACCATACAATCAAATTAGCTCATCCATAGTAATTTGAAGTTTAGCAAGGTCTTTGCCAAAATCCATCAGTTCCATTTGAAAACTTACCCCTAAGTGGTATCATCATGTTGACCATCTGTGTTCAGTTTATGAGTTTTCTGCGTCTTGGAGTGGTTGCCCCTAGAGTAAATAATAATAGTAATAATTAATAATATAGGAATAGATTAAATTGAACTACACATTTTTGAGTTTCAAATATTGAAGAAAATAAAATAGAAAATAGATATAATAATATAAGAATGGCCATACTGGATCAGACCAATAATCCGTCTAGCCCAGTATGCTGTCTTACGGCAGTGGCCGTAGCCATATATTTCATAGGGAATTAACAGAACAGGGCAGTTATCGTGTCATCCAGTCCCACCTTCTGTCAGTCAGAGGTTTAAGGACACCTAGAGCATGGGGCTGCATCCCTGACCACCTTGGCCGATAGCCATTGATGGACATATCCTCCATGAATTAGCTAATTCTTTTCTGAACCCAGTTACACTTTTGTCCATGACAACAGTCCCTGGCAATGATTTCCACAGGTTGACTGTGCACTGGGTGAAGAAGTACTTCCTTTTGTTTTAAAGGTGACTCCTGGCTCCTGTGTTACGTGAAGGGATAAATAACACTTCCTTATTCACTTTCTCCACTCCATTCACGATTTTATAGACCTCCATCATATCCCCCTTTAGTAGGCTCTTTTCTAAGATGAATAGTCCCAGTCTTATTAATCTCTCCTCATATAGAAGCTGTTCCACACCCCTCATCATTTTTGTTGCCCTTCTCTGCAAGTTGAGAAAAGCCGGGAGGTGCTGAGAAGTACTCAGATCTGATCACATCTGCTAGGCACAGCAGAAGTACTAGTGAAATTGTGGCTCTGGTAATATAGGATAAAACTCTCTATTTAAGGCTGCACTTGGTAAAACAAGAGGCAGAGGAAGAAAACAATCAAAAATGTTCACAAACCTTTACAAATAAAGGGCCAAATTTGACTCAGAGGAAATTTGCCTCTCCTGTGTTTTGGGGAGAAGCTGGGAATTCAGCTCAGGAGAAGTCCTTTTCCTTCAGGGTTCCTACTGTGAAAAGAAGTCTTTAATTCTGGTCAGGAGAGGTGCTGACTTTGTAGACGGCACCAATCAATTTTGAGGTCTCCTGGCAGAGTGTCTCATAGACTTTAAGGTCAGAAGGGACCATTATGATCATCTAGTCTGACCCCTGCACAATGCAGGCCACAGAATCTCACCCACCCACTCCTGTAGCAAACCCTTAGCCTATGTCTGAGTTATTGTAGTTTGAAGACCTCAAGCTGCAGAGAATCCTCCAGCAAGTGACCCGTGCCCCATGCTGCAGAGAAAGGTGAAAAACCTCCAGGGCCTCTGCCAATCTGCCCTGGAGGAAAATTCCTTCCTGACCCCAAATATGGCGATCAGTTAAACCCTGAGCATGTGGGCAGGACTCACTAGCCAGCACCCAGGAAAGAATTCTCTGAAGTAACTCAGATCCCACCCCATCTAACATCCCATCACAGTCCACTGAGCATACTTACCTGCTGATAATCAAATATCAATTTGCCAAATGAATTGCCAAAAGCGAAGCTATCCCATCAGCCATCCCGCTCCATAAATTTATCAAGCTTAGTCTTAAACCGAGGTGTCTTCCCCCACTACTCCCCTTGCGCAAGGCCTGCTTCCATGAAACTTTCACTCCTCTTTAATGGTTAAAACCTTTCGCTCTGATTTCAAGTTCTAAACTTCCTAGGATGTCCAGATTTTATACCCATTTAGCTTCTTGGTCACATTGGCTACTAACTTAAATAATGTCCTCTCCCTTCCACTAAATATTTATCCCTCTGATGATATTATTTATAATAGCAAGCCAATCCAGTATACCCCCTAAGCCTTCTTTTGCGTTAGGCTAAACAAGCCACAAGCTTCTTTGAGATTCTCCTTCGATAAGATTACGCTTTTCCTATTCTTCAGGATCATCTAGTAGCCCTCTCTGTACCTGTATCCAGTTTTGAATTCATCTTTCTTAAACATTGGAGACCAGAACTGCACACAGTATTCCAGATGAGGACTCACCAGTGCCTTGTATAATCAGTGACCAGATGTCCCAATTTTATAAGGACAGTCCCGATTTTTGGGTCTTTTTCTTATATAGGCTCCTATTACTCCCCACCCCCTGTCCCGATTTTTCACATTTGTTGTCAGGGCACCCTAACTGGGAACCCCTGGCCAGGATTCTTCTGGCGTGGAGTGAATCTGGCTCCCAAAATACAATGCCAATGCATCAAGCTTAAAAGCAAAACTGAGTGTGTTGGAACGTCTGATATAAGGAAGAGACCTTGTTATAGTTGGTGTTTTGGAAGCTAGATGGAATAAGAAGAGTGAGTAAGATACCATAATTCCTGACTATAAACTGTAAAGGAAAGAGAGGTAGAACTGCAAGGGTGTGGAGAGTTATGTCCTACTGTGCACATCAAGGATTTCATAGACTGTCAAAATACAGCTTTTGGATGGGGCAGACCATGAGGTATAATCAGCTTGGATAAAATTCCCAGTTAATGAAAATACGAAGAGTAGTAGCGTGGCTTGTAATAGCAACCTTTAGATCAGAACTGCAGTGGTGAATGCAGGTCATTGGGAGAAAACTAAATATAATAGAACAATAATGAGTGACTTCAGGTACCGTACTATAAACTAGTTGAATATCATCTCAGAACACAGTCTGGAGAAATAAATTATCGGGACTATAAATTACTGCTTCCTGGAACAACTTGTTCTGGAAGAGAAGCTACTCTTGCATTGGTGATGTGCACTACCAAAGGTGGTTGAGCTTCTAAGCAACAGTGACAGAGTGGTCTATATCCAGGCATAGACACATACAAAAAAAATCAGGAAAGGAGGATTTTTAAAATGTGGATCCTTTTAGAAATAGCCTGAATAGGCATGAGGCAATTCTCCAAAAATGGCTTGTGGTTTTGGAGTTTAACGTACCCGCTCTACACACACCCACATCGTATATCATTTGAAAGTTTATTTTATATACATTTAGATATGGTATGATATGGAGCTGTCAAGGGGTGCCATAAGCCTGTAGGCGAGGTGAAACAATGGTACTCAAAATGAGGGTCATTTTATTACATTGTTCCAGAAACATTGCAACATGACTGTAACTAGAGCTTTTACTGTTTAAGTTTATTTCAAAACCTTAGTTGGGTGTTTATTGGTCAAAGCTACCAAACAACAATGTATTACAAGATTGTTATGGTTTTGCATGGGCAAATAATTTTTTTTTCCAGAAATGATGAAGCTTTTAGCATGTGGCAAAAATGATGAATATCACCAGTTTGCACTATACTAACATGAAATGCTTTTACATCGCATATTCTTAATGTCAAAGTATCTCACAAGTGATTTATAATAGTTTTCTATATTTTCAGCTGAAATTTCCTGACCAGATCAGCCTCACACTGAGGTAACAGTAGATTGCATGCCCCCACTTTGCATTGCATAGTGGGTAGATATAAATTTAGTGAATTCCTAATGTAATGTGTCTCCATTTGTAACCTTTTTGTACATGCAGGGTGGCATCTGCCTGGTAGAAGGAGTTTTAATTTGTAATTGTCCATGCACACAGTACAAGCTTTCTAATTATGCACAGGTTAGTATTAGTGCTAGAGATAACAATACACAGCTTCATATCATGAATATGCAAAAGTTATGAAAGAAAGAAGTGGCCTAACATGAAGTAGTGAAAACAACGTCCATAGGTAAGTCCTTGCCTCTGCACTGAAGAGGGATAAAGAGCATGTTACTGCTCTTAGCAGCCATGGCATTAACATGATGACATTTGCCCCTCACTCACATCCAGAGGTGCATATCAAAATATATGCTGGACTGCATTTAACATCAGATGTACAAGAGTCTCTACTGAAAATAGTGGATGTCAGTGAAGAAGAAATGGAGAGGTTTGCAAAAGGTGCAGTTGATTCGGATGGGACATGAAGCTTTTTCAGCCCAGTCAAGAAAGCTGGCATCAAAGCATTTGCTGAAATAGCCAAGAAGACCAAGGCTGTGGCTACACTACAGAGCTTACAGCAGCACTGCTAGTGCAGACGCTGTAAGCCGACAGCAGAGAGCTCTCCTGTCAACTTAATTATTCCAGCCCCCGCAAGTGGTTCTCCCGCCAACATAGCACTGTCCACACCAGTGCTTAGGTAGGCGTAACTTACATCGTTCTGGGGGTGGCTTATTGACACACCTCAACGACATAACTTAGCTCAACTTAGCTCAACCTCAGCTGCAGTGTGTACATAACCCAGATTTAATTCAGGGATGGGAGGAACAATCACAGTAGCTATAGGGCCAGAAATTGTTTTCCACGGAACCCAATCCTTAGCCAGTTGCAGTGATGATGTTTCAATGGCAACTGGTCCTAGTCACCCAACAGGACCTGTGCCTATGTCCTCCTTCCATGCTGATGGAACAATGAGAAGAACAAACAAATCTTAATTAGAGTGTCAGTTTGAAGCTCAAACTGAAATAACCTATGAGCTAGGAGCATGCAACAAAGATACCACAGTGTATATCAGAGATGCCAACACTGTCATACAAATGATGACTGAAGACAAATTCCACCCAAACAGTGAACTGCCTGCTGAATACTTGAAGCAGTTCCTGCAAGGATTTGACAAAGCTAAATCTATAATCAAAGTATTTGACAACAGTAACTCTGTGAAAACTGCAGAAGGATAGCTCTGGACAGGATCTAAGGTCAGATGCAAGAAATACCAGGTGATTGGTTGATGCCTTGTGCCTTCATGGAAAAAATTTCTGAATGTGGCATCAAATCACTTGTCAAATTCTTCTGAATATATGGTTCAAAAAGCACCTGAGACCATAGAAATTCACCCAACACAAACACTCCTCCTTGCTGGAGGCTTTTCCCAGTGGTGAGGTAGAAAACTCCATCAACAGTAGAGGTGTTGAAGTAGCCCAAGACTTGTATAGTACTCAAGAGGAAGCAGATACAAGGATCCTCCTGCATTCTAGATGAGCCAGAATGGCTTTTGAGTCTCTTGGTGTCAAAGGAACCATATTAATTAGGTCACCTGGTACAAATATTTTGGTCCTTGCTATTAATTACTTTCCAAAAATGAAACAAATAGATGATGTGATTTGAAACAGGTGCCATTACTAGCACAACTGAGAAGAGTTGCTTCATACTTGTGCTTGCAATTTGTGATGCACTCACTCCTGACTTCTGCAACATACTTCCTTCTATATATGTTTTAACAGGATGTGTGATCCCTATTTGGTACTGGCAAAAACTCTGCAGTTAATGTCAAAACAAAAGGAGCTTACTGCTTCAGAGAACTTGCCAAATTTGGAGAGAGTGACAGACAAGCGACAATTTCTGCAGCAAGGAAGATAGTAGCAGTGTGGTTTGACCACAGTGAGAAGAAAGAGACCCACAGAGACCTGAATTGCTTGTGCCTCAATTTAGTCATCAAAAAGGACAAGTCACTAGCCAAACTCCCACCATTTGATGACAGTTTTAACGAGTATGTCAAAAGAGCATCTTGACAAACAAAGATTTGGGTGTCTCTCATGTAAGTAAACCGGGTATTGGATTACCATAGCAATATGGATGGAAAAATTTGGATGATCTACTTCCTGTATTTTTCTTCAGGGGCACAGTGGCATCCAAGCTTCTACAAGACCAGTAGGAGGTCACTGCACAATCAACTGTGTCTGTAGTCTGAACAATCTTCCTTAAACAGAAATGTGTACAAGGCAATAAAGACTTTGGTAACCCATGCATTCTCGATAGAGGTTGTAGAGGTCAAGAAAATGCTGATGATTATGTTGCCTATAAAGGTCATCAACACTATTACATTTCAATGACACCTGTATACATTTATTATTAATTTTGTTTTAGCCTATAGATTGTTGTTGTGATGCTTTGAGGACACACAGAAATCCAATTTTATGTCTTGCAATAATACATAGTCATTAAACTAACAGAAATGAAAGCAAATATTTTAAAGTGATTTTAACATGTGGTTCATATAATTTTTTATCCTTATTTTTATCGTAATGGCACCATGTGACAGGTCCACCTCAAATACCTTAACTTCAAGTAGACATAAAAAGTTTTTTCAAATGGTGTGGGTGGCTGGGTGTGGGGGGTGTGTGTGGAAAGGGTTCGTTAAGTCGACCAAATCAGCAGGGTCTGCCACTCGCCTGGGAGGGAAAAGTTAGGAAATTAACATCTAAAACATAAGCTTGGAGACTTGAGCAAATACCAGTAGAACAACCATAGAAAGTGTGCCTATTTCAGTGCTAAAAAGAAAAAAGTAACAAAAATATCAATGCAAAAGTAATCAAATTACAAGGTACAAAAGTTTATTCAAGCTCAAAAAAGCACCCTTTAAAGAAATGAAAATTCATCCTAAGTGAAGTTAAGAAAACTATAGACTTTGGCTTGTGACAAATAAAATGGAGACTAAGAGGAGTAAGAGGAAATTGGACGAAGAAGTAACCAAATGGTCAAAGACAAATAATAATTCTTTAAGTATATCAGATGTAGAAAGCCAGTAGGGTCATAAAGGGGAAAATAGAAAAAAGTTAAGATTGTTGAGACACTGAATGGTATTTTTACATTGGGCTCTTCCACACAGCATGATGAGAAATTATTAACTGCAAGGTAGATCTGTTACAAGTCATGAAGGTGTGGCACTGTCAGAGACAAAAGAACTGGAAACGGAGAGCTAATAAAGTCATGCAACTCCAGGAGTGTCTTTATCTAATTGGAGTCTTTCCATTGACTTATATTGGCTCCTCCATGAATGGATGCAAATATGTTCTAGGAATTTAAAATGAAGTAACTGTGCTACTAACAAGAATATGTAATGTAAAATTAAAGTCTGCTACTGTGTCATTGACAACATTATGTCCATCTTAAAAAATAAATAACTTGCTGTGGTGATACCAGATACTTTGACCTAGTGAAGGTTGCTTCCACAACAGGAAAAAAGGGTAGAGGAAATTATCCGGTACAAAATTATTTCCAAGCATCCTTATAAATATATGATAAGGTCAAAGCAGCAAGATTATTGTAAGGATAAGTTATGTCTCTCTGTCTTCTTTGAAAGTACAATAGTAAGTGAAGGAGGACCAATGGATATAATTTATTTAATTTCCGAAAGGCTCTTGGTAACATTCTTCACAAGGGGCTATTAAGGAAACTTTGTAATTGCCGATTAAAGTTCTGTCATTGACAACTGTCCAAGTGATAGGAGCAAAGAAGAGGAATAAATGGGCATTCTGAGCATGGAACTACATTGTAGGAGGCTGCTCCAGGATCCGTACCAGGGCTTGCATTGTTCGTTATCTAAGAACCAAAATTAGTTAGTAAGGAGGTTTGTGAGAGACTCCGGAAGGATGTAGCAAAATGAGAAAACTGGGCAGTGTGGCAGATGAAATTCTGCTTATGCTTGTAACTCACATTGGAAGGTGAAAATTCAGCTAATACTCTCTGTTGGGATGTGAATTAGTTGTAAACTTCTGAGGAAAATGATCTAGGCCTGGTTATGGACAATTCAATGAAGACATTTGTTCAAATTCAATACACAGTGGCAATCAAAATTGTAAATTTGATGTTAGGCAGCATTAAGAAGAGGATAGATATAAAGAAAATATGATGACCTCCAAATCAATGAGCCATACTCACTTTGAATAATGCATTTAGTTTAGTCACCTGCTCTCAAAAAGGTTAGCAGAAATGGTACAGGTTCAGAAAGGGCAACAATAATTGTTGGAGGTCTGAGATGGAGCTCATATGAGGAGAGATTTCAAAAGGTGATTCCATAGAAGAGAGACTTTAGTTTAGAGAGCAGGGGAAAGTATGTGGGAAAGGTAGGTGCATGCAGTATAAACAAGAATCAAAGGAAAATCGTGCACTCTTATATTTCCACTTCCCACTTATACAGAAGGGACTTGTATGAAATTAAAAAGCATGCCATTTCTAATACACAGAGGTAAATACAATTTTTCCACACTTCATAACCAGCCGGTGAATCTCATTGCTTGAAGATATTACTGAAGTAAGTATTTTAGTAACATTCAGTGATTTGCATATTTCGGAGGCTTTTATTAAGAGCACATGTATACAGGCGATGAACCATGTGTGGATAAAAATTGCATCTACATGACTGTATTATTGTGTCACAAAACCAAAGAATTTCACAGTTAAAGAACTAATCTACTTTGGACAAAATGAGATAAGGGACCAGATTCAACCCTGGTGTAAGCCTGAATTCAGCGGAAGTTAGGCCTGATTACATCCAGGCAGAATGTTGTCCTTAAATACAGTAAAATCAATTGTTAATATGGTGTCCTATTGTTACTTCAGCATAGCTGCCAATGTGCATGCATCCTTACCAGGGTCTTTATGTAGTTCCTGCTCAATAAATTCCATTTGTAAATATTTTTAAATAAACAAAAGATTTATGAATTCCAAAGACTGAGCTTTAATAATCATTTACATTACTGATGGTCCAGAACCACAAATGCCTACTGGTTACCTAGACATTATTTGGGAAAAGTATTACAGGATAATAGAGGCTACTGTCATTTTCAACCCTGTATATGTGTCTAGGAACACCTGTGAAAGGCACATCTGCATAAATGTAAACATTTACTTTAAAAAAAAAAATCAGTGAATGCAAATGAAAACTCTCTGAAGTCCACACAACTAATAATTAATCTGGATTTCAAGAATATTTTTATAGTCTGCTCGTTAATCCCTCCCACCAATCAAGAGTAGATGTCTTTCTAGAAATTAGAAGAAAACGTAGGAGATAATGAAAACAATCTTCATCACAATATTTTCTACAGGTATATGATTTTGAAAATTAGGTCAAGGAAGGGAGGGAAAATGGTGATTCATTACAATGGCTCAGAAAAGCAGAATTACCTCATCATAAATTCTAAGTGATCTGTTTTTCTCAGTTGTCATTGTAATGAATCACCAGGGTTAATAAATTGGGAAGTCAAGTTACTGCCTGGATAAACTGGATGCAATCTGACATCTGTCTTCATTATAAGGATGCCAATAAAATTGATGAAAAAGTACTTTATCCAGGTTATGCAACAGCAGATTATCTTTAACTCCAAAACTGATATAACACTTAGATTCTACGGTGATGGTTGTTGCACAAAAGCCTTCGTTTGATAGATTTTACAAATGCCTAGTTTACAAAATAGCAGTTACAGAATAAGCTTTGGACACTGAAGCAATTATTCCAAAATATATCAGAGTTCTTGCAATCCTTGAAATAATATGGGAAGGGATAGTTCTAATTTATTTTAATAGGCCAGCAGTGGTAATAAAAAATTGCTTAATGTCATTCTCTACAGATTTAGATCTCTACAATACAGTTTTTATTAAATGGAATATATAACCAGAAAAGATCTACTGAAACTGTCTGCCAGTAATAATTTTACTAGCTTTGGGAATTTCCTTTAATGTGAGTCTATCTTTTTCTTAAAACTAGATTCTGAAGATCTTGTAGACTAGGCCAATGCAGATAATATAGATACAGCAGCTACTGTACCCAGATAAATCTGAGTGACCAACAGTCACTTGTCAATAGATGATAGCGTGACCGAATGAAAGGTAATGACTAAACGTTAAAGCAGAGGATTAGGAATTAACTTTCTGAGTTCTACTTCTGATTTTGCTACTGACTCACTGTTTGACATTGGATAAGTCACATGAGCCTGTGTTAAATGGATATAATAATATTCACTGTACAGGGGCGTTCACAGTTTTAATTCATGTTTGTTTGTGAAGTGCTTGGAAATCCTCTGATGAAAGTGCAAATTATTATTACATAAATCGTATAAAGTTTTGTCAATACTCTAGTCAGAGACCCACAATTCTGATAATGGAAAGCTACTCTAAATTGAGTTCCACGGCTAGGCTGAAGTAGCATCTACTTGTGATCCACATGATTTTTCTGCTGATCTTAGGAAAACACTCTGTTTTTGTTTTACTTTGTATATCTGTATATATAACAAATATATATCACGAAATACATAATAAAAGTATATTTCATATAATTTATTTTGTTTTCTGTGATCAATGTCAAAATCTTGCAGAAGAAAGAAAAGATTTTTTTTAATGCCCCATATATTCTGTCATATGGTCTTTGTGTTGAGAGTTTGAGACATTTCAGTGGTAATTCTATAGGTTAATGTTCTTTGACAAACTCATGTAGCAGTAGGTCAGCCTGACAGGAGACAAGATTAATATTAGATCTGTCAGTACTGTGTGTCTAGTCCCATCCCCTGCACTCAAGGCAGGAGTAAGTATTATCTAGCCCATCCCTAACAGGAGTTTGTCCAACCTGCTCTTAAAAATCCCCAATGATGCAGATTTCACCACCTCCCTAGGCAATTTATTCCAGTGCTTAACCAGTCTGACAGTTAGGAAGTTTTTCCTAATGTCCAGCCTAAACTGCCCTTGCTGCAATTTAAGACCATTGCTGCTTGTCCTATCCTCAGAGATTAAGAACAACAATTTTCTCTCTCCTCCTTGTAACAACCTTTTATGTACTTGAAAACTGTTATCATGTCTCGTCTCAGTCTTCTCTTCTCCAGACTAAACAAATCCAATTTTTTCAATCTTCCCTTATGTTTTCTAGACCTTTCATCATTTTTGTTGCTCTTCTCTGGACTTTCCCTAATTTGTCCACATCTTTCCTGAAATATGCTTCCCAGAACTGGACACAATACTCCAGTTGAGGCCTAATCAGCATGGAGTAGAGCGGAAGAATTACTTCTCGAGTCTTGCTTACAATACTCTTGCTAATACATCCCAGAATGATGATTGCTTTTTTTGCAAAAGCATTACACTGTTGACTCACATTTAGCTTGTGATCCACTATGACCCCCAGATCCCTTTACACAGTACTCCTTCCTAGGTAGTCATTTCCCATCTTGTATGTGAGTACTTTGCATTTGTCCGTATTGAATTTCATCCTATTTACTTCAGACCATTTCTCCAGTTTGTCCAGTAAAGATCTTTCTGATTCTTCACTGAAAAATCTTTTAAAATCTGTAAAAAGAAGAGGAGTACTTGTGGCACCTTAGAGACTAACACATTTATTTGAGCATAAATGTGTTAGTCTCTAAGGTGCCACAAGTAATCCTGTTCTTTTTGCGAATATAAACTAACACGGCTGCTACTCTGAAACCTTTAAAACCTGTGTTAGGGCCTGGTCTAGATCACACTGAAGTCAATGGAAGAACTCCCATTTGATTTCAATGGGCTTTGGGTTAGTCAGTCCTTAGTGACTAGCATTAAAGTCTTAATAGGTATGAGAGGATCAAAGGAATCACTGTCTTTTGTCTTCTCCTTCATAGTCTTTATTGCTGACTAATAATGGCTTTTTTTTTTTTTAAGTTTAGCATGATCTCCCAGGTTTCAGGCACACTGTAAATTTTTAAGCTCTTAGTGGCAGGGACTGTCTTTATGTTCTATGTTTGTGCAGCACCTAACACAATGGGGTTCTGGTCCATGACTGGAACTCCTAGATGCTACAATAATACAAATAATAAATAATAATTATAGATCAGTTAAAAATGCCATACAAACACACACACATGCTGCAGCATCAGGGGTATCCAAAGGAATGAGGCCAGAGCAGATTGTTACAAATATCCAACAGAAGCCAGAGCCCTCACACTGCAGCACTTGACTCTACCAGAATTAGGATGGGTGTCTCCACATCCCGCTTGGTTTCAGTTTCCAGTCCCCTACCCCGGCTCTCAAACCACACCCACTTACAACCCAGTTTATGGAGGAGGAGGAGGAGTCTTGTTGTACAATTTGCTCAGCACATTTCATCTAAGAATTTCAAAATACTTTACAAACACTGACTGACTAACCCTGACAAATCCCTGTAAAGAATGGTTAAGCATTATTTATTTTTATTACTAACTGCTGTTACCTGCACACCAGTTTGCAGTTCTGTGGGCTGTGAGTGATTTTACTGTATCTCCCCCACTCCTTATCTTTCTGCTTCTCTCTTTTTTCTTTGCTATGGCTTGTTCATACTCTTCCTGAAGCCAGTGGAAAGACTGTTGCTGATTGCAATGGTTATAGTTCACTAGGAACTCAAGACAGCTGATTACTGAATGGTGTGACTGTAGCATCAAAGCAAGTGGGTTACACCAGTGGCAGGGAAGGGCAGTAAGACAAAGAAATAGACAAGCAAGGCTGCTAGCTAAACAGACTGACAGACAACACCTGTTTTCCAAATGGCCTGTGATTTTAGGTCCATCTGTTTTGGGGTTCCCAACTTAAAGCTCTAGATACTATTTGTTACCACCCAGGATAAAGAGCTAGAAAAACTCTGATCAACCCACAACACTGGTCAGAAAAACCAACAAGCTGTTTGGCTGTATTAACAGAGAGATTGTTAATAAAACTGTTGTAATATACACTGCCTGGACGATTTGTTAAGACTTCGTCACACTCTTTCAGAGAGGGGTATAGTAGAAATGAAAATATTTAGAGGCATAGGAAAATTCCATGAGAAGAGACTGGAAAAGGTAGGAGTACTTAGGCTATGTCTACATAGGAATAAAAATTCCATTGCTAGCCTGGGTCAGCAGACTTGGGCTCCCTCGCAGGGTCCCAGAGCTCAGGTATATAGCAGTTTTTCAGACCCAAAGCCCAAGCCCCACAAGGCTGAGTCAGCTGATCCAAGCCAGCAATGGCCATGCTGCAGATCTTCTATCCCTGTGCAGACAAAACCTTAGTTTACAGAAGAAACAGGTAATATGGTGAAGATATTAATTAAGCAGAGCAGGTCGGTCAAGTGCTCCTACTTACTCTTTCTCCTCATACTATAACAAGGAACCACTTAATGAAATTAAAAGCAACAAATTTAAAACAGATAAAAGTACTTTTTTTAAATCAAGTAGTTAATTTGTGGAACTCCCTGCACCCTGCTCCAGGATATTATTGAAGAGGCCATTGAAGGCAAATTGGAGTTGAATCCAATGAACCATAAACATGTTCATATCTTTAAAATCCACTCTATATTTGAGAAATAGAAAACTAAGAAATCCCTAATGTGTGCCAAGCTAGGCCTGCTACTAGTTAACAATACCCAGCAAAATGCTCTGAGGGGAAAAGAGGCCCTTTTCTTGCTCCTTCCTAAAATATTATCCTAGTACTCCCATGAGGAAAAAAAGACCGGCCCTGGTAGTGAAAGAGTCCCGGCAAGAAAAATTCAATCCCTGTTTAGCTCCCAGGCGCTCCTTCTTAGAATCTAAATCTGAGTCCTAAGAGTCTCCATAATCAGCAATCTCCACTTTAGAAATTTTCCATTGTTCTTCTTGAACTTTAAGGATCTGATTAAAAAATAATTGAGTTCAGTAAGAAGACTCAAATTGAGTTCAGTGGGATTTGAATTAGGCACTAAATGATTGGCCTCAGGGGATGATCTCTGGTGTTTCCTTCCAGATACCCTCCAGAAACAACAGTCAGAAGGGCAAGGGAAAATAAAACAGGTTTAATACTACACCTAATGGCCTACTAAGAATTTTGCTAGGGAATAAAGCCAAAGCCTCTGGGTAGTTTTGAGCCTTCATTTATAAACAGAGCAGGGAAACTCTTGGCAAATTTTCCAAATTCAAGGTGCGCATCTGAAAGCATTATCTCTGTACAATTTCATCCTAGAAATACAGCTTGAATGGAGATCATTACAGCTATCCCCAAAGCATGACTAGCCAGGACTGGTGAGGAAGGTTGAATCAAACTGGTGAATTGCTTTAAAAGCTGATATGTCAGTAGTATGAAAGTGCAGGCAGAGCATAGAGCAAAATCCTCAGATGATATTAACTAGTATAGCTCCATTTACTTCAATGAAGCTACATAGATTTATGCTAGCTGAGGATCTGGCCCATGCTGTGTGTGAAAGGGGCAAGGGGTAGAAATGGAACATAATTATTAGATAAAGCATGGTTCTGTCAGGGACTGTAAACCTATATATTGTAATAATCCAGTCTAGGTGGCGCCAAAGTACAAATCACTTCATTAATCTCAGATTAAGACAGCATGAGCTGGGACCTTCCAATGCTTCTGAGGGGAAAGAAAATATTTTACCATCCAGTTATAGGATGATGGTCACATGAAAAAGCCAAAGTCACCCCAAGTTTTTAATCATGGAAATTATAAGTAGTGACGATACTGTCAAGAATTGCTTATAGAAAAGGTGTGGTATCAGACACAGAAAATAGAAAAAGGCACTCTTTAGTTCAGTGGGCTTAGAGAAGCTCTTAATCAGGGCAAAATGTGCCCTTGAAGTTTACCATTGTCAAGCCCATGATATGCTGCCATTTCCTATACTGCCTCATTAGCTCTTGTATTTTATAGCTGTGTTCAGAATTAGATGTCACAACTCATTTTCTGGTTAAATTGTTTTTTGGTTTCTGCTTGATTGGTGCCACACCTTTGTTAGGAGCAACCTTTGTTCTTACAACTTCTATTTTCCATGACTTTTGCTTTTAAACTGTCAATATCAAATAATAACCAGATGGTAATATGCAGGGCTGTTGTAGCTGTGTTAAAGAGACAAGGTGGGTGAGGTAATGTCTTTTGTTGGACCAGCTTCTGTTGGTGAGAGAGACAAGCTTTTGAGCTACACAGAGCTCTTCTTCTGGTCTTGTAAAGGTACGATGAGTGTCACAGCTTAATACAAGATCAAACAAATAGTTCAGCATAAACAGAACATTCCAGGTGAAGGGGCCCATTAACACCCCTGTAGTCATAGGACAAAAAGTGGAGTTAAGACCATGGACTTTTTGTGTCTAGCAAAGTTATGAATTTAAACTCCCAGGCTTGTCTTTTGAAAATGTTGTGCAGACTTCCTTTGAGAATGAAGACTGATAGCTCAGATATAGAGTGGTCGCTTTGTGAAAAGTGTTCACCCACAGGTGATTGGATGTTTTTGTCTCTCTTCGTTTTCCTGTGTGAGTTCATTTGAGAGCATAGTCGTTGTCTGGTTTCACTCACATGTTTTTGGGCATTTAGTGCACTGGATGAGGTATACGACATGTTGTGATAGGCATATGTAGGACCCATGGATCTTGGAAGATGTGTTTGTGGAGGGTGTTGATCATTGTAGGTAGTTACCCTCCGCAACACACTTTTTAAGATCCTTGGGTCTAATGAACTCACACAGGAAAATAAGAAGAGACAAAAGCAGCCTATTGCCTGTGGGTGAACACTTTTCACAAAGTGATCAGTCTATATCTGAGCTCATAGACTCAAGGACTGGAAGGGACCTCAAGAGGTCATCGAGTCCAGTCCCCTGCCCTCATGGCAGGACCAATACTGTCTAGACCATCCCTGATAAACATTTATCTAACCTACTCTTCAATATCTCCAGAGATGGAGATTCCACAACCTCCCTAGGCAATTTATTCCAGTGTTTAACTACCCTGACAGTTAGGAACTTTTTCCTAATGTCCAACCTAAATCTCCCTTGCTGCAGTTTAAGCCCATTGCTTCTTGTTCTATCATTAGAGGCTAAGGTGAACAAGTTTTCTCCCTCCTCCTGATGACACCCTTTTAGATACCTGAAAACTGCTATCATGTCCCCTCTCAGTCTTCTCTTTTCCAAACTAAACAAACCCAATTCTTTCAGCCTTCCTTCATAGGTCATGTTCTCAAGACCTTTAATCATTCTTGTTGCTCTTCTCTGGACCCTCTCCAATTTCTCCACATCTTTCTTGAAATGCGGTGCCCAGAACTGGACACAATACTCCAGTTGAGGCCTAACCAGCGCAGAGTAGAGCGGAAGAATGACTTCTCGTGTCTTGTTTACAACACACCTGTTAATGCATCCCAGAATCACGTTTGCTTTTTTTGCAACAGTATCACACTGTTGACTCATATTTAGCTTGTGGTCCACTATGACCCCTAGATCTCTTTCTGCCATACTCCTTCCTAGACAGTCTCTTCCCATTCTGTATGTGTGAAACTGATTGTTCCTTCCTAAGTGGAGCACTTTGCATTTGTCTTTATTGAACTTCATCCGGTTTACCTCAGACCATTTCTCCAATTTGTCCAGATCATTTTGAATTTTGACCCTGTCCTCCAAAGCAGTTGCAATCCCTCCCAGTTTGGTATCGTCTGCAAACTTAATAAGCGTACTTTCTATGCCAACATCTAAGTCGTTGATGAAGATATTGAACAGAGCCGGTCCCAAAACAGACCCCTGCGGAACCCCACTTGTTATACCTTTCCAGCAGGATTGGGAGCCATTAATAACTACTCTCTGAGTACGGTTATCCAGCCAGTTATGCACCCACCTTATAGTAGCCCCATCTAAATTGTATTTGCCTAGTTTATCGATAAGGATATCATGCGAGACCGTATCAAATGCCTTACTAAAGTCTAGGTATACCACATCCACCGCTTCTCCCTTATCCACAAGACTCGTTATCCTATCAAAGAAAGTGATCAGATTGGTTTGTCAGACCTCAAATGAAACCTGCACAAGATTTTCAAAAAACAAACCTGGGAGCTTAAATTCATAACTTTGCTAGACACTAAAAATCATAGTCTTAATAAAGATACCATATTTACAATCTGTACTCCCGTTTTTTGTCCTATGACTACAGGGGTGTTAATAGGCCACTTCCCCTTGAATGGTCCCTTACAATATGTTCTAACTACTTATGCTAATCTTCAATCTCACATAGGCACTGACTCCGTGGGTGCTCTGGAGTTGGAGCACCCATGGGGAAAAAATACTGAGTGCTCTGCACCCACCAACAGCCAAGCTCCCCCGCCCTGCCCCACCTTGTCCTCCGCTGCCTCCTCTGTCTACCTCCCAGCAGTAAATAACTATGACAAGATAAAACCAGAGATAAAATTATGAGTCCTGCTCTGATTTGTGTAGACTTTAGATATCTTAATTTTATCATAGAAACTGTTGACTATATATATTCTGGTTTTAATTACAGGTTAACTGACTTGACTGTCTTTGATTTTGACATTTAAGGAAACACAAGATAAATGCATACAATGATCTTCAGAATTAGTAGAAAATGGTTTGGGTTTGAGGATTTGCTTTTTTGGAAGGGGGAAAGGTGTGTTGTGGAGGGTGTTGATCATTGTAACTACCCCCCACAACACACTTTTTAAGATCCTTGTGTCTAATGAACTCACACAGGAAAATAAGAAGAGATAAAAACAGCCTTTTGCCTGTCGGTGAACACTTTTCACAAAGCGATCAGTCTATATCTGAGCTGTCAAACTTCAAACTGGGGGGAAGGGCAGGGGTTGTTCCTTTGTGCATCGTAAAAATGTTTGTCATATAGTTACTCTTGCTAAATCCTGAAGGCCTTTCTGAGTCCAAAGTATGTGTCTGTGTGTGTGTGTGTGTGTGTATATCTCTCTCTCTTTCTGTGAAGTCAGTAATAATATTGCCTGAGTGAAGAGTGAGTAAAAGCTACGTAAGGTCAAAGTCAGTATCCTAACAGCAGGTATACATGGGCAGCTCCAACTGAGATAATGTATCTGAAGACAGAACGTGGCTCCTTATGTCTAGATGTAAGATGAATAATATTTCATTAGAAGGGAAGCATCTGGGAAATGTCCAACCTTCCAGTGTGATGGCTGCCCTATAAAGTCTTAGGCATGTTTATTGTGCTAGCCTGCTCTGGCCAAGATGAGGAAAGGCTGAAAGTTTGATACCTCACAGCCAAGCTGTAGTGAGTGCCTGGCGTTATGGAGAAAAGGTTTCTGTATCTGACAACTGTCAGTGATGGGCATACTGCTGTTTGTCATACTGTCAAGAACTAGTGGCATTAGGAACAAGTGGGTGAATTAACATCTGCTGTGGAAACACCTGAGTTTGATAAACCCTACAAGTTGAATGACTGCTTCCTTAGGCAGAGAGGTGTCTCGGTCCATAAGGTGTTGACAGGAGTTATGGTCTTCAAATCCTGCATTACTTAAAGATCCACAGTGAACAGGGTCACTCAGACTCATGGATCCTGGGATACTAAGACATCTTGCGTGGAATCTTGGAGATCCAACCCATCTTCACTGCTCCCCTTATCTCCCTCCCCATTAGCAACACAGCTTGCTCAGGAGCCAATGTGACATTGGTTCCAACAGTTGTATGGGAACAAGTGCCTGGTTGTACTTACCCCATTTTCCTGAGTGGGGTAAGCTGCAGAGGAGGTCCTACAATCAGGTGTTCATGCAGAGGAGTTGTTAAGGACGTGCAGTGAAGAGAGGATTGTGCCAGGTAGCCACTCCTCTCCCCTCCACTCCCATGTTCCCATTCGTTGTCTTTCCTCACTGCTACATGACAGTGTGTGCAACTGTCTCATGGCAAATTGTACCCTTAAGTTGTGAGAATTATCATGGTCTTCACCAGGAATTTGGAAGAATGGAAAGCGTATGATAGAAAAAAGAGAGGGATCTTTGAAGAGCGAGTAGGAGAATGACAAACAATACCATGAAAGAGCCAACCAACCAGAAGGCTGTGTGTCTGGGAATAGCAATACTCTCAAAGAAGAGAAGACCTCCAACCTACAGATTTCTTCCAGTCCCTCTCCATCTTTTGTCTCTGAAGCCTTTAAGGAATATGTGCCCTTGCTCCCTTGTGTGCCAGGAATGCGTCCCAAATGTTCACCAAAATACAGGAAGCAGAATAAGTAATTAGTCACTTTTTAAATTTCTATTATACTTTAAAATGGGTAGCATGTAGTCAAGAGTAGAGAAGGTGGCTCTCCATTAATAATTTTAGAAATTGTTTTGCAAATACGTATCTATATATCAAAATTAATATATTATTTGATTTAGTCTTGCTCCCCCACTTGTCTTTTTAGGGCCATATTGTGAACTCCTTTAATGCTACCGATGAACAATTACTCATAATAGTCTCTTTGTCTTCACTAAGTCTGCTGCTATGAGTAATTGCTCACCGGGACATATCTTCTAATATATTTGTAATGGGGCTTCTGGTTGCTATTGCAACACAAATAGTTAATAATCAATTAATTATTAAAGTCTTCAGTCATTTTACAATTACAAGGCAAGATTCTGCAAGCACTTACTTATGAGTAACTGTATGCTACTCAGGTGTATAAGTAATTGTAGGATCAGGCCTGTGCAAAGTTTAACATGATATTTCACGTTCTTCAAGTGTTTCATTTTTAATGCTAATTTTAATGCTAATTTGTAGCTTGTCAGCTGCAGTAGTATTCATAAGCAAATGCAATTGAAATTTATACCACCATTTTCTCAGTGATGCTTGGGAGATTTAACAGGAGTTACCCATGTAAATCCCTTGTGCAACAATAGCAGAGAATAAACCCCCTCATATAGACTTTGAAGACCTATGAATTAGGGTCAAGTGGGATGTAATACAAAATATCTGACTGTGACAACAGCAGATGCCCAAAGCTTGGGAGAAAAAAATAAAACCTTGACTACTCAATACTCCGTACATTTCCATGAAGAAAAAGAAACAGCTACTCCAATAACTTCATGCATCAGCCAGTAACATAGCCACAAATTATAAGGAAGAAAAACAAAGATTTCTGCTTGCCTGGCCCTGTACTATTTAGCTCTTCCAAAAATATGCAAAAGCAACTCCAAAATAAATAGTCATCACGATTAATAACCCTAGCCATACTGAATGCTTTGCCATAAATCTTTAATGTTTTAAAATGCATGTTCAGTATAAGAGAATGTTTTGTACATCAGGCAAGAGGAGCAACTAAATGATCTTTCCATAGTTCTCAGATAATAAGCTTGTTGTCCTTTCCCTGGCATCAGTTTACATCAGTGTAACTCTGTTTATTTCAGTGGGATT
The DNA here is from genome assembly GCF_003597395.2 of Chelonoidis abingdonii. Classification (NCBI taxonomy): domain Eukaryota; kingdom Metazoa; phylum Chordata; order Testudines; family Testudinidae; genus Chelonoidis; species Chelonoidis abingdonii. The sequence goes on from NC_133778.1 coordinate 67,004,621, forward strand.
CCTCCTGAATTACATCAGTAGTAAGTGAGAGGAGGATCATTCCCCAAATGACATAAAATAAAGTTTATGGAGAATGTCTATTATGATTATATATTTTCACACCTATTTTTATTTGTTATGTTGAAATCTCATTTTAGTATTATTTTATTCTTTACTATTGTTTGTATGGCCCATAGGTGTACAAGGTGCTTTACATTCAAGGGGGAAAAACGTGTCTCTGTGTCTCACTAAAAGCACTTTGTCTTTTCGGGCTTAGCACTGTTGCCCAGCTTTCATGTAGGATCCTGCCAAGATTTTCACACTTGCATAACTTCACTCACAAAGTTGAAGTCTGTAGGATCTACGCTAAAGTCTTTGTGGGATCAGGGTCCAAGTTAGAAGAGGTAATAGGATAAATATCAATTCTGATCCCCAGACTTAACTTATGTGAGTCCTCCTACTGAAGTGAGTTTTGCTCAGTATGAAAGTGTTTATTTTAACACTGGCTTAAGTGAAACTGCTCTGTATGATTACAGGCTTCAAGACAGGGCTCGTTTATTAACGGATTCATTGATTCGGTTTAGTTACACCTCAGAGAGGAGCATAAGAAACTAGAGTATTTTTATCTCTTCTGTAATTAGTTGAAAAGTGAACATTAAGGAGGCTAAAGGCAACAGATTAAAATATTGAAAGAATGCTGGAATGATGCAGGGGGGTCATCACTTCTCATTTGTTTTGAGGATGACTCATTTAGCAAGAATTTTTTGTAAATTTGCAGATGGCTAAATGGGTCCAGTTGCTGATTCACAAGCTGGGTAGTGAAACTCAGTAGCATTTGTGATTATGCCAAATTCCCTTTTTTCTCTGCTTGCAAACCACTATGCAGTGGAATTGGACAAAATGACCCACTAGATGGTCCTTCCATGCTAGTTATAAATCTGTGAGACTGTAATTAATTCAGGTTCTCTTCTGTTTTGTCAACCTTAAAATAAACACCTTTATTGCACACTGAGTTAAATGCAAGCTCATTAAAAGATCACAATCATTGCTCCACTTTTTCCATGGAATTCTTAGACAAGAAGAGCCAATCTGTGCCTTCCTTTTGTTTGCAATGTTGTTGCAGACCTGAAGAAGAGCTCAATACAAGCTCCAATACTTGTCTCTCTCATGAACAGAAGTTGGTCCAGTAAAAGACATTGTCACCCACCTTGTCTCTTCTGCCTCTTGTGCAATTTACACCGAAAAAATTGGAAATGCATCTTTTTCATGTAATTTGCTCATAATCACAGTTCATCTGCTTAGATAATTAGCGCTGCAAAGAGACCATTATCTAGTATGTGGCAGTGCTATAGAAGAATGGGAAGAATGCACAAATTCTAACAGACAAATAGAGACAGAAGAAATTGAGACAGAGAACAACCAGTATTAACTAGCAAACACTGATGCTTATGATTGAATACACTTCATGATGGTTTTTAAGATAAAATTAGTGCATCTCTGTATCTGTTTGCAGACACACACATAATAATTTAAGGTGACATTGCCTATTTTATTTTAGTTTTTTGTTCTGCTACTGCTGCCATACTTTGTCTCCCCTGGGGATTTTCTTGAAAGCAAGATGCCAGGTCTCAAGAGGTGTTCTGATTTTAAACAAAATTTACCGATAAATGCATGATTGAAAACTATTTCAGCAGAAGGAAATCAGTACATTAAAGCTACCCACTACATCAGAGGGCTGGATATTGTTCCATTCAGACATTTCATTTCAAGGTTTATAAAATTATGATGCCATCGTCTTACTCATGGTTAGATAATGTATGGCTTATTGAAGATTCTATATCTTATATTTAGAACACAGCTGTGCAAAGCTCTGGTTTGGAAGTCATACAGTTTCAGGGAACATAACTTGGAAGATTCGATTCTTAGAGATGGGTATCAAAGCAGAATAGAGATTAGGGAGATTAAAGTAATTCTCTGTATGCAATGCTGGTTAGACCAGATCAGATATATTACATGTATCGTGGTGCACCATATTACAGAAAAAACAGAACATAAGGGGAGAGATGAGGGGGGAAGCAATCAATAGAAGGCTTCAGTGGGAATAGACTATGGGAAAAAGTTAAGCAAACTAATATGTACATTGTAGAATGGGAGAATTAAGAGTCTCGTACATAAAGGGGTTCAACAGAAGAAAAGAGAGAATTGAAATGAATTGTCCCATTGGATTTCAACTGGCAGAAAAAAAAAACCCATCTGAAATAGCAGAAAAGAGGAGGAACCTCGAGCCAAATTCTGCTTTCTTACATCAGTGTAAATCCAGCACAACTCCACTAACTTTAACTAAAGTCAGAATTTAGTGCATTCACACTGAGCTCCAGGAGGGAATGCTACTTAAAAATAAATGGTGGTAGAAGCAAAATTGCTGGCAAGTCAAGTCACAGGGTGACAGGCAGTCTTTGGAGAGGAGCTACTGTAGAAATATTAGTTTTGAAAATAAAAAAGCAGAGGTATGGTCTTGATGTCTTACCATTAGGCCTTTCCTGCCCAAAGGTCCTGACTTGTGAAGTGTGCACCATGTGCCCAGCAGACAGCATCCCTCTTTGTGAGGACAGGTACAACACAGAACATGTTTAACTAATCTGGGATCTTGCTATCTGCCCCACACATGATTTTTGTAAGCGCTGACTGCTTTTCTTTCATTTCAAACCAAAAGAATCCAGGTGGCATTAGAGAGCATGATGGACAAGACTGGTAAGATCACCTACAGTTTGTAGAGACCTACACGACACACCAGCTTGGGTGGTGAGCGGACCAGATTTCTCATCTTAATTCTGTATTTTTTTGTGTTTGTAGATGTATCACAACATACTTGTGTATAGTTAAATGGCTAATTATCTAGTCTTAAAATTTAATAATATTAACCTACTTGGGGACTAAAACTCCTGCTTGCACATGCTCCTATGTATTCATTTGAACGTTTGCTGTCCTTTTGCACAAGGCTGAATTTCGTCCTGGATTTGTTGGTGGGAAAATGCTAACATCCTAAACTTAAACACATTGAAGACCTGATTCAACTTTTTCAAGTTACTTCAATGAGAGTTGGATCAGGCTAAACTGGAAATATTTAAATTTTGTAAACTTTTTTTTAAAAATAGTGACATATAGTATTGGTTGAATTTTAGCAAGAATTAAATGGATAATTATTTTTTCTGCCAATTAGAAATGTATGTAGAACATATCTTAAAGGTTAAAAATGTATTTTAGATAATCTCTTAGAAGTCACATCTGCCATCATTATATGCCCATAACTCCAAATGACAGTAATAAGTTATTGGTGCGTATATAACTGTGACAGAATAGACCCTCTTAGAACATTTCCCGTCATGATTAATATTGTTTGGGAGGGGAGTTGTTTTGTTTTTTTAACATTTCTCTTTGCAGCCATGACAGTTAAGAAAATGGGTTGCTTGGTATTTATTGTTCGGTGACTTCAGTTTAAAATTAAATTGATTAAGATCTGCAGTAATACTAACATCTGTTCATACAGTATGTATTTTAGTTCAGAGCATTTTTAGTTAGCTATGAGCTTAAATTTGATATACATATAGATACAGACATATATTTATACTTTATACTATACACAACTTTCTGTCCATGAAAAACCTGTCAGAAACAAGTCAGTTCAGGCAAAGATACATGTGCATTCTTTGCCTAGGAGAAATATTCTTGTCACATAAAAATCCCACTATTAATCAAAAATCACATTATAGCTTCTGAAATGAAGTTTCCTTTACTACTCTTTAATAACAAGTCCAAGATAAGATAAAAATTGGTAATTGTATATTCTCTTCTGATAGAAGATAATACTAAAGTGGTATAGAAATTTGAGTTACAAGAATATATTCACTCTGCTAATAGGCTTCCATTATGTAGTCTTTACTGATTTATTCATTACACATTTTCTCCACATACAGAAAAATTTAATTGAAAGTTACTTATTACATTGTTGCAGATCATTAACTAGAAAGTTTTCTTCAATCGTCTGATCGTTAATGCTAGTAGAGCTATTGATTTCAATAGAGCATTCTTCAAGAGCAGGCGTACAGCAGCCATTACAAATAATGGTGTTACAACAAAGTTTATGTGAACATTTTCAGGGGCTACACATGTGCACTTGCAGCTATATGAGACAAGACAATGATTTATTTGGGGTTGTGACTCTCCTTACCAAAAAGTTTCAATGAAATGTGCATTACAAGCAAGGGCTAACCTAGTAACTCATTAATAGTGTGATATCAGGAGAGGAAATTGCAGCATTTAAAGTAAAACTCTGCCTTCAGATTGGTACACACACATCTCCCACAGAAATACATGAGAGATGTGTTGCTCACACAGCGAAGGACAAAATTTGAATCTTAGCGTTGTTGTCCATCCTGAAGAATAAATGCAGGAGCAGGAGGGAAAATAGTGTGCAACACACTCAAATAGATTCACCTCAGGTCATTTCTTCTACCTAAACCATTCAAGAGGAAGGAGATGGTACCATGGACACTATCCATACAGACTCCAAAGCAGTGATGTTTGCTTTCTAAGGTCCTAGACCTTGGGGCAGTAAGAGCGGCTCTACAAATTCTGAGAGTGAGCTCACTGATCATGACATATCCCCACAGACTGAGTGTGGCTTTTAACTTCCTGTCATGTACATTACAAAAAATTAAAAAGAGAAAATGAAAGATGGTCTTGTGGCACAGAACATGCATTAAAAGCCATTCTCAAGCCTGTATGTCCAAACTATCAGCTCCCACAAGATCGGTCCTGCCAGGAGGCATCCAGGAAGCTGCTGGATACTGGCTTCATGGGCTGTCCAGACCTCCTCCATGAGGTTTTCAAACTTGGTTGCAAATATGTCACACAGCTCTAGAATAGCCATAACTATTCTGTAAAGACCACTCAGCATTCTGGTGGCAAATAGCTGGGATTGCAGATGGATGGACAGATAGATAAATTCACAAACACTCAGGTTTTTAGAATCCAAACCTAATCTGGATCCAAAGTTTGCAGCTGGCTCATTTCTACAATGGGATGCACCAAAGTCCAAACCCAAACTTTGTGAGTAGCTGAAATCTGGATCTAGATCCAATATCTGCACTTGAGGCCCCTATGTGATAGAAAGTTTTTAATGCATGAAAATGATGCCATTAATAGGGAATGAATCTTTACATTCATTAAAAAACAGGTACGATATGAGCAGTGCTAGTACAAACTTCCCCATGCCACTCTGCTGCTTTTCAACATACGTGGGTTCAGGAACTAATTCAACCTCCAATACCCTTTAGTCCTTGGTGTGTCTTCTGAGACTGCCAGCGAAGTTTGCAGTTAATGACAAATGTAGCTTTTTGATATGGACAGCTATCCATTAGGAAATGGACTGAGACCACCAATTAATTTCTCATGGACTACTGAAGAGCCAGCAAATGGTAATAGTTTGGGTAATTGAATGGGTGAGAATTAATGATGAAGGGATCATATATAGGCTACACAAGTGTATCAATGACTAAGCATGCTCCTTGCATGTCCCTTTAAATAATTGATACTTGCGTCCTTGCATCATCTATGTGTAGGGTTTCTGTTTTTGAGGATCCATGAGTTTCTCTCTTTTTTTTTTTTTTTTTTTTGGTGTTTATTTTTAGCAATTTTTGAGTTTTATATTGCTGTCTAAAATTTGTGGGTTTTCAGGACTTTGTCTCAGTATATACTATAGTGAATAATATATAATGTGTATGTTTCTCATTACAATCATGAGTAATCTCTTTATAGTGTTTCAAACGGCACTACATTAAAGCGCACTGGGAAACCTTCAGTGCATACCAGCAGGGTCTACATAGACCAATTAATGCACTACACATTGGTGAGCTTTAGAAATTGTACCACCGTAGTCTGAATTACAGTTCCATGTAGACAAGGCCTTAGATACAAGTAGCCATTTCTGGGAGTTTTCCAGGATTTATTGGATAAACAGTAATTTCACTTGTGAGAGGAGGGAAATGTTGTTGTATTGGGGATATATTATCAGTTAAAAAAAAACAAACTAAAATCAGATGCCCCATCTATATATGATCCATGCACTTTTATTGATAAGTAACCCAGGAGTGAAAAGCTACATATGCTGCTGTCAGTCTCTGTCAACTGTATATGTGTATTTTACAGTGGGTAGCGGGAGAGTACTAATCTGTTTGGATATGTAAGACTGCAACTCAGTGCCGTTAACTATAGAACACCAGCTACAATATGAGAGTCAGAATTTGGTTGCGACATTGTCTTCCATGAGGTCCACGTACCTAAAGAAATAGAATAAATTGAAGCACCTACATGGAGTTTGCCAAAAGTGCTTTACAGGGAATAGAAATATTTTTTTTTCTTAAATTAAGGCTTTCTCTCTGGAGTTCCTGAAGGCAATGCAAATCTGAATTTCAAAGGCTTCAGAGAATACTCAAGATCTGGATGCTCTTGGCCTTCGCCTGGTGCCTCATTATATAACCAAAGCAAAGAATTACAAAACAAAACCACTTGTTGTGTAAAGTGTCATCCACTTCCTATCTCTCTCTGTCTAGAATTATATACAGTATATGAGCCAAATGCAGAGGTGATGCATAAAGAAATCTTAGGAAGCCAAATTCTGCTCCGAATATAAAAAATCAGAGTATTTTGTGAAAATGTTGCTGCAGTGAGAAATATTTAAAGTTGTAATTAACCTTTTTTTTCTTAAGCCAGGATAGACTTGATTTTTTCATCATCCTATGATATATTATTATTGGAAACCGACATGTGTTTCAGTGTATTACTCAGCGTAGTTTCTAAAAGGTCACCTATCCAGTAATAACTCAATTGTAAAAACAATGCTGTTAAGTGTTTTAAAAGAAGTACTTTAACGTATTTCATGAGTTAGGTATTCAAAAAATACTTCTACATGAAAGCTACCTACATGTTACTTGCATCAAAGGAGTGATGACAATAATGTTTGGTTCTCGCTAATTAATCCACAGAAGATTAATAACTTTTATGAAATATTACTGTTGTTGCAAGAGCATGTGAAACTTGAATGTATGTCAGGCATAAAATTACACAGGGTGGTGGAAGCAGTGCAGTTCCAAGTTGACACTGGACAAGCTTACAGAGAACAAGACGGAAAAATGAAATGGGAATCACTTTGTGTTCCAGTTAGCTAAAGAGAGTGTCAAAAATTAGGTTTAGCTCATGGAAAATCCAGAATGGTTAAACAGTTGACACCATATCTAATCCCTCTTGCCAAGCAGCACCACCAACCATCATAGTCAACATAACATAGCACATTGCGGGTTAAATTGCTTAGTTCCAAGGGAAGTACCACACAGTCTGTAGAAAATTACATTTGAAATCATATTTGAGGGATAGAAAATGCAATCCTGTTAGTATTTTATTATTCCAACTTTAACCCAGAAGAGCAATAAATGTTTAAAAGGAAGTCTGTGCGACACTGACTCGCTGCAGTTCTTGGTATCTTATCTTGGTGACAGTCTCACAAAAGGAATCCGGCAGCTGTTTTGTCCTGAAAAATGTATGAAGTCAAATCTATTTGATTGGGCTAAAAATGTTTAATAAATATTTTTAATAGTATCAGAAGTACAAACTGAGCACCTCTTGCAAGTCCTATATATTACTTAGTGCACTGATGTCAATAAAATATTAATTGCTATTAGTAAAATACCAAGGTGATGGGTTGAATGAAACATTTAGGGACCACATGCTCATCTGGTGTAAATCATTGTAGCTCCATTGATCTGTGGATTTATACCAGGTGAGGATCTGACTTCTTGATACTTGGTAAATCATTCACTTATACCAGGGAGGAAACAAAGGAAACTTTGATAACACCTATAATATAATATTGTGTGTGTGTGTTCCTCCTACTTATACTGGATTTACATTGACACCAAAGCAGTTATTTACACTGGTATAAATCAAGAGTAAGAGTAGAATAGGGCTCAAGACCACTAGTACTTTGTCAGGACTGAATTACATATTCAAAAATAGCTCTGGTTTATGTAGTATGGTATTATGTTTTAAACAGTTAATAAAGGAAGCAAAATGACAACGTAGCTGTGTGAATGATATAAAATAATATAAACCTTCCTTCAAATATCAGGTTTTTTCCTGCCTTAATTCACTTTCCACAACAGAGTGAGTGAAAAATCCATAGAAAGTAAAACCTAGTGATCCCTTTGAGCAGAGATACAAATTTACCTACATACGTCAACCACAGAGATTTATGAGACACGGAGTTTTTCACCTAGAAGAAAAAAAGCTTTCCCGTCAGTCATCTATAGAAAACTGAAAATAAAACTCTGTTATTTTCAAGTATTAAGAATTACAGGAAAGTTGGGTTAGGGTTTGTTTTTTTAAAAGCCTTCTTATGGCCATGGAATAGTTTCTTCATGGATGTATAAGAAACACTTGTGTTGTACTGCTGTTAGTGGTATGATTTGTTAGTGTACTTTTATGTATGGAGTGTCTGCATCTGGTAAGGTCTACAACTGTAGCTCCTTGACAGTGCCAGATGTTGTGAAGATAAAATACCTTCTGGGTGAGGAGCTGGCTGGATTCAGGATCTGTGATAGGTGTTCTTAATACAGTTTAAAAAGGCATCTGTCTTCAAATAATTTCAACATCTTACTCTTCTATTTACTGTTTTGTCAGATCATTTTGTTTCCATGGAAATATTTTAGGGTCCCTGTTAACGTGATGTTTAAACTGCAACTTAAGTTCTCCCAACCTTTTGTTCTGATGCTGTTACTTTAATGAAAAGAAAGGAAACTTGGTAAGGGACTTATATCAGTTTAATCAGATTGACCAAAATGAGCAAAGATACGTTCAACAGATATTTTTAATCCAAGTTACTAATGAAACAGAATGCAAGATATGAATATGAATATATTCAAGATTCATTCAAAATATTATTGTATAAAAAGATGAGCAAGACTGATAGAAGGCAGAAGGATAGCAGCACTGCTTCACTATCATACCCCATAACTCATTACATTGTCGACCTCTTAAAATAGTAATGATCCTTGACCCTTATTAGTATTTCTGGGCAATGTATGAGTTTGAGTTTCCTTGGGTGAAAACTAATGCTTTAGACCACCCTTTAGACCACCATTCTATCTAGTTATAGTAAATATTAATGTTATTCTTGGGTCATTTAACTTACTCTCAGTGAAGAGTGGAGAATGGTGCTAAGCTGTAACTCAACTCTCTTCTGGAATGGATTTGTGCCATAACAGATCATCTTGAGAATTCCAGTCTTGTTTGACCATAGTAAAGAGATTATGGTATGTAAAATTCTGCTAAACTTAGCTTGTTTCATTTTTATACTTCTCTGCTTGTCTGTCTAGCTATGAATGGTTAAGACCTGTTATGGTGGACAATGCATTGAAATGGGAATATTGCTATAATAAAACCTTTAGGACTAAAACTTTATCCATATGTGGTTAAACTCTGCATTCCTTCTAAATATGAACTACAACAGCAAGGAAGATATTAAACAAGCACATAGATACCGAGCATCTAATTTTTTTAATTGCCAAAAGAGAATCAAAACATCATTAAAAAGATCAGCTAACAAATTTGTTTTTGTTTGCAATGATGATGTGAATATTCACACCAATAGGATCAGTTTTAAATTACCAATGACTTAGCCCATTAAACTAAAGTCAATACTGCATATTCTAGATAAGTTAATAAAAAAAGCTAATGTATTCTGTTTAAAATCATCCTAGTAACTGATTGTAAAATCATAGATACTTTTTTCACATATTTCTGACAAATAAAAAATATTTACCTTCAACTTCCTAGAAAAGATTTACAGGTATGTCCCTAGTCTGTTTTGCAGATGTGCCTTTATGAATTTAACAGTAATATATACTGTCATCATGGCTGTCTTCAAATCTTTGAAATCACGTTTGGTTTTTTACAATAAATATTTTATTGGCTGTCTAGTAGATATGCATGTATATTTGGCATTTGTGCATGGGCATGTGTGTTTAATACGTGTATTTAGCTCTTAAATACTATGATGAGTGATCAAGAAATGCCTCAGATAGATATATTTTGTGCATGCACATACAGTTTGTAAATGTATATCTCCTCAAATAGACAGATGCAGAAAGAAAAGTGGAGAGACATCTGCAAATTAACAAATTGTCTATCTTTAAGGTCATTCACAAATCAGTTTTGTAGAATAAAAATATAATTCTGATGAGCATTTGTTCAGGCTATTTACCATGTACTATTTGGTAACATAATTAGACACAGGAATTTTTACACAGCTTATTCCTTATATTATTACTGTGCTTTCACAACTCGGTGTAGATGCTCCATTCTGAATAGTGCCCTTTGCTTGATATTTGTGGTATTTTAATCAAAGTTTTCAGTGGCTATGATGTAAGTAGTTTATTGGAATACTAAGGGGAAAAATATTCAAAATTGAAAACTATGTTAAAAAAGGAAACCTTTTAAATTCCTTTTCCCCTGTGCCCAAAAATAGTGTTGTGTGTATTTCACCTGTGGTGCTATTGTTGCAATGACTGATTGTGATTTAACTTCTTCATTTAATATCACAATCTGCTGAAGAAACCTAAATATTCTTAACATTTTATTAGCTTTGTATAACATTTGTTGATTATTTGAAATTAAGGTGTTTTTCCTTTGTGTTATGAGAATGAAATACTTCTGAGTTGAGATTTACTCAAATATATTTTGAAATGTACACATATGGCTAACTTTATGCTTTATATCAGTAGCTTTATTGAGCAAAAAACTGCATTTACTCTTTTAAAGGTTATTAACTCTTCTACTGGCCTTCAATTGTTTTTAGTTTCTTTTTCTTTGTTAATGACTTTTTTCCAACAAAAACCAAAAGTTTATAAGTATAATATACTTTTGAACTAAATCCAAATAAGTTTTTTAAAGCAATTCAGATTATTAAACCTCAACCAACACTTAAACTGTAACTTTGCCTATTTTTGTAAAAGTCCTACAATTTGCTCTAAGAAAATTAACTTACTGCAAATAGTCAGTACATTTTCTTTTCACTTTTCAGCAATCTAAAATGACAAAAAGCAATGGAAAAAAATTGAGATTGTGCAAAGCATGAAGTCCTATCTTTGTATTTGTAATGCTTTGAACAAAACTGAAAGCTTAATTTGGAATTAGCCACTTTAACTCGAGACTATTTGATATCATTTTTGTTTTAACATAAAACTTCTTGATATATTTTTTAAACAATTTCAAAGGAAGTTTCAAGAACTTTAGACTGTAATCCTTCTGTGGTATCTGAAAGCCATCCACTATATGTATAAGAATAAATTAATATAATTAAAATATTTCATGTATAAGGTTTGTTAGATCTTTATTAATACATTCTACAGTGTGAAACTCCAGTAGACTGCATGTGAGACTATAGGCCAAATTTCCTCCTGCCATAACTCCGCCAAAGTCAATAGTTACATCAGAAGAGAATTTGGTCATTCGTCTTTGTGCCCATGTTGTTTTAACTGCACAATAACATTATGTATGGTATTCATTGGTTTGTTATGTAGAGTCAATTTCAAGATTGCAGTTAATCTTATAGTAAAATATATCTTGTTTCTGCTCTTTTCCTGTATCCATACTCTCATGATTGGGCCCGGTTTACATCAAGCTAAATTCCCATGTGACCCAATGTACAATCAGTCTTAGGACAGCATATTCAATTCACCCTTTAGTCTCAGATTAAGTAATTAAAGCACTGAAAATGAATTTCACATCCAAAATCATGCAGTTTGTCCTTTTTTTATATCTAAACCCCTAAGCATATGTCATTCTGGGATCATACTAAGTCTAGGAAGAACTACCACTATAATCATAATTAGAACATATTAATCATTTTAGGTGCTTACATACCCTAGTGATGGTGTAAGAACCTAGAGAGAATAGAATTTGAAATCTCGATACTGTGAGGACTGTTATTGCTGTTTTTGCAGGTTCACCAGCTCCACCTCAGAGCAAAGGAGAATTTCAGATCAGAGCAAAGGGAAACAGATCCTACATGCATTTTACATACATGCAAAGATATACAGAGACGGTGTCTTTTTACATCCTCAGTGAGATGTTTGCCCTTATCCAAATAGACTTTGTGTAAGAACCTGTTCACATGGCTTAGACTGTTATGCTGATAATGTTAAATTTTCTTTATAACTCTAAAGATTGAAAGCTATACATCAGGATACTAGAGCATTTTTTTTCTATCTGTGGTCAGATATTGGATGGTACTGAGATAGCTATTCAGTTAGCAGCTTAATATGTGGAATAGTTTGAACTTTTTGCCAAATTATTCAGATACATTCATCTTAGATGTACTGTACCACATGCAGTCCTTTGGTCCATAATGTATATAAGTAATATTTTGTTATTCATGCAGGATATAACATGAATAAAACAAAGATGAAATAATTTTAAATCTGATGTGGGCCTTATATATCCCATCATATTTTGGCTAACGTCCACTTCTAGAACTAGGATAAATAAACATATAAGTATTTATTTTGCAAGTTACTAATAAATATTTTGAAAACAGGCATCTAAGTTGTACATGAAAAAATAGGCACAGACAGATATTTGTGCATGGAAAACAAGCTGCTTTTTACACAGCTTCGTATGTGATGAAATTCACTGTGTTGGGATTTAGGCTGAGCAATAGACCTAGAAGACAGAAAAAAATGGTTAGATGGAATCATTTGAGTACTTGGGCTTTATGCAGGTGAAGTGAAAAGGCCAGTGCAGGGTGGAGTACTGCAGTCCTGCTATACCCAGAGCCCACTTGTGTAGTGTATTATGGCCATTGGGGCCACGTACACAATGATCTCATAATCCCATCACCCTCATACAAATCAGTGTCTAGATCCCCTCCACCGTGTACAAGGGGCAAAGCGCAGCCAAACAGAGCCTAATTAGTCTGGAGGGCCTTGAGCTGGCCCTCTGCACCAGGGTAAATTTCATCCATTGGGCACAATTACCTTTTGTTCACCTATGTTTGAATGTTTGTGCGTTAGGCACCTGTTTTTCAAAATCTGACCCTTCAAAGAATGTTTACTTCTCTTTTATCACTACTGATCTGAAACATCAAATCAGATGAGAGTTTGAAACAGTAACAGAAAAAATGAAGTAATATGCAATCAGAACGGTGTAGATGATATATCCGAAGATGAATAGAAAGAGAGAGAGAGAGAGAGCCTATGAATGTTATGAGGAAATCTGTTTAACAGACTAATAGAAAGAAACACGCTTTAAATAAACCTTAAACTTTTCCTATATAGTATGAAAGTTCATAGTGCCAACATCATTGTTAGAGCTAGCATGAATACATTTAATATATAGAAGCCTAAAGAGTTTCCAAACTGGGAGTTATATCTTGCACCATGAGATGTGTAAATATATTTTCATCAATAGATCCACAAGTATTCATTGAAAACATGTTTGAACTGTCCTAGCAAAATTTGTGAATGTATCACCTCAAATGTAGTAAAAGAAAACATTTACCTTTGTGTCTCTTCCTGAAATTGACAAAATAATGGGAGGTACTTTTTTCACATTTAATGAGAATTTTTAGTTTAGGAAAAAAATAGAGTTGGGAAATGTTCTGTATGAGCTATTCGCTGCCATTAACAAAATGGCTTTTTGAAGCTATATAGAGCTTCTGTATAATTATAAGACTAGAAGGTACAGTGCATTTTTAGACAGAATCATTTGACTACATGTCTGAACATGAAAGCTTGCAATTTGCATTGGAATTTAAGGTTATTTTAAGATAAAATACAGCATCTTTTACAAAGATGATTTAATTTGCTGTCTGCATAATACATTAATTTTATTCATCGTTTTTAATAATATGTGGCACAAACCTAGAAATATAGTAAGAATAAAGTAAATGACATGTATATGGAGCTGTACGTCAAAGTTTGGAATATCTCGACTTAATGAAAACATATATACCATGCTATAGAATGAATTATTACTGTGTAACTCACCATTCATAGAAATATCCAGGCATAGAAGTTAAAACAATGGAAATGTTACAATAAGAAAGTGTGGAGGTTAGCGAAGGTAAAGAAGCAAAGGTATGAAGAGATATTAAAAGTATTATGGGAACTGTGAAGTCCTTCCTGGTTATGTCAGCACGGGAAGGAGGGTTTCATCTGCCCACACTGAAACTTCAAATCATGACATCCTTGAATTTATGGAAATTTTTGATCCAGATCCAAACATTGTGATTTGCTCCTGTCTCTATCGAAATGGGTTTTTCAAGGCAACTGATCTATAATGCCCATGCGGAGCCATGGCAGCATTGCCAAATAAAAATATTTCAGTTTTGGGGAGGTTGTTTTTGGATAACTAAATCAGATTTTTTCATGGATCCCACATACTTTTCTCGATAAATAAAGTTTACTCAAAACCCCAGTTTTCTGTTGAAAAAGAGTTTTGACAGAAAAATTTCTGCCAAAAAAATTTCAGCTTCATACCCTCCACCCCCAATCCTAACACCCTCAGGGTGTTCTGAACTTTTTGGCTCAGGGCAAGCCGTATTTCTTTTTGTAATAGATGGGGAATCGGTTGAGAAGACGGAGGTGTGATGTAGATTGTGCCCACATAAAAAGTTTTCATACTCTGACCCCACATCCAACCACTCAAAATGGGTTCCTTTCAGATGTGTTTCATAATCTTTCCACTAGTTCTCCTAGGTCTCCAAAGGTGGAACTTTTCCCCGTAATGCTTCATGGGGGGCACAACAGCCCGGGTAAAGTAGCTTCTGGCTCTTCTGGCATTGAAAAGAACCAATTGCAAGAGAATAAGGACAGGCTGTCATGGACAGCTCATCAAAGAAGCCAGCTCATGACCTCAGTCAAGTGCTGGTGAACCTCTTGGAGTGTCATGATGTAGGCAGAGCACCTTTGTTTAATATAGGTTTGAGTTCAGTCACCACAGTGCTGAACATGGTTTAAGAACCTAGATGCCAGGTAGATATAGCTGCCCAACTCTGCTATCTAGATATTTAAAATGTCTTCTGATGTGATAACGTTTCTGACTGTCGAACCTCTCACAACAGCTAGTGTGAAGGAAATACTTTGTTCTCCTGTTGTATAGGATCACAAGACAGCTTAATGCATTCATACCACATGGACTTGTATTCAGCATCCCCAGCTTACAAAGGGCTGCAGTTCTGTGTCAATAATAATATTTCGCGTTTTAGAGACAGTAACTCTTCTTCACAACGTACCTGTATATCAGGTATTATCCCCATTCGACAAGAATGAAGAAACTGAGGCAGAGAGGTGAAACAATTGGGCCTCGGCCACAGTGGGAATCCATACAAGAGTCACTAGAGGAGCCCGATATCCTGCAACCTAGGCCTGTGCACAGAACAGTAGATCGCACCTCTCTATTCTATGCTATTATGTAGCAATCTTGTTTGCTATCATCTCTTTGTAATGTTTATCTCAGAATCATTAGGTATGAGCAATTGGAGTTATCCCCTTTTTTCTGCAGTGCAAAAGCAATGACAAAAATAGATCGTTATTAGGTCAACTGTTTGAGAACAATCTCATCTCTGGATGTAAAAACAGTTCTTATGTCTTGATAACATAAAGTTAGTCAGATTTTTGTTCAGAAAACATTATAAACACTGACTCCCTGGGTGCTCCGGGGCTGAAGCCCTGCTGGGAAAAAAAAGTAGTGGATGCTCAGCAGGAGGGATGAGGAGGTGCACCCACTGGCAGCCCTGCCGATCAGCTCCTCCTCCACCCTCCCAGCACCTCCCACCCTCCACGATCACCTGTTCAGCAGTGTTCAGGAGGCACTGGGGTGGGGAGGAGGAGGAGTGGAGGCAGAAGGAGGCAGGGGGAGGGGTGGAATGGGGACAGGGCCTGGAGTTGGAATCGGGGTTGAGCCCCACCCCCACCCCTCGGCCGGGAACTGGGGAAGTCGGTGCCTCTGATTGTAGGGGAGTTTTCCTGGCACTAAACAGAGAGTAAATTATTTGAGTTTAAGTCTGGCAATATGCCTTTCTCTACAGACCACCATGACACTAGGCTTTGAGCTGCTTACGTTTTCGCTGTCAAATATTTTACATCCCCTTCAGAGTGTGATTCTATAAACAGTGACAACTATGTTCTTCATAGCTTTAAGTATAAGAAATTATTTCTGAGAGTGACTAGGTGTCTAGAGTTGATTATATTAGAAAGGCAGTTCATCTGGCAGCACAATGCCACCAGTTAAGACTAGGAAGCTGCCTCAGTTTCATACTGTTTTCCATATCACTCTGTATACAGTTCACTGAAAGGAGTGTCTTGGTGCATTGAATGTTTTCCATGAGGCTTTGTTATCTGACTGATTTCTTACTCTAATTCTGTATTTTCCCAGTGGAATAAAATAAAAATATATGGTACCACAATAATTGATGTAGGCAGGGATTTTGCTGCCTTGTCATGTATTATGACTATATTTGCTCTGTGCATGCAACTTATTCTAATATTAGAGTTTAAAAAGGAAGGAGAGAAAGGGAGAAGACAATCCTCTATTTTAACCATTTTCCTACTTCCTTGTTTTCCTCCATAGATTTAAAGCCTAGAAACCAAGATGGAAACCTACCAATGTCACCTGAATGGCAGTATGGATAACAGCTAGACCTCCAGAAATGGATATTCCACTAACATCAAAGGAGTATTGAGAATCTGTACCAGGTATGTTCAGCACCACATAAAGGATACACCAGCTTAGTGCACCTGGTAAATTGCTCATCACTGAAATTGTCAAAGAACTGGATAAACCAGAAAGACTGATAACTCATGTGGGATTTTTTGTAAAATTTGAACAGAACTCCTATGGGAGCAGTTATAATTTATTTACCAACTGAATTTTTGGAGGGACTGACAGTACTCGTTTATGCTAGAAAGAAGCCTTAGCCACAAAATTCAGACACGGATCTGGATCCAAGTGTCTCCCAAGTTCAAGAGTGTTTAGGATGTAGGATTTGGTGTGGGTCCATCTCTGGTTAAAGCTAGGCATGATTCAGGCTTCTCTATACAACCAATCCTCTCTCTTGACTTTCAACATCTTTAACATTCCTGTACTGTAGTTCGCCTGAGGTGTGTGTGACAAATTGTTTGAAGGTTTAGTAATGACAAATGTCCACTAGAAATAGGCTAAGACCATCAAACTCATTTTCACTTTTGCTCTAGATTTAAAATCAGATCTTCAAAACTGAGAAAACAGGTCATAACTTACCCTTCCTGTAAGAGTGGAAAAGAATGCCGATTTGTACAGAATACATATATATTGCATATGACTCTATTTGATACCAAGACAGAGCAGAGCTGGCTGGAAAACTGAAATAATTTTTTCATGAAAGTTATTGTAACATTTTTTCCCATTTTCTTTTTACTAAGTATTCTGAATTCTCTTCTTATCTCAAGAAGTGAATAAATCTGAAACATGAGCTGTTAATCCTAGCCAGCTACTTTTGTAAAGAAAGAAAGAAAGGAAGTTTTGCAAGGACATTTACTACTGGTGAACATTGCCAGATTAACAAACATAGAGGGAAGGACATTGTCTGTTTACTTCCAAAATTAACACTAGCGATAGTATTGCAACTCTCCCTGCAGTGCATAAGGGAGTCTGAAGGAGTTATGCCCAGGGGCGAATGGGTATAACTATATCCAGTCCTATTCACACCTAGGCCTCTCTGCTGATACTGCTGGTGCCTAATTTGGTTGTGGTTTTTGTAACCCTGGAAACCTGTCTGCTAAGAATTGGAGACAGAACACCATGCAGACTGTGGATTTCACATGAGCCATAGAACAGTCATCATATAGTAATAACATGACAGACCTGGAATAGATTCAAACCAAGAAGCAAACAGCTCCATTCTCTGATAAACTAGTCTTTTTGAGTCATCCAATCCAGTGGACAGCCTCTTTCTACATTTTTTCCCCTACGTAATAAAGAACAGCAAGAAAACCCCAAATCCAAACACTCTTGAATTTTCAGGAGTTCAGAATCCAGATCTAGATCTGAATTTTGCAGTTCAGTCCCACCCTTTCTGTAAGAAATACTATTTGAGAGATCATAACATTCTTTAAAAAATTATGCTGCTTGTTTTCAGTATAGTTCAGTCTAGGAAACACACATTTCCATCGTTTGACTTGAATTAATTGGTTGTATGATGAGCAAAAGCTACTTGTGTAGGCTTCAGCAGCAGTTTATAGATAGTTGGGGATTGTTAGAGATTATTTGCTTCGTGTGAAAGAAAATAAGCTGAAAGACTTCATTGCAGTTGTTTATTATGAGCTAAAGGAGATCTTGGAAATTGTTCCACACATTTAGAAATTGTTCTAAAGATGTTTAAATTGCAAAATCATGGAAAATAAGCTTTATATATGTGACTCTTGGTGTGAATTAAGAATCTGAGGAACAATTATACTCAAATGAGGACAAATAAATATGGCAATGGGGATTCCATGCAAGACACATGTATGAGACCTCTAGTGCAGAACAGACATCTCATGACCATTAGAGATCTTAGAACATGAGAACATTTCTCTCACAGGTTCCAGCCAGTCTGATTGCTTGACTGCTCAGAAGAATGAAATGCTCTGTTTATTCACAGAATAGCTATGTCACAGAGTAGGTCTACACTTCAAACTCGGTGTAGTTCCCAGTTTGAGGAGACATACCCATGCCAACTCGGATCAAGCTAGAGCACCAAAAATGGAATGTAGCTATTGCAGTGCAAGTAGTGCCAAGAGCCAAGTATGGTGCCTAGTGTCTCTGATCGGTACAAATTCAGGGTGACTAGCACCACCTGCAGCCCATGCCGGGGCAGCTACATTATGTTTTTAGTGAGCAGACTCGGTCAGAGCTAGTGCGGGTATGTCTCCTCAAGTTGGGAATTTCACCCCTACCTTGAAGTGTAGACATACCCACAGGCAGCAGCCTGGAACATTTCCCCACAAATCCCTGCCAAAGATTTTAACCCTGATTTGGAAGCACTCCCTCGTAGGTTGATTGGTTCAGTGAGTGTATATCCCTGTTCAGACCATGGCCTCTCTTCTTTGCAGCATCAGCAGCTTGTTGTGTAGTTCCAGCTGTAATGTAGACGCTAGATGCTGAATTTAGACCATGAAATCATTTCCTATAGGCCATCAAACAGACATCAGATGGCAACAAGAGCTGGTCAGAAAATGGGGATGGGGAAATGTAGACATTTGTTTTAGAGCTCATCGAGCCAAAAGAAAAAGAAGTCATGAAAATGTTGTTGACCATTTTTCCTGATTTTTCATCAATATTTGGCCTATCAGAGCAATGAACTCCATTACCTGCAAATAAATGCCAAATCTGGCCAGAGGGACCCCGTGCCCAGAAGTGAAGATGACAGGGACAGATGACCTATTTTCTGGGAAAGGAGGAAGATTTTTTCTATACATTAATTCCACCCTCCCCATGCCAGTGTATTTAGGTCCTGTGGCTTGTGGGAGAGGCAGCTAAAAGTGGAGCTGAGTCACTCATTCACAATGAGTAAATGGTCTGACTAATTTAACTTGTTTTTCTGCTCATGCTTATTCCATGAACAGATCACCATTTCCTCAGCTTTATTCATTATTTGGATTTATCCTGCAGGTTTGATGTTGGCTTTTTTTTTAAAAAACTCTCTTCAAATTTATTTTACTCTGTGGTTTGATTGTGAACTACTTGCCGAGAGTTCAAAAATGGAGCTGGGTTCTAGCTCAGTTACGTCTGGTCAGATTAGTCAGGGATGCCAGCGCTACTGAAAGGAAAACAAGTGCTGAGGGGATGTTAGTGTGCATATTTTTTTGCTGTATCCACAGATTTTAATGCCAAAATGGACGAGTAGATCATCTAGACTGATCTCCTGTGGAACACAGGCCATAGAATTTCATGCAGATACTCCTCTATGGAGCCCAATAATTTGTGGTTACCTAAAGTGTATCTAAATCAATCTATATCATATCTGCCCAACTCTGGCTAACAACAACTTATGTGGAGAGCATAAGTGGGATGACATCACCTAGGGAAGCACTAGGCTTTAGCCCTCATTAAAAATATAGTGGGGAAAAAGAGAAACCAAGGAGAATGTTTAGGGCTGGATTAGGACAAGATCCTTAGGATCCAGACCCCGCAGTTAGAGGAGCCTAGACATCACAGTGAGTCAGAGGCAGAGCATCAGGTAGTGGTGCATTGTAAGTTGTGTGGTACCGGCAGCTGCCTGCTGGGGTGGTCTGGGCTGTACTGCTTCACTTGGCAAGAAGATCAAGGGCTCAGAAGTGGGAGGGAGATAAGAGTCCACCGTGGAGGTCTGGGAAGAAGATTATCTCCCGGGGTGAAAGATGGAATTGGCCTGGGAAGGTGTAGTCTGAGAGTCTGTTTGGGGCGGGGGGGAGCCTTGCCTGGGAAGAAGACTCTCTCAAAGAAGGACATCATTTGCAGTGGAGGGGAACTTTGGTGTCTTCTTCAAGCCCAGTTTGGTTTTCATCCTCCCCTGGCTTTCTTTTAGTTTTCATTTAGACTTTATTTCTTTAAAGTGCTTTCCGCAAAGGCTCTAGATGCTTTTACAAATGATTTCAAGTACACAAAAACCAAGCATAGCAATCAATGTGCAACAAACCCAGACTAAAGTAACACCCAGCAAAATTCTTAAGTAACCAACCCCCTCTGAACCTGTCACGTCACTAAAAACCCAAGAGGACAGATAAGTGTGGCCTATCCATTAATAATTCCAGCCACTTTTGAACCGGGGGGGGAGTGAATTCCAGACTCTTCATGGAAAACATCTGCTCTGGAGCTCCTGTTATTGAAATTCCAGGTCCAGGACCTAGGTAAAGTGCCTGATGGATTATAACTGTGAGGGGGACCTCACAGAGGAGAGGAGCAGTCACTCAGTTTGTCAGGTCCTATTGAAGGCCTTTTGTCAAAACCAATATCTTAAATTTCACTTGGAAACTAATTAGAAGCCAGTGCAGACTGCAGAACAGTGGTGTAATGTTCTCCCTGCATGAGGCACTGCTTAATAATGCAGCCACATTCTGCAACCCTTCAAACTGCCTAAAGCGTGTAGCCCCATGGAACAGGGTTTTTACGGTAATTGATCTCCAGGCTTTGGAATCATGGATAGTTGTTGCGAAGTCCATACCTGCTAAAGAAGGTTGCACTCTTCTTGCCAAGCTCTGATGGAAATAAAATGTGCTCTTGGCCGCAGCTGCTATCTGAGAATCCAAGAACAGGCAAGACCTGTCCCCAAACCTCAAGCCTGAATAACAAGCAGCAGGTGTACTCAGTCCAGGATGATATTATAAACTATGCCACAACTTCTGTTTTTTAATCCGGTCCATCCAGCTTTGGTTGACTGCTTCTTAACCAGTTATTCCTCCTCCCAGCCCCATCCTCAGTCGGCCACTGGACCAGAATTTCAGTGGGATGATTTACCCCAGTGTCTAATTGAGATTAGGGCTCAGAGGTGTCCACTGGGGTCACACAAGATGGATAAATAGGACTGAAAGCTACTCTAAATTAAACTGTCTGTTAACGGCAGCTGGGGATCAGCCAGGGTATTGGAGCCCATAGCTATGCCCTGGTGGCCAGGAGCTGCTACACCAGCTTTAGGGTGACTTTGTCCCAGTGTACTTGAGAGTCAACCCTGAGGACACCTGGCATTGTTGCTCTCTGGGTCTTTAGCCAATTCATTTTACTCTTCACCTCGCTATCTCCGTCTTTTACATCATCTGTCGTAAGTCACTTACAGCATCCCTTCTTTCTTTTTCCATTTTGATATTTTTCTCATGAAAAAAGTGTTTGTTTTTCTATTTTAATTTAGTTTTCCCATGGCTTATAAACCAGGTGCCATTGTACAAGGGTAAAAAGAAGGGCAGAATGAATCACAAACATATAACACAGGTGCGAATGCATGCAACATTTTCCATCAACACTTGATTAAAAATGAGTAATTGGCCACATATGACTTAGGGCTTGCCCTCTCTGTCCATATGTGCCTGAAACTCTACCAGAAGCCGGGGAGAGAGAATAGTTAGGGAGTAATCTCATAACAATTCTGAATTAAAATATACATTTAAAGATTTCGAAGCAAATATTTTAGTTTTAAAATTTTATTTTAGAGGAAGCAGCTGCATATTGCTATGCAACTGTTTAGCCAGTCTAATTCGGCAGTATATTAGAAAGACTTTCAGCTTAATATGCTTGAGTCTATTGTAAATACTCAAACATTCCAGTCAACCAGACTGATAAAAACAATTTAACGGGGCTATTGGCAAGAGTGATCTCAGATTTGCTAAAAGTCATGTCTATGTTCATGCATGCAAAGCAGCATATTTTCACTTGCTAATCTGATTGATTGGTAAAACTTTAATGCAAAACAAAATAATGGATGTATATTCAGAATATTAGATTGTTCTTGATTACATTTTAGTAGACACAAGAGTGTTTTAAAATTCTTATGATATTTTAGGTGAGCTCTCACAAGTTTTCCCTATATCCAAATTTAAAGAATGGTCAGTTGTGATTACAAAATGCATCTTTAAGGGTTTCATAAGATAAAGATAAAATGAGGTTTTAGGATGTTTTTCTGACTAAAAAAAAATGCTATATTACTGGGAAATACTGGAAATTAGTGAAAATCAAAGAAGCATTTAGAGCTGGGATTTTTTTTTCAAAGTCATAATCAACGTATGTTAAGGGTGTTAAAAAACAGAATCTCAGAGTAGTTATAAGATCCTCGATTCTTTGTTCATTTTTACAAGGCTTTCATCCAAATTGTTCATATTGTGTTCTATCTTTTTCCCCTTTAAATATGCTCTTTAGTGATATTGGGATCAATCCTGTCTTGTGCAGCACTGATAAGAAGATGGGCATAATGTTTTTGACACTATGTAATGTTTCTATTTGTATGGACAACCTGTAACCTAAGAAATACTTTTAAGCAAAGAGAGACTAAGGCCACGTCTACACTACGGGATAATATCGAATTAGCTAAAATCGGTTTTATAAAACTGAGATTATAAATTCGATTTCATGCATGGCCACACTAGGCACAGTAATTAGGCGTTGTGCGTCCATGATCCGAGGCTAACATAGATTTCTGAAGAGTTGCATTGTGGGTAGCTCTTCCGTAACTATCCCATAGTTCCAGCAGTCTCCCCAGCCCCTTGGAATTCTGGGTTGAATCATTATTGTTGCGGGTGGTTCTGGGTAAATGTCGTCAGTCATTCCTTCCTCCGGGAAAACATCAGCTGGTTGGTGTTTAACTACCATATCCTATTTTTGCAGGTGCAACATCATTCTTTGTAACCTTGGTGGATGGGGTTGGTTTTTTTTTTTTAATGATTGACTTTCCTGGCTTACCTTATCTCCCATACACATGTTAATAGAAACACTCACAGCTTTATACCTGTGCTCGCACCTCTTTTTCAATATAGCTTATTTCTTTGCTTGAGAGAGTTGTACACATAAACCAATGGCTTCCCTTTGAGCAGTAACACAGCTCCAAGTTGTCATTTGGAGGCACACACCTGAAGTGTCACCTCTTTATATCGTAGTGTAATGTTAAGCAATGTGTCTGCACTGGCAAGTAACTGCGTCATTTTGGTGCATGCAAACTCTTGCTCAGATATTCCATTGAAATTCTTGAGTCTTTCTTTAGGAGCACCAAGACTTCTGACAATCCCCCATATCTTTTCTAGCTTAGCATGGTTCTTTGATGGCCCATATCAGTGATTGCTGCCACTTTTGAAAAGATGGCTTTGATATCCTCTGCTGAGTCAATTTGACCTAAATATTTCAGTTGCAGGTATAAAGCATTTGTTCTCTTTTTTTATGTGATCCTTTTTACTCTGCCTCTGCAGCATGCCATGCTGATTAGTATCATGGCCTTCCACTATGGCTGCAACCTCACAAATCACAGTATAGCTTTCATCCTCTTTCTTCTGAAGCACTTCTGTAGCTGAATGGACACTGACGGGTCAGTGAGTGATTCAGTTCTTCCCTTGTGGAGTACTAACACTGGTCACTATTGATCTTTCTTTGATCAGTTTTATCGTTCAGTACCCAGCTGTGGCATGGAGGACATTGAAAAACTGAACATCAGCCAGTTTGCTCATTGCATCATCACATGTAGGCATCGGGCAATGCTCTCGCTGGATTGCCTTATTGAGTTCTCGTGGATTTGGGCATAGACTCAACTGTGTTTTGTGTGGTTTTTCCGCTGTTCCCTTAGACTTCCCCCACTTCGGTTACTTTGTAAATTATCCCTAAGTTTTCCATCCTCAAAATCTATTTAGCTCATTGACATGACATTATATCTGAGATTTTTTTGGGAGGGTGAGGCTGAGGGGAGGACATGTACACTATGATCTACAATGGTATCCATTTTTAGTTTTGTATTTCTCCGGAAACTGCCTTGACCCATGCAATACCTGAATGTATCCTTTAATGACATCATCTGGTTCAGCAGGTATTAATGGTACTGTAAATGGGATGTTTGAGTATACAAATTTGATCAAGATACAAGCATAATCTGATACCAAGCGTTAGTGGGACTTCTGTATATGAAATGTAAAATTGTAGACATTTTGCATCCTCATTGTGCTAACATTCTGGTGCTTGTACCTTGCACATCCAATGGCTTGCCTCTCTAATGAAACACTTGTGTTGGGATGGCGTTAGAAATCTTTAATTGATAAAGTGCTTGGAGGGGTGTTACATTGACTTGTGCACAAGTATCTGGTTTGAAATTAACCTGGCAACACTTTTCTCCCCAGTAGTAACCTTTATGGACCTGTGTGGTCCTTTCTAACCCTATGGTTCTGTGATTCTAGACCTGGGTCCAGTTTGGCAGCTGCAACTGAACCTATTGTTGCGCTACTCCTGTTTGCACGTGGGTGAAAAATCAGCTGTGGCTGCTCACCTGCCTCCAATAGATTATTTTGACTTTGCTCCAATTTGCATACTTTATCTGTTGTTTTTTTTTTAATTTCTGACTCCTTTGTAATTTTGCAAGGGATTTATCTGGCTTCGTCACTGCCCTCACTTTTGACAGAGGCTCGCCCCTTATCTATGGGCTTGTCATCTGCCTGCTTGTGTGCCTGAGATATTTATTTATTTTCACTGTTTCCTAAAGGCACAGTGATGCTTTGCTGCTCCATACACTGCCTTCTCCTTACATGTTGATTTTAGCTGGACTTTTGGCAAGTCAAGTGTTGTAGCAAAAGCATATTTCTTTATTTAAATCAGTTACCCAAATATGATCCAATTCCTAATAGTTTTATTCATTTCAGTAAACGCAAAATCCTTAGCCAACAACTCTTCAGTTCTATACTAAAAAAATGATTTGATTATTTTAAAAGCAGCAAAGAATCCTGTGGCACCTTATAGACTAACAGACGTTTCGGAGCATGAGCTTTCATGGGTGAATGCATGCATCTGACGAAGTGGGTATTCACCCACGAAAGCTCATGCTCCAGAACATCTGTTAGTCTATAAGGTGCCACAGGATTCTTTGCTGCTTTTACAGATCCAGACTAACACAGCTACCCCTCTGATACTTGATTATTTTAGTCAGAGAGATTCAAGCAGTGAACATCTTTGCTGCTGTTATGCTGAAGAATTAGCAATACAGCATTTCTCCAAGATCTAACTGGCCATACAGTCATTTTGACAGAACTTGAAAGACTATGTGGAACAGTACATCTAGTGGCTCCCAATAATATTACATTGGAGACAGAGAACACAGAGAGTCTCTCCTTCCTGCCCCCACTGAGTACATGTTCAAAGTAGTACTCAGAGTAGTGCAAAAAAGAGGTCTCAACTATGACACCATTCTAAATGACATACCCAAGCTTCAAGGTCTGCAAAATAAGAGGTGTGTCCTGTCCTCCCCCTCTTGCCCACCCAGCACTGACTAACACATGTGTCACAGTCAGTGCTAGCAGGTGGCAAGTAGGAGTGCACTTTGCCGCTCTTACCTCCTATAAATTAAAGCAAGATACCCCACACAAATAGTGCCATGCCTAGCATGCCCAACACCCCCCAGCCACATGATACCCAACACGATGTCCTGCCATGGCCCAAAGGGCTCTTGTCACAAACATGCTGGCCTGCATCTCAGCTCCTTCCTGCTGTGCCAATCAGGACAGGTCTGCCATGTAATCTTGGTTGCAAACCATGTCTGCCAAATGTTCCTGTGTTCATACAAATATTGCTAATAAAATAATAATAAATAATAATAATAATAATAAATAATCACACAATGTTGCTTAAAGACAGAAGAAGAGGCCTCTGGAGCTGATCCTGTTGTCTGATGTGTTTTGCATAAATGCACCTGG
Source organism: Chelonoidis abingdonii (assembly GCF_003597395.2). Lineage (NCBI taxonomy): Eukaryota > Metazoa > Chordata > Testudines > Testudinidae > Chelonoidis > Chelonoidis abingdonii. Next base: position 67,031,074 of record NC_133778.1, read on the forward strand.
TAGAAATAAACAAAAAATTAGGAAAAGGGAGGGAAGAAACACCACATTTTATTTTAAAATTGAACAGTTATAGTTCTACAATAACCAGGCATCCAATGCCACTGTAAAAATGAATCCAAGAGCCCTAGTCAAGCTACAGGCCTTGCCAGTACCTATGAACGAAACTGTCCCTAGGAATTTACAGGGAAAGGCTGTATATGTAGGAGGCTCAAAAGGGAGTCGAAATAAAAAAGAGTCTAGTAGGAAAAGCAACCCAGACATGTCATCAAGAGGCTAACTACACAGCTGATCCAGACCTGATCCAAAGTCATCCTCTAGTCCATACAATTGTTTGTGCATTGTACAAAGGAGCCAGATGCTCCTGTTGAAATTGCATCTTCCACAGGTTGCCAGCTAGGGCGACTCTATCCCAAAAAAAGGAACAGAGTGAGCATGTTGTTCTTGGTGCAGTGCCACCTTTTACATTAAATTAGCTGAAGAAAGCATTCAAACGGGATGTTTTCAAGCCCATCCTGCCCACAGAAAATATTTGCCTCACCACACTTTCAGGCAGAGTTGGAAACAAATATCTGATGAACACAGGCAGGCAGGGCACACACACCTGTAAATAAGGGGAGAGCCTGTGGCGAACATGAATCATGTTGAGAGGTCCTTGCAGGTGCCAGGAATAGAATGGAATTGTCGTCTTAGCTGGAGAGAGAGAGAGAGAGAGAATGTAGCTAAGACTGTGTGTATATGTATATATATATAATATAGGGAAACTGAGACACAGAACGGTAAAGTGACTTGCCCAAGGGCCGGAGAACCCGACTCCCAGTCTTCTACCATAGCCAATGGACCTTACTGCCTCATCTTTCTTCTCTATCAGATTTCTCACCATGGTATCTAAGCGCCAGACTACAACTAAATGTAGCAGGGAGCATGCCCAAATGGGGTTAGCGTCTCCACTAGTTCCTGTATTAATTATTCTAACTCATTACAGCAAGGTCAAATACATTTACTCCTCTTTCACTTCATTCTAGGGAACAGTGCTTCAGAGCAATAATCTGTATCGTGCGCCTAAAATGTGCCTCCCAACTAAATCATATACACCACAGCTCAATGACAAGGTCAGAAAATACTGTAGCAAACAAGCTTATTATTACCAGGTTATTTTTGCTTGTTTTTTGTTTATATAAAATTAGATTCATTTAACAAAATATGTGGAGACTAGGATGTTACAGTCTGCAATTCCTTTTCTTCAGCCCCTTTTAATCTGCGTAGTTTTAAATCATGTAAAACCAAAATATGAGGCCTGCCCCTCGGTTGGAGTAAACTGACATATCTGCACTGAAGAAATGGAAAGTACATTAATTTACATCTGTCTTGGATCTGGCCCATAAATTTTAATTTGGCAGATTTCCACATGCAAAAATCAGATTGATGCAATATAACGTTTACAGTATCATAAAAGGGATTTTTTTAATCTCAACTCCTCTTTATCGGATTTTCTGATTTTTTTTTTCCAGGTTGAATATATTCACTGTTGCAAATTCAGTATCCAATATATAGAGAACACCTACCACCATTCTTCTTAGTGCACACACAATTTTATAAAATATTAGTGAATGTGAGTCCCTTTATCAGCTCTGTAACCGGCTTTAGCAGTTGTTGTAACTCAGTAAGAGCATTGCATTCATACAGGACTACACTTTGCTTTTCTCTGTGTTTTACAGTTGTAAGATCTCCAGTTAATTCTCTTAATGTGAGCAAAATAGTAATTCTCAGATTATAATTCTCAGAAATAACACTATTAAATTTTAATTATCTATGTTGAAGCAATAATAAAATGATGAAGGGACAGCAATTTTGCTGAAAGATATTGTGAATAAAAGAAACTGTAAAAAGCATGAACAAACAAAACAAATCCTAAATGGCAAAACACCATTGCTATTCAGGTACATACTGAGATGGGATTATTTTTGTGTCATTTTCTATTCATTATATAGTGCCTGATGCTTTAGATATTGAAATCAATGCTAAAATTTTCATTGGCCTCAGTGGAAGTAGGATTACACCTGTACAGCTTGAATGATCATTACCTTATAAATTATAAAGGTTTTTTAAAAATAGTTCCTCAATTTAAACAGATTTTTAGAAAAAGTCAGTTCTGTTTCTCCATTCACCAACTGTAATCTAGAAAGCACTTTTAGAAATATTGGAAATATCACTGCTAACACCATTGCCAGTAAACTGAAATTCTCTGTCTCTAAATCAAATATTTAATTTTGAAAATAAAATATTTTTATGACATAGATCTTTACTTGGAAAAGTATCATACTATCAAAACACATCTGGGTATTTGTGAAAACGAAAACTTAATCAGGTTTCAATGTATTGGGAAGTAGGGGTGTTAATTTAAAAGAAACCCAGAAGGAAGTAAGGAAGTATTTGTGTTTTATTTCACATGCTGTTGATTATGACAAGCCTGCAGTTCATTTAATTTTATAAGTGGAGGGACAGACAGACAGAACCAGTGGATGGGTAGGTGGCTAGATTAAAAACCAGAAACTGGGTTCTCCCTGATAGATGTATAGTAAATAAAAATCAGAGTTTAAACATTTCAAGACAGGCTAAACATGTCTTCGCCAAATACAGTTTTCTACTAGTAACTCTATTCTGTCAGAACATAATGGGTCAAGTTTCTCCTCAGCTTTCTCAGAGAAATGGGATTGCTGAAGCCAATGGGACCTTTGTATGAGTAAGATGAAGTAGGATTTGGTCTGGTATGTATAATTGTCTTGTACTTGCTACATATCGATTTCATAATCTACATGTATGTCACTTGTGCCTAATTCAGTAATTGCAAAGAATTTCTGCTGTAAAGCCCTATCAGTTAAATATTTTCTGCACTGTCCGTTATATCTGAGGAGAAGAGAGCAAGTTAGAGAGGGGGCTTTTTATTTTTATATTTGGCCCAGTATCTGTGGGTGTATGTGTGCGAACTCCTCAGGTGGAAATGAGTGGGAGAACAAGACCGCTCATGGAATGACCATAGCATTCCTCTCATCCAGCACTTTGAGAACAGTGTGGCCCTGCTACCGCTTTCTCTCTCTCACAGAGGTTAGAGTATTTACAAAGTAATACAAGTTGAGACATATTCATAGACTTCCTTTGTATGTTAACTTAGCATTTTATTGATCATTTGGGAGCAGAATGAATGCTAATCATTAAGTTTTATATTACTGTTTCTATTACTCGAAGCCTTCTAACCTGTGCTCAGTTAAAAGATGTCGCCTATGTAAATGAAAGATAATTCCACATTAAAAAGACATTTTCTGGAACATTTTTATTCAGTTACACTTCTGCTGACTTAAAGGACATCTAATACAGTGAAGTAGCGCTTTGGAATGTAAATATGGATATTAGTTCACTAGGCCAGGATAGTGTTTCTCTGCAGTAGGTTTCAGAAATACGTACTCTATGTACTGGTTATGGCATTTGAAACTCAAGGCTTACTCAGAGTGCGGGGGTTGGGGGGAAGGGAACCATCTCATATAAACAAAACATTTTCTGTGAAAGACTTAAATTCCTTTTGGTTTCCATGTGCAATACAGTCAGCATTTTTTGAGTTTTCACTGATGTTCTCACACAAGCAAAGTTGGAAATACACCATTACAACTTAATATATCCAGAATGTAATTTGTACTTAGCAGAAAGATATTTAGGACCATTTGCCTCAGCCATAAGACTTTCAGCTGCACAGTGGGAGGTAGTGCTTCAATGAAACCTTTGTTTTTAATCTTCTGATACAGTCACTGAGGCAGTTGGCTGGCTTTAAAATTACATCAGTCTTCTTTGTAAACTGGGGCTTGCACACATTACTTTGGGGCACCTACCAAATCATATCATTTCATGTGTGGAACTACCATGAGTTATCTCTGGTGTATCTTTGTTCAGGAAGCACAGAACTAAAGGTTTAAAGTGAAGAAGGGAAAATATATATATATATAATCTTGGAGCCCTCATTTCAATCTCATTGTACAGTGCAGAACAATTAAATAATGTTTACTTTGTTTCTGCTTCCTAAAATTAGATTATGATTCCCTGAGTAAGTACAATGATATTGAACTTGGACAACCAAGGATTTTAATCACTTCAAAGCATTGCCCTATTTTGACTGAATATTGCTCGTCTGTTGAAAGACTGTAGAAAAGCAAGTCCTCATGCACATTCATCTGCATAGCAAGTTGGGTGGTAGTCTGGACATAATATAAAACTGTTGCCTAGTGTTCCACTAAGCTCTGCCCTCCTCTGAAAAAATCCCTCATAATTCAGGCAACAGCTGGAAAGCTTAGCCTAATGGTCTGTGCTTAAATGTGGAAGGTCACAGGGTACTGATCTAAGGAGCTGAGAAGTCTTGCTCACCCGACTGTTGACACTTAGTAAACGGAGGAGGAGGTGCCTATGCGTGCATCTGAGAAAGCCATACCCAAGCAGAAAAAAGAATAGGAAGCTACTTCTATTCAAGATTTGCAGGGGTCCTGGAACCAGTAGGGAAAAGCAACCAGGCCCTTCACTGCCTCTAAGTTACCTTGTATTATAACAGGATTAAAGTACATTTAGCTTCTCTATTAGCATACTTTAGCCCCATTTAGGCTTACTTGATGTTTCCGATGGCCTTTGATCAGCCTTGCATGGTGCTGGTCAGTTTCAGGACACAGCAGTCAAAAAAGCAAGACTGTGAAATTATCCTGATGTTGAATCTCACAGGAGATATTTCTGGCTGTTTAAATTCTCTCATCCCCAATATTCTTGGGGGAGGTGGGGGTTCTTTCTGCCTTTCTTTTCTTTTTTTTCCTTAAGAAAGAAATTTACACATTGTTTGTTTAAAAAAAAGAGAGAGAGATTAAAAGGAAAAGGTGTTTTAGTAACCAATAGTAATTAGTTCCTTGTTTGAAATCAGAATGCTGGTTTATGTGCCTGTGTAGCAGCATCTACTCAAAATACTATAATTTCTACAGTGTCTGACTTTTTATTGCTTACATTTGCATATAAATTAAATCCATATTGTAGCTCTAAGGCAAGCTGGGCTTAGAATTCCGTGCAGCTTTTACATCTACTTTCTATACTGTGGTTAAATGAAAGGAGAGGAGAAAGTAAAGGAGGGAGAAATTCAGCTTTGTAAAATTTTTAATTGCTTCTCCATCAATTATGGATAAATTAATATTTAAACTTTGTGCTTTGAGAAATTGTTTACAAAATCCACTTCCTGGTGTACATTGCTCTTTGTGCCGACAGCAACATTTATATTGGAATCATCGATGGAAATTAAAAATAACTAAAGATAAATTGTGTTTTATTTTTTACAGTTTTATGTAAGTAAATATTGTTAATTGAATTGTAAATATTTTAAAGAGCCTTTTTCCAGAGAGCAATCATAAAAGCTGCATCATTCAACCTTGTTTCAGATGGGACAGTTTATGTGCATGAAAAGATCCCATATTGTTTAGTTCACTTGATTTTCTTTTTCTTCTTCTTTTTTTTTTTCCCTTACATCTCTTTTGCTTTCTGTTGTTGTCTCTGCTAAAATGATATAGGTTGGTCTTTTTGAATTTCTGTTCCAGTGAGTTTCAGAAATCCACAGGCTGCTAATGCTAACACATCAAGGCATAGCCTGGGAAGACAAGAGACATTTGCAAAGATGAGTAACTAGAAGCAAATGGCGCCTCAAAGTCTCTGTTTAAAAATTCTTTAATGAGATACAGTACATTTTTTTAGCTCTTTTTCTTGGGCTAATGCCTAGTATGTACCAACCACTGAGCCACATTTTCACGAAACATCTAAATCAAAAATCAGAAGATTACACAGGGACATAAGAAAATCTTAGGATGGCAGGAAGCCAGGAAGTCCAGCTAGGCCTGTCCCTTCCTAGCATTACCAGTTGTTCTCCGTACTATGTACTTTTTTCTCTGTATTGGCTTCTTGTTCCTTTTGAAAACTGGTCAGACTGGTTGCTTCTAGAGCAGCACTTGTTAATTTATAAAACATACTGACTGGCAAAAAAAAATATTAAATTCCTCCAGCTCAAGACCTTTCGTAGCTTGAGTCATGTGTCTCGGTCTTATATTAGACATTAGCTCTAATAACTGCAACATCTTGCCTCTCAATTCCCTCCAGCATTCTCGGCAGCTCAGTGATGTCCCCTCTTAATCTTTTCTTTTTCTAGGAATACAGACCTAGTTTCACTAACCATTTCTGAATCACTAAGGACCTGCAGTCTCTGTGTCATTCTGGGACTTCATTGTACTTTTTCCATTTCCGTAATATTCCTTTCATAATTAGGTAATCAAGACTGTGCACGTTCCCCTGTTGCTTTCTGAGAGCTATTTTATTTATCATTTTTATATTTTATTCTTCATTTAAAAAATAATAGTCACAAACCCATCTTGTTGTGCTCATGGCTAGTCTTTGCAACCGTGTGCTTTCAATCCTGGTATCTAGGCTTGAAAGAATTAGATTTTTATTTTTTATCATTTTGACAGATAATGTCAATGTTTCTATTTAACTATTTTTTTTTTCAGTTTTTACAGTCGCATGAAATGATGGGTTTTAAGCATTTTTATTTTTAGCTATTAAATGTCCAGAGTTGCAGGAAATTATTGGGGTGTCAGGCAATGGGGGGAAATTGGGTTGTCAGATGTGGGGGGAAATGATAATTCTTTAATGACAGCTGATGTTGAGATTCAAAAAGTTAAAGCTTGATAACTGTTAAAGCAAATTGTCAACATCAGATGTCCAAATATACAAAGTAAACATCCTTAAATCAAACTCTGCTATGGTCTCAAGCAGCATTTTTCTTATTTTGCCTTGTTGATGGAATTTTTTTTGTTTTCTTTTGTTTTTTTGTCGCGTTGTGTGAAATTGACGCTTACCAACATTTACCGATTAAAAATCTAATCTTTCCAAGCCTACTGTTGCCTTTATCCTCTTTCCCTGATTCCTTCTGTTTATATGCATGCTTAATTTTAAGCGTATGAGTAAGTATTGAGTAGTCCCGGGCCATTGAAGTTAGTGGAGCTACTTACCTGCACATGGATAAGTGTGTGTTTGCGAGATCGGTGCGTTAGACTGTAGACTCTATTTTACTATTTGCTTGGTCAATACTTAGCACAATGCAGTCCGGATGCTGCTTGAGTTTTTGTTACAGTGGTAGTAATAACATAGCTCTTTTCATTCATAGATCTCAAAGCACTTTACTAAGGAAAGAGGCTTAGCCATATGCCCAGTCTACAGATAAGGAAACTGAGACCCAGACAGGTGAAATGACTTGTCTAATATCACATTTCATCTCAGTGTCAGAGCCAGGAATACAAGCCAAGTCACCTGATTCCCTATCAGGTACCTGACCAGGTGGGTCATGCGGCCTCAATCATGGCCTCACTAATCATTTTCACATCAGTGGAATAATGTTTTGACATATGCCTCCTCTTACATATCCAAATTATTTACATCCTCTTAAATCCTTCCCCTCCTATTCCATGGTGGGATATGACTAACTATGGAGGCTAAGTTCCATTTTATGTTTCTTGACCTAAGGCCCTTATCATCTTTTATTTCTCCATAAACCATCCATGCTCCTAGTGCCATTTCCTTGGTTTTGACTGCCCAGTGGATCTTTCCATTGACTTCCGTGGCCTTTGGATCAGGCCCTCAGTTTCCAGTTTTGAAGTATCAGTAAACTGCATTTTCTTGCTGTATGTTTGGGAGTTTTTTCCCCTTCAAAGTAATAAATATATTAAACATCCAGATTCTGGTTTCAGATAAACATACATAATTACTATATGTATACCATAGAGGTTCAGATTATTATCATAATTCATTAAGGGCCAAGTTCCAGCTTCAGTTCCATATACAGGCACTCGCTGACTTCAGAATATAATCCCAAGGTAAGATCATATTAATTTTTACTTCTACAGTGCCTTCTGTCTGAGGATCTCGAAGCATTTCATAGATGTGAATGAGTTCAGTTCTACAAAAAGTCCACAAGATAGATAGGCAGTATTGTTCCCATTTCACAGACTGAGCAAACTGAGACAGAGAAAGTCTTAGAGCTCTTTCCTTCAGGGTTCAGAGCATTCTGGTCCTGATCTGGTAAAGCATTTATGCTTAACTTTGAGTTGTCCCATTGACTTTGACCCAAGGTTTTGCTGAACTGGAGCCAGAATGTTCATCACTTTGCAAGACAGAGCTCCAAGTAACTTCCCCATTATCACACAGGACATTTGTGGCAGGCTGGGACCTAAGTGTCTTGACTTCCCGTTTGGCATATCAATCACAAGGCCAGCTACACTTCCTAAATAATAAAAATGTGTGCTAACACTCTGACACTACTACTAGTCATGTCTGTCTGTCTCAACTGCTTCTATTCACAATTAGCCACAGCCTTTGATATCCAAGCCTGTCTAGTGTATAATTAAATACCTCATCCCCCATACCAGGCTAGCAGGTATTGTAGTGCCCTTTCAGTGTAGTGCTGCCAAGCAATGTCCTTGGTATAGTACTGTAAACTTAAAGTTTGAGACATTTTCTCCATATTTTTCCTTATCAGCCTGTTTAGTTACTTGTTTATAATTTTCCATTTCTAGGTCTGATGCAACACCAGTCGAAGTCAATGGAAAAATGCCCATTGACTTCAATGGGCTTTGGTCAACCTCTTTTATGAATTAATGATATTTTAATGGCATAATTTTAAGGTATTCTGCTGGTCTGTCTCTTCTTAATGTTTCCGAAAGGGATGGTGAACCAATTTGGAGAGAATTGGAACATGCTGCAGTCTTGAAAGACTGATTACCTTTTTGTCATTACCTTTTATCCCCCTGCCCTTCCATTCTCCTGCCAGCACTGGAAGGGAAAGAGCCATTCACAACATCAAGGGCTTATCATGAGCAGCACAACCTGAAACAGGAATCCCACAAGAAAGTCTGTTCCCATGAAATTTTCAGCCCGGTTCTGTAGACCCAGGAGGTTTAAACAATCATCCAAGTTTGGGGGAGAAGAGGCTAAACTAAATTGAGCCCAAACTCGCCCATGTTTTGTATGCACCCAGGAGTGGCTTCTTGGTATCTTCTCCAATATTAAATTCAGGCTTACACAAAACTAAAACCTGTATTTTCTTTATGAACCTTTCTTCTAGTGTTATATGAGGTTCTCTTCAGTGTTAGCTTCAAAATCAGTTGTAAATATCCCTCTTACTCCTTGAAGTCGAAAAGATGTTTGACCATATTGAACAGCTTTTCTATTCTTAACCCTTCAGAGATTTTATACTGAGAATAAATTACTCAGCTGGGTGCATTGTTTATAGGGCAAGCCCCAGGTAAGCGCCTGCATTGGCAGTTCTGATTTTCACACACACATAAGAGGACTTCTCTCTTTCTCGTCTCATTTTTGTCATGATGGTGGCAATCTTGGCTCAACTGAGTTCTCCAGACATACCAGATCTGGTTGTCAGACAAGATGTCATATCGCTTTTGACAGACAATTTTCTAATCTTCTGTACAGACCTGGATTGATGGACCCTGCCCTACCCCAGATGATGGGAAATAATAACTCAGTATCTGGCTATAATGCTGTTAGATAAATCTGAGCCCTTTCTCATTGTCTGTTAGCCATTAGTCTCTTATGGTGCCTCTAACTTGGGTTTTAGCTATTGGAATCCCCAGTATGTGCCTGCAACATAAGTTGCTGCTTATGGTGAATTCCATCTGAATAATGGTCTAATCTCTCACAAGAAGACTGAGGCCTTGTTAAAGTAAATACAATTTGGCTTTACCAACATCTGGTTGACAACCCCACTACTATCCTGACAGTTCTCTAAATTCCTTAGATCATGGAGCACATTTCAAGCTCTCTGACTTTCATTTGAGGAACATGACCTAATGGGCCGCAGTTTGTTCACTGCTTTGCTTTGGTGGCTCTCATGGTCTCATGAATAGTGAAATATGATGAGCTCTCGGGGGCAAAACTTCCATTTACAAATATACTCCCAGTAGGGTGACCAGATGTCCCAATATTTGGGACTTTTTCTTATATAGGCTTCTATTATCCCTCACCCCATGTCCCGATTTTTCACACTTGCTGTCTGGTCACTCCAACTCCCAGTGGCCTTTTAAAATTTGAACTGCATATGCCATATCTCTGGTCACACTCTACACATGGAACAAAATTCAATATCCTAGGAATCTTTCAGGAAGGATCCTTGATTAATAAGTTTCAAGTCCGGGGAGGATGCTGGTATGTTTCCCGCATCATATATATGTTCTTGTATCATATATTCTTGGGAGGTGTATGATTTTTTTCTCATTCATTTTTGTGTCTAGGGCAATTAGTTTCCAATATTTTCAGCTGCATCATATCGCACACTTGGAGGGTTAGGCTCCGCTACAGTACAGTTGGCTGAATCACGTAATATCATGTTCAAAAACTTTTCACCAAATTAGAAAGAAGGTTTTTAGCTGTCTTCTTGGTAGTCCTTTATTATTTGTTGTTTGTCCAAACAGAAAAGAGGGCTAAATCTGTTTTTGTTTTTAAAGAGTAAATAGTTCAGCCTAATCCAGTTGATGTGAAGAGACCCTGGGTTTGTGAAGCCAATGAAAATCAAGTCAATACTCAACATATACAGGGGCAAATTTTCTCCTCATGTATATGATCCCCTTTTTACAGATAAATGTCATGCTGACCTGGACTGATCTTTTATGGGAGAGGACTGGAAGCATACATGGGAATCTGTCAAAAAACCTACCTCTTAGAGGTAAAAAGCAAGGGCTTCTCCTGAGTTTACGTCCATGCATGTACCAACAGGGGCATCTGCTGAGTTTATCTCTCTGTGCATACCATGAGCCCTTTCCTGTTCATGATTCATCGTGGTATGTATGGCAGCATGGCAGGACAAACGTAGAGAGACAGGCACTTGCATCCTCATATGATTCAGTCCCTTTGGACAAGAGTTCTGATCCCAGATTTTTTGTCACTGGCTCCAGATTAGGAATTCTGTTAAGATTTGGAGCAGAAGCTATTGTATGACAAGAAGTTTTGCTCCTGGTCTGGTAAATTATGGATGCAGACAGGAATACTCTAGTTTTCTTCTGAAAAAGCATTCCATCCTTGGGTTTCTTTCTGGCTTTCTTGCTGCCAGATCTCTCTCTTACATCCCTCAATCCTATGTCTGTTCACTGATCACTGAAGCTGGTTGAAAAATGATCCAAAAAAATGATTAACTTTTTTTTTGAAAATTTTCATAAAAAAATTGTGAACATCCTAAAATTTTGAAAATGTTTTGGTCAGCTCTAGGTGTCACCCTTATGGCCCTGCCTGAAATCTTCAGTGGACACGTAGCGTTACATCGCTGTTACACATACACCTCAGCATCTCTTAAATGTAAAACAAGGGGGCCCATTCTGAAGCTGCTGTTTGAGCACTCCCCTGTTTATCCTGGTTAATATTACAGTTGGAAATGTGAAGGGTGAGCTCACTTGAAATAAAGTATACCAATAAAATATTGAGACGTAGGCACCAGTCTTCAAAATTAGGTGCCTAAAGTTATGCACCTAATTTTATGCTTAGAGTAGCTTAATAAAAGCTGTCAGATTTTCAGATATGTTGGAACCCATAGGTTTGAAGAGAGTTGTGGGTGCTCAGCACCTCAAAAAATACAAACCACTTTTTTATTTTAGTGCTTACGTATAGATTTAGGTATATAACTTTAGGGACCTAAACTTTAAATTTGAGGCTGAAATTCTTATTGGCAAATTACAAGAGTAGGAGCAAAAATAATAAAATTGGTTAAAAAAAAATGTTAATCAAGTATTATGGAAAAGGTTACTTGGAGGGCCCTGCCCTTCCATTGTTTAAGATATTTGGTAATCTTACATGGCAGAACAAAGTCTCTTTCTTATACAAAAGTCTCTCGCCTTCTGTCTGTCAGCTCCGAGTTCAATCATACAGTCACAATGAAGTATAGGTCAAGTTCTAGAATATCTGTTTGTGTCTTATGGTCTTACTCTTGACTGACAAGCACTATATCTAGATCAGCATATAGCATTAAGTCATGTCCCTCAAAGCAGACTAGAGAGGTAAAATCAGTTCGGACGACATGCTTCTTGTTCCCCCATATACGCATCTAACTGGGCTCAGGCCATTGTTTCTTTAAGTCACAACTTGCAGCATCACATATATAATGGTAATTCTACATAATGAACAAATCTCAGTAAGGATATCTAAGGCACATTTGGGCAAGTTCCTGGATGCTCTGGGCCAAAAGCTTACACACCAATAATATGATTTATTCAGATCATACATATCTAGCTATGCTAAGATCTTATTAGCTCACATAATCAAAACTCATGCATCCAGTCACAGCTATCTGTCTCAGATACATTGCATTAGCTTTCTTTTTGTTTTTTATTAGTATATTTATGGGGAGGAATAAAGAGACACACAGAAAATAGTCATGAGTAAGTTATTTGTTGTCCAGAGCCAACAGCAGGGGCCGTCCAAATCCTACAGAGAGTCTGCATGGGCATGGAGACTGGTGTACTTTGTTTTTTCTGAGAGATGATCCCCTTCAGACCTGGTTTACAAACAATTAGTGGGACAGTGTGAAGAAGCCTCCGCTCCAGTGCTATTGGTCAGGCTTTTTGACAAACAGTGCATTAACTTTAAGTAAATAATGAATCTGAATGTGTGCCTTGAAAAACTAGAGTGGACAAGAAAGTCTGGATTTAAAATATCTAGACCATTAGATTGGTGTGGCATCGGGGTTCTTCTTGAAAAGTAGTGTCTGGAGCCTACACCATTCTTCCACTTTTCCCATGACCAGGAGAGTCATGGATGTACTAGCTGAGACAAACTTAATTTGACGTGGTGCGGACTGGGGATTATGTTAGTGAAAATGTTGGGAAGTGACAGAAATATATGAATCAGCAGTCAAGTAGAAGTGAAGCAGCTAAAATAATCACTTGTATAGACAGGGAAGAAATAATGCTAAGCAGCATTGCTGATTATATAAAACCCCATGAATAAAAAAAAAGTGTTACGATTCAGCGCAGTACAAATATATTTGTAGAGCATTTTCGAAGATGTCAGTATACAAATGCTGAAACAATTACAACGTAAATAAATGAAATAGTTCTGAGCCAGGTTTTTGATGCTTAACCATAGGCACCTGCTTTTGAATATGTGGGGTTACATCCAATAATTATAGAATAGGCCACTTATACAGATGTACCCATTTGCCTTCCTGATGGCTAGGACAAGCTTGGGAAAGAGGACATTTCAGAGCCACGCTATCAATGACTGGAAACAACAGATGTTCATAGAGATTCGTCAGAACATAAACAGAGCAGTCTGCCAGCAAGTAAGCATTCATCTGAAACCCAGTGACTTCCATTAGCCTTTCAGGGCTTACTTCACTACATGTTTGTAATATCCTTTGAGATCCTGGGATAGCAGGTGCTGTAGAACTGAGGACACTACACCATTAGCACGCATATTCCTGAGCCCATGTGTTTGGTCTGTGTGCTAACTTCTAGGATTTGATGCCTTAGATAATCAAAAACTTTCAAAAATGATTTTACCATGAATCTCACATTTCCTCGCTTTAGAGATGATTTTACATTATGTTTAAAATTATACATGCTTTCCTCACAATTAAACCAGTGGAACAAATGTTTCATCTCATATAATCACCTAGCAAAATGATATTAGCACTCTCCCACCTTCCATATTACTACTGTCTCATTCCTCTGGGGTAAAATATGTAGGTATTAAAATACTTAAAAAGAGCATTAATTAATAATGACTAAAAAATGTGGGTGTGGTGCAGATTAGGCATCCTGTCTCTGGAAATGTATTCTACTGTGGACGGAGTTTTGTGCCCCAGCATATTCAATATCAAGACTTCATCACTGGTGGGCATGTCCCACATGTGGGTCACAAGGAAATGTCCCCGAGGTAGAGAAAAGGCAGCTTTGCAGTCTCTTGAAATACTATTGCTCCAGACCTGAGCACTGTGTGAGCAGGGAGTTGGAAAGCACCCAATCCAGCAACCAACATCAGTAACCCCCTTCCAGCCCACGCTCCCATTCCTTCTACCAGCTGCACACTCAACACCCCGATCTCCCCCACCCCCACCCTGAACGCTCTACAGTCCCTGTCCCCAGCCCTGGCAACACCCACCAAGACCATACCTAGTACTCACAAGCACCCCCCTTACCCACTCCTCCCATTAGCCCCCAACAACAGCACCATCTGAACCCTCAAAGCCTCAGCCTCAGAAACCATTCCTGGTGTCTTGTTCTGGCCACAAAGAATTGTGAGATCCAAGCAGGTCACAACATAAAACTAAGTATGGTTTTAGGATTCCAGATGGAAACCACTGCTCTTGACACTTTTATTATGAGAAAGATTCTTTGGCAGCTATAAATAATCACTTACTTCTAGAGAGTGCTAAATCAGATGTATAGAGATGTATTTTCATCCATTTTAATATATTTGAATTCCATATGATTTGCATATATATTGGATACGTATACACTATTAACCAATATAGGTTTGTTATCAAAACACATGAAGCCAAAGTCGTCATTAGTGCATAAAACTCCATTGGCTTCACCGGAGTTGCCCCAGGAATTAATCTGGCCTATTATTTTCACTATGCCAACTCTCATTGCAACTGGAGGCTCATTGGGCCGAGCACTGAGGGACATGGGGGCCCACAAGGCCTTGTGCAGCCCCACTCTTCTCTCCTTTTGTACTTTGTGCAGCAGGACAAGACCTTTTGTGTGTTTTGCTGGTTAAACGACCGTGTCCATTTTGGAGTGGAAGAAGGTGGGGCTAATGGTTTTAAATTGTATCCATGGACTGGTGGATTGCTCACTGCCTGGAAATATTGGTGGAGGACCTAATCATTCTTGACCCAAAGCAGGCTATGGAGATGGTCCTAGGTAGGTTAGTGGTTAATAGATGTGAAAGAGCCATATTGGGCTGTGGTTTCTCTTACAAAAGGAAAAGATAATGCTAACAAGAGTAACAAGCTTGGATTCTACAAGGTCATTCTAATTCTATTTTCATTTTAACAAAAACAAAAGATGTTTTGGGGCTATGAAGGACAATTTCTACTGGTGTGTTGCATAAAGAATTGTGCTCAGCGCTATTGCCAGGCAGTGAGGGAACTGAAGGCCTTATGATTCCAAAATGGAAGTACAGGATTGGGAGTAGAGCCATTTAGCTGACGAATTTTGTCACAATATTTATGAAGAGAACATTATTTGTCTTGATTTTTCTTTTTCATTAATCAGCTTTCTTCTTGGACCAATATCTGTGAATAATTCTTGTTCTCTAGCTGATTCCGGGCAGTTCATTGTGAGTAGTTAATATTGGAGCATTGTCATTTTAGCTGTTTTCACTAGACCAGAACAGGTGCAAGCCGTGACCCTAGGGAATGGCAGCCCTGATTCTTCCAAAGAGAAAGGGGAGACAACAACGAGTGAGTGGCCTCTGCTTTTAAGTTTAGAGGCATTTCATAGTGCCTCTGGCCATGATGGCCTGACAGATAGCTGCTGGAAGTAGTGGCATGTGCCTTTTACATTGGGTTTCATGTTTAATAAAGTTGTGGCCTGTTGGCTTCTACCACAACACAGTTTCCAGTTTTATTTCCCATGGGTTCCTGGCAACAGCAACACACAATAGTTATAATGTGTCATAAAATAAATATTAGCAAAAGCAGATGAGAATCTCAGCTCAATCTGGAGAACACAGTTCCTGTAACGTACATCTCTGAAAACAAAAGTTATCATCTGCTTTAGAGGGTTTTTGTAAAAAAAAAATTTCAATCCAGTATGATTACGCAACCTGCTGTTTTGAATGGCCTAGCTAATAAAGGCAACTACTAATACAGCAGTTCCGTTCACATTGCTTTAGCCAGATTGCTCTTTAAATTAAGAGGCTGATAGCATTTCTACTGTAAACCCGTATTGCAAGGGCTTAATAACTCCACTGAAGAAACTTACGTCTAGACTTAAACCTGGCATACAAGGCTTCTGTGTATAGGATCAACTTCTATCTAAAACTGGGGAAATGAAGTGCCCTGCCCAAAGAGTGTGTATATGTAATTACATGTGCATACACACAGCATAAATCCATGCACAGACCTATGCATAGAAATACATACACATGTTGTATGCATGTGTGTGGAGGTGATCTCCATTTATTAAATTATTCAGTCCTGGAATAAACTGTGGAGCTGTGTAATAAGTACGTTTCTTGTGTGCCTTTGACCACCTTACCTGCACTCTGCTCCGTAGTCCATCTCACCAGGCCTTGTGCTACCATCTCAAACCCCTGAGCAACTTCAACCAGCCACCACATTTTTTAATCAATCAGCCAGCGAAATATATCCTCCATCTCTCACGAAGGTGGAATTTCTACTCCCATACTCCAAATCTGGTCTGAAGCCCAGGATGGGATAAGATTCAGTCCCGGGGCAGTAACGTGAAAATGTCACACATTTGAAGTCTGACACTGTTTGGCAGGGCTAAAAAATGGAAGCTTTATACCACTGAGAAGTAAGAAACTTGTTAGTCTCTAAGGTGCCACAAGTACTCCTGTTCTTTCTGTGGATACAGACTAACACGGCTGCTACTCTGAAACTTGTTTCTAGCGGTGGCACATCTCAAGATTGTAGGCTTTCAGTTCATGGCATTTTTAATACAGAAAAGCTATTTTAAATAATTTTCAGGTTCATAAAGCTCCCTCAATGCATTGCACAGGTGGACTCATAAGGAATGTCTACAGTACAATTAAAAACTGGTGTTTGGCCTCTGCCAGCTGACTCAGGCTTGTGGAGTTCAGGCTAAGAAGCTGTTTCATTACTGTGTAGACATTTGGGCTCGGGTGGAGCCCAGGCTCCAAGACCCAGGAATGTGAGAGGGTCTCAGAGCTCAAGTTGCAGTCTGATCCTGACATCTACACCACAGTGAAACAGACCTTTAGCCTGAGATCCCCAGCCCAAGTTAGCTGGCCTGGGCCAGCCACGAGGGTCTAATTGCAATGTAGACAATACCCATGGTCACCTGGCTTTCAAGTCAAATGTACTTAGAAATAGTCACAGTAAAATATTTTTCAAACTCTCTAACCCATTGCTAAAATATATTTTCCCATAAGTATGTGTCACATGGAGGACACATAGCTGAGTGGTGTGAAATAAAGGTTTTTATCAGCACTTGTTTGGGGTGACCAGGTCAGTAATTCCAGAATTAAGAAGGGTTTATATGAAAGCTCTTAATAGTGGAGTTGGAGTTGTTTTGCTCTACCAGGTCAAAATTACCCTTCTGTAAACCCTTCAATCCTTACTTACAAGAGCAGTCCCATTAAAGTTGTCAGCCACCCACAGGGAAGTCAGAGACAGACTCTGGCAGCTGCTGGGGCAAGAGCAATGGAAGAGGAGAAAGAGCTAGGCTGGTCTTCATCCCAAGACCTTGGACTCTGCCCTAATGGGCCAACCTCTCTACGAGGCAATTACATGGGGCTGGGCAGGGCTCCTGTGATCCTCACAGCCCTGAGAGCCCCCTCCTCTAGTGCCATGCTCATTTCTACTGGGGAAAGAATCTGACTGCTTGAAGTGAGATATATGGAGGACTCTGAATGAGGGGCTGCAGCCCTTTGAGAGTCTTTGTGGGGGAGACATCAGGAAGAGGAGCTCAGGAAGAGAAGACAGTGCTTTAAAATATATTTTTGAAATGATGAAAAGCAGTGTGTTCCACATAATGGCTGTAAAACGACAGCAGATGTGCAGTGGTTGGGGAACTAGGTTCTCTATCTGTAGAAAGAGGGGGCAAAGTCTGGGTCACAGACTAAAGAGACAAGGGAGAAAATTGTTTACATAATGCAGGCATGTTGCGGTTGCATTTAGACTTGTGAGTGAACCACCAAGATATGCACAGAATGATTAATACCGAACCAACACCAAGGCAAAGATAAGCTGTGTGCGTGTGCAGGGCTGCTAAGCTGACTCACAGTGCTGTGTCAGTAACCTTCATCTCGCATCTCCCACTCCACCTTCTTCCTCTGGTCTGTCTTCCCTCACCTTGTCAGGTCTCTGCCTAACCTGTAAGCTCTTTGGGTCCAGGTCTGTCTCTTTTTTTTATGTGTCTGTAGGTTACCTAGTACCTTTTGGGTATATGTTGAATAAACAACAGTACAGGACCTGATGGACCCTTCCCAGGAGAACACTCATGGGATGAGGTCTCCTTTAATTTCCTCCCTGGTTAACCCTGTGTGGAGCAGGCAGAAGGGCTGGCCCCAAGCCTGCAGATTCTCCAGAGCCAACAGAAAGATAGGGCTGTCCATGCATAAGCTCTGTACCTCTGCACTGATTCCATCCCCACAGTGCTCCTACCTGCCATGGTGGTGTAACATCAATGGAGCTGCACTACCAGGGCTTCTACAACCAGCTGCTGCCCCTGGGTCACCCTTTGAGGGGATTTCCTAAATGCAGAGTAGGGAGGGCTCAGAAAGAGAATGCAGCTTGGGGAATGAAGTCATGGAAGCGACTCCCTTCTATGTAGGTGCACTAAGAGAACCTGGGTGCAGGATTGGACTCTACATAGGAGACTGTAATAGCTCCAGGGTAGCCATCAGCGGCCCAATCCTGCCAAAACACAAAGTAGAGGGTTGCAGTATACAAGGAACAGAGAACCAAACTCCTAATGTATTTAGGAACCATTATGGTCTGCTATATAAAACTTAATTTAAGCCCTTTGAAAGGAGAGTGATTTGAACTTGCTAGGGTGAACCAACCCTGTTAAAGCTATTTAGTTCTATCATGGGACTGCGTCTTAGTTCATAAATTGCTCCTGTTGAACTATTAGCATCTATTGTGTCAATTGGAATCCTGTGACTACCGAAAATGGGGATTTGGAGTGTATGAGGAATACAGGAACATTGGCCCAGATCATGAAAGGTATCAAGATGCCAAACTCACATTCACTTCAAAGCCCTTTGAGGCTCTGGGCCCTTATGTCTCATGATTGCCTTGTTAATACACCCATAAATATTTGCACAGTATGCTACAGTGATTACATAGCAGCTTTACATTAAGTTCATCTGGTAAAATATACATACATTGAAGTACCTATAACACTAATATTTAATTGGGGTAGATAACATTATACTGCTTATAAAGTCCAAAGTATGTGCTTATATAAAACTCAATGTGCACAATAGATAACAAAGAAACTAGGCAAATACCATATGCTTACTATGCTTTTCTGAACAGGTTTAAGAATAAAATTTATGAACTAGATTAAATGTAAAGAACATGCAATCTGGTGAAACCAAGAGAATCCAGGAAAATATGATTTAAGGCTAATACTCTGTAACTTGCATAAACCCCTGCTTCTTGCAGGTGCATAACTGTATTTGAGTTCTTGGCCTTATTTACAGGTTTCTGCATACTTTATTCAAAGGTCAGGAGCATTTAGTGTTGTCTCCTGCAGATATGCTGTTTGCTTACAGTGCAAGAACATTTCTTTTTACCTTTGGAATGTCTGACTTCAAATATATCACGTTAAGTTCATAGATAAGTTATGTGATTTTTGTTTCGAGAGGTTCCACTCTCAGTTTTGCCTGAGCAAGAAGTCTAGGGTCAGGTGCCAGGAAAATGCCTGGTGATCTCCTCAGGGAGCTAAAAAGGGAATCTTCTCCAGGAGTGCAGAGTGTCTGTGGAGCATCTCCATGGCTAAAACTGCAGTATCTCCCTGTTCTTCCTGGAACCTTGCTCTGTGGAGATCAGCAACCAGCAGTTCCCCATAGCAGCAATCCCAGAGTCCCATCTTTCCATACTGCTCCTTGCACCCGTCTCATGTGAACATGTATCCTACAGGAAGCTGAACTCCCTGCCAGGGGTGTGCACTGCCTGTGTGGAATCCCCAAAACTTGCACTCCACCACCCACACACACATACACTGTCATGCATTAGCTGACTACGGACCGTATGAAGGGATCTTAATTAGCCATTTCCTATTTACAATGTACATGAGATCTTTCTCTGTTCTTGTGCAAAGATTTCTAGCTCAAGGTGTCATATATCATAAATGCACTGAAAATAATCACACAATATTGCCTCTGCAACATTGCTGTGTACGCTTGATTGTATGGAAATGTGGTGCAAAGACATTGAGATTCCTACCTGTCACAAAGCTAGCCTACAAGGCTTAGTCCTATCCTAACTTCTTGTTTGTTTAATTCTGAGCGCTCTGAGATACGGCTGTATCTCTGTGAACTCAAGTGGATTTGTTCCACAATACATGTATGTGTGTAAGACAGATGTATTATGCATACGTAGTATTACTGTGTATATACAGGAGTATAGAGTGGAGTAGATAACACTATGCCTAGATGAGTCTTTATGATATGCATTCTTTCAGTATTAAGACTTCTCCAGATTTTGTATATCTGTTAACATAGTTCTAGTCCAAAATTCTCCTAACATTAGTTTTAAGAGAAAAGTCTTTGTGACAGTTGCTGCTGATTTACAACTAATGTTTAGCCACTAATGGGTAATTGTATTAAACTAAAAAAAAAAAACCTGCTGTAAAGTCGACCTCAATCTGATTTTTAATTTACTGCATCATCAGCTACTTTTATGATAATATTTAATCTGCTGAAACAAAAGTACTGCAATATGAATATCTATAACATTGAAGAGAGATTGTTTTTTAGCAGTTCTGCTCTTGGGGTTAGGAGTTGTTAATTATTATATGAATAATCCATGTGAGTAAATTTATTTATATTTGTTTTCACTGCTGTAATACTCAAATAAGTAATGCATTGTATTTCACTGTAAACTGCTAACAATTAAGTATGGAAAGTGGGTATCATAAAAGAAAAAATGTGCACCAGTATTTTGCAATGATAACGTTAATGAAAATTCTTAAAAAGTGTGCTGCAATTCTACTAAATGAAATGGTGGCTATCAAATAGCATTTTCCATTTTTTTATATATAATACATATACTCTTCATGCAATTGGGATAGTCTTTTTCATGACCATATTTAGCAGAGCAACCACGTAGATATAAGAAATATAGAGTGATCTCTTACAGATTAAACTGTTTTGAATTTACAGAGCCATTTCCGATTGTACTAGTGTGTTGGCCTGATCCTGCAGTCCTTACTGAAGTTAAATTCCTGTCAAATCCATGCTGAGTTCAGTGGGAGGTTTATCTACTTGAGTATTGCAGAATTAGACCCTCAGAGCCCGATCCAAAGCTCACTGAAGTCAATAGAAAAGTTCCCACGGATTTCAGTGGGCTTTGAATCAGCCCCCTATAGTTTGCATGTGTTCGTATTCTTCGGCACACTAGAATTTAGATAGCTACTTTCCACTAAATCACAAAATATATTGTTAGAAAGGATTATTTTTATGTTTATCTTAAATATTAATTATTTTCTGTAGAAATAATGTGGACCAATGTTACATGAAAATCTCTTTCCAGCTATGCCTATATCTAATACTTGTTAAAAGAAAAAGACTTATTTAAAGCAATACATTGTCCGTGCACCAAACTAACAGCAACAAAAATACAGTGATGTCCTTTAAAATAAAAAGGGAATAAGTGTGTTAGAAAAATGTAAGTCTCTCCACACGAGAAGGTATACTGCCGAAGAAATTTGACCTAATAAAAGAACAGGACTGTTAAATGAATTTTCTGTGTTCCAGTCCATTTAATAAAACAGCAGAACTCTCTTAAATGATTACCTGTGAAAGGAATAGATCTGTTAAAAGAACAGAAAAGTATTGGCATGCCTAGGAATGTATATTGTACCGTGAGAATTGCTGATCTTTATCTGTCCTGAAACATTTGTATTATACACACCTACACAAAGTGAAAATATAGCTTAAGTTTTAGTTACACTAACATATAATTGATTACCTATTTAATCTGCAAGAAAGGTCTGTTGTGGAGCCTATTATAATATCAGCATGTAAGGGTAACAAGATAAACTAAGGTAAAACAAATAATTCTTAATTCTGTGCAACTACCATTTATTTTATCCAAACAACTTCTGCTTTTGCTATCTCCTTATGGTCATATGCTTATTCCCTAGGAACAGAGTAGAAGTCTCTTTTTACTTCTGTAATTAGCTTGTTTGAAAGCTTCCACAAATTCTTCCTATCATAAATTTTGCATTGCTCTATGCACAATAATGCACATAAAATTAAATAAACAATTTAATTAATTTAATTAAAATTAAATATTAAACATATTGTGTATAAGAAGCCCATGTCTTTGATTTAATTGGGCGGGAGTACCCAAAGCAGTTTGGGTAACGGTGAAACATAATTAAAAACAACAAGTACGGTAGCCTCTGGGTATGAAGAATAGTTCGGAGCTTTCTCCTGAGAAAGGTTTATTTAATTAAAACTAAACTAATCTTTGAAAAACACTTGATGATAAGCATTTCATAATACAAATCATAATCCAAAAATGAAGCTTCTACTGCATCTACACGATACAGGAAAATAACCTTAAATAATTTAATTCTGCCACAAGATACTTCCTTAGCATGCACAAAATAATTCAATAAACAGTATGTTTACCAGCTTAAAATTCTCTATACCACCTAGTTCATCAAGATAAATATTAGTAAGTTGTATAAAGGTATAATGGATCCGTAAGTTACAAATCTGAGAATTAATGATTTATTTAGACTGTTTATTGCTTCGTATAGTTGTAGATATAATTCTAGATGAGGAAAACATCATGTGCTCATTTAAAAGGCAGTCTGTGGATGTGGCTGTGTTGGCAGGTGAGCCCTTTGGCCACATTCATGTTTCAGTATAAGGATTGTGCTGAGTTTCGAACCCAGCCATCAACGCCTTTCACTCATAATGCACTATATTATTTCAGCATCTCATGCCAGGGGAGGAAGAAGTAGATTATTTATAGTGCAGTGTCCCTATCAATATTTCATTGTTGCCAAATGCTAGTATTTATATATTATACAGTGATAATTTGAACTCCCTGGAAAACTTGGATCCCTCCCAAGGTGGCAGACTATCCGCCTGGACATCAAACAACTGTTCTCAAGCTGGATTGCAAATGCTGACAGGCTTTATAGGTCATTTCAAAAACAAATGCATTGTTTTAACACCTAGACTGTAGCAACTCTACAACAAGCTGCTGGTGCCAACTGGCTATTTAAAAAGTGAATGTACCTAAGTAGATCCTAATTGACACTCTTAGGCCAGTACCCAACATAACTGATTATTACTCCCATTTCCATAGAACAGTTTTTAAGTGACCGTATCATTTAACTGACCTTCGATAAATGCGAATATAATTGAAAATGCTACTTTTGGGCCCAGTTATGCTCCCATTGAATTCACTGCTATGAATGAGAGGAAGATTAAACACTTCTATTCAATTCTGTTGTGTTATCCAAGTTGATTTGGGAGAGGGGTAAATTCTTTGGTAGATTCTGTATACTGACTTGAAATTGCTTTGTGTCATCTCAGGCCATCAGTTTTTAGGCAGACACCCTATTGAAGTTAGTGGAGAGTTGTGTCTAACCCTCAGTGGTACAATATGGCTCTTGACAAGGCATGTGAATTTCACTCATGTTGGTAAAAGAGTACTGGCCAAATCCATCAGCCATTACTCAGGTAGACGTCCCTGTTGACTCACTGAAGTCCCACTGCAAATTCTCATGAAAGTCAATGGCATTTTGCCTTGGTAAGGACTTCAGGAGTTGGCTCTGAGGAGACCTTTTCAGCCAGACAGTTCAAAGAACTTTGTGTGTAACCCCAACTAATTGATGTCAGGCTCTTCTTCATACTGGCATACAGCACATACTCATAATACATACACATACTGTATACCTCTTCATTGCACTCAGCACCTTGCATGATAGTGGCCATAGTGTAGTAAATAGAAACATACATGGTGAGCCAGATTCTTCAATGTCATGCAGCCACTTTGCACTGCACCACCAGTGGAATCTGGCCTTAAAGCTGGCTTATCTGGCCCCACAGGATTGCATCAGTGTAATGGCAATACTCCTGTAGTGTACAGTCATCTTAGCAGTTCATACACCCATCCCATCTCCCTGCTGCCAGCATAGCAGGGAAAAGGGGACATGAATGGAGCCATTTTAAATTAGAATAGCCTTCAGTCTGCCCTAATTTATGCCAGGCAACCTGCTCTACGCACAATTTTAAACCACCTTTGCACACACACACATACCCCTCTAGATTTGCACTGTCTGGAATTTGATCATTACTTTGGATCTGTCCTGTGGTACATACACAATGAAGCTAGACAGAATATTATCTGTGAACATAAAATGTTTCTAACATATATGCCTAGCTGTTATCAAAACAGGATAGAGCAACATCCATCCTGGTACTATATCACCAGTCATTTAGAACCACCTTGGAAAATATATATGTCTAGTAGATAATATAAATATAACAAAGTGGGTTTTTTCCCATTCTTCTCAGAGCACATACATACTTTTCCATTGTGGTTCAATAATTACTGATCAAAAATATAGACTAGCTTTTGGAGTCATGAAATTTGCTAGAAAGAGAGATTATCATCAGAAAGAAATGTGCATTAAAGGAATGGTTCTTCCATTTCCAGAATATAAAACAGACATTGAGAAGAGCAAACAGAGCAGAGAAGAAATGATGGTCATTTTAAAGTAAAATTTTCCTAAACAATGTAAGATTGGATTAACTGTTTCATGTATTTATTGTGAAAGAATATATAAAACTTCACATGAGAAACTATCGTTACAAGCGAGAAACAACAGAGAACTGTTGAACACACAAAAGTCTGCCTTAAGTTTAATGTTTCTATAGACAGAGTACAAGACCTTGCTCCTGTTTCTACTGAAGCCAAAGGCTAGATTCCTATTGATTTCAGTGGGAGCAGGATTGGGTCTCAAGGTTTTAAACTTTCACCGAACAATATTTTTCAATAATACTATGAATTTACTCATTGTAAAATAAAAACGTGATTAATATGTATTCATTGCTGAGGATGCCATTGTGAATATGGCAAAGAAAGATAATGATGTAATTAGGGACCTGATCCTGCAGTGTGCCGAGTGCCCTTTATTTCTATATGTAAAAAATGAACTGAACATAAAAATGACACATCGAGTACAAGCCTGCACTCATGCGAATCAGACCATTGATGGCAGAAAGGACTGACTGGACTAGACAAGCTTACTATGGTCTTCATTCAGAGTGTTCACAGAATTCCAGTAAATCTGTTGTGAGCAGTAAATCATGTGAACTCATGATTAGTTCACTGGTTTTAAATTTTCTTACAATGGGGTAAATACATATTCCCCCAAACCCAAAATCTAGTTCTAAAGAGACACATTAAAATATTTGCATTGGTTTATCCAAGAGTCATTCTAAAAGCTACTTGTCATTCATTGCATGTATAGCACGAACGTAAATTAATGCGCAGCTAATTCTATTATTTAACCACTGAAGATTTACTGGTTCAAATGGTCACTGCCATTCAAGAACAGTCACTTTGGGGTGTTTTTGTGTGTTCTGTTTGTTTTTACTGGTCAGTAAACTCCTTTGGCAGGTGAACATTTATTTGGGTCTTAGTCTAAACAAGAGCAATTTCCTAGGGAAAAAAATGAAAATGCACCAGCACAGATGATCAGGCAATGGAATAGACTGCCTAGTGAGATAATTATGGCACCAGCACTGGAGATGTTTAAGATAAGGTTAGACAAATTTATGGCAGGATTAGTGTAACTTTTTAACCTGCTTGATGCAAAAGGTTGGACGAGGCAATTTAAGAAGTCCTTTCCAAACCTATCCTTCTTTGATTTGGTACATCAGAATAGTAATGTTTATTTTAAACCCTCTAGCTCTCATCTTGAGTACATTTTAAGTTTATTCTGATATATCTAAATAAAATATCTAACATTTTGGGTGTTGTTTAGGGCCAAATTCTGAAGTCTTGACTCAGCTTTACTCAGTCCTTAGTCATGCAAATTTCCCATTCATTTCAATGACAGTTTTGCCAGTGTAATAAAATCTAAAGGACAGATTCTGATCCAAGTTACATCGGTGTAAATCTGCATTCACTGAGAAAAAGAACAGGATTTGGTCTTTAATATGTAAAGAAGCATGGTATTTCATGTTCAGTCACATGTATACTTCTTTGTAACTCATTTTTTCATAATTTATTAGAAATTGTCAGAATTTGCCTGGAAGTTTTGTAATTTTAAATAAATCTCCCAACTAACTCTTACAAGATTGTGGTAATGATACCCTACACCTAAGTAATGCATATCTAAGTACAAAAATCACTGCAAAGATATAAGCATTGATAAAACACAAAAGTAGGCCTGATCCTACATTTTTGGCATACTCATAACACATGCTGAAAGCACTGGGCTAGATCCTCGTTTGGTATACATCAGCAGAGCTCCATGGAAGTCAAAAGGGAATTTTGTTGTCTGTCTTTACCCTCTTTCATGTCAGTGAAATCAATGGAGTTGCAGCTGTTTATTACCAGTTGAGAATCTGGGCCACTGACTCGCTTCATTGACTTCACTGGGATTTTGGAGTGTGCAAGGAATGTTAGATCAGTAATTTTCACTTGGGGTTGACTGTAAGATGTTAGTGCACTAGGGGACCCTGTAGGTGTCTGAAAATTAGTACAGCTCCAATCATTTGGCTTTTATCTGTTTTTTTACTTACAGGGACAAATCCAGCTCACTTCATTCATTCAGTTAAAATCATTTGGAATTTTAGGATTTGTGTTGTGGTCATTGACATAAGGATCCAAATCCTAAACTGTTGTAAAAGTAGCATAATTCTATTGAAGTCTCTATTGAGCTATAACGATTTACACCAGTTCAGGATCTGGCCAAATGTTCAGAAAAAGACATAGATGAGATACATAAAAACAAAATGATAGGCATTAGCAACTTAAACGGCCCTTTTGCGTGTACAATCAAAACGGTGCAGTGTAATAGAATTTTAGATTAAGTTGGGATTTGTGACTGCCTGTTCTCTTTTTTCATACCTACAGCACTGTGTAGGCCATTAATCTATTATTGTGGTTTAGGCAATTTTGATATATGCTTTTAAATAAAATTTCATGTGGATGTTGGCAAATTTGTACGCATAATGCCTTTTGGACCTAATTCTGACCTCGCGGACACATGCTCTACAGCAGTGTCACTTCACTGACTTCAGTAGAGCTGCTTTTATTCATGCCACTGTCAATGAAATCAGAATGAGGCTATGTTTTTATCATTCATCTCTGTGAGCCCTATGCTGCTGCCGCGGAGCTCAGTGGTAAAACTCCCATCATTAGCTTCGTTCCGTGGACTGAAACAATACAATAGATGCCAGTGTCTTTGGTGGAGCTTGGGTAGCCTATCAAGTAAATGGTGCACATTTTAAAAAGTGAAATATAAAAGATCCACATCACTGATGTTCTAATAACTCTGAAAGAGCTAATTTTGTCTATGGGGTACATGTCAATAGCTAAAATGTGTTTACCTGTTACATCATATAACAGATACCTCTGGAGTAAATTTACCTGTACATTAAACCCTATATAAATGCACTCGTATTTGTTCCCATTCCCACACACTTCCACCAGAAATCTGTGTGCGGTCTCTCTCTCTCGCTCTCTCAGATATGATTAAAGAAAAACAACAAATTAAATAAACCTCCTTAAAGATATGACTACCAAATCCACCTAAGCAAAGAAATATATTAGATCTCTGGGTTGCTACTCTGCCAGTAGTTCACTGCTTGTGCCTAAGGTTTGGTTTTGCACGAGGAAACTTCTCACCCATTTTTCAGCAGTAATGCAGCTGCCACAAGTCAAGCTCTAGCGGACTGGACGTAGATGACGCAGTTGTAAAAATATCTGCATCTGGTCTGCACTAGGACATACACCACTGGTAGCACTGATGCAAAGTGCATCAGGAATTTCCAGGTGTAGAAGAGTCTAGTTCTTACAGTACCTAGCTGGCCCAGAACTACAGTCCTTACTCATGCAAAAATTTCAGGGCCATGTTCTGAGCTGGTATACATTGGCAGTGCTCCACTGACTTCAATGGAACGGTCCCAATTAATTCATTCCCTCTGGGGCACCTGGTATTGGCCACTGTCAGAAGACAGGATTCTGGGATAGTTGGACCTTTGGTCTGACCCCAGTATGGACATTTTTATGTTCTTGTGTAGGATCCGGCCCTCATCACAGCTAATAGGAGTTTTGCCTGAGTAAGTTCTGTAGAATTTGCCCCATGATACATAACATCAGTGAAGTCGTTTGGGTCAATAACACAGTGTGAACCCACAATTTGTCTTAACGCTCATAGACTTTATGGTCAGAAGGGCTCATTGTGGTCATCTAGTGTGACCTCCTGCACATGTGTGTTGAAGTCAGATTTTCAATGGGTGTTAAAGTCAGGTTTTGGGAGGCAGTATAGTCTGAGTAAGATGCTGCGCTGGGAGTCAGGAGACCTCAAATCTGTTTCTGGCTCTACGTCTGATCTCCTGCTGGCCGATCCCCTATGTAACCTTGAGCAAGTAACTTTGGCCCAGATTTTATTTAGGTGCCTCGCTCCCATTGTGAGTTAGGTGTCTAAATACTTTTAAAAATCTGGGTCTTCACCCCTCTGTTTCCCCTCCAAACTTTTGTCTGTTATCTACTTAGAATGTAAGGTCTTTGTGCAGGGATTGTCCTATGTTTCTGTACTTCTCGTAGCACAGTGAGAACTTTGATTTCAGTTAGGGCCCCGGGGTACTATTGAAAAACTACTAAATATAAGAAGCAGAATCTTAATTTTGGGTACTTATTTGTGGTACAATCCACATGAACAACATGTAATGTTTCTATTGAAGCATTTTTAAACATTTAAACCCTGTGCTGTACTGAAGGGCCCCACCCTGCAGTCCTTACTCAGGCAAAACATACACTGAAGTCACAGTGGTAAGGTTCGATAAAAGTTGCAGCTGTGAGAAAATACGCCAGCCCACTAAATAAGCGTGATTCCATTTTTTTTTAAATGCAGAAACCTCATGTTATCTTTGGCCCTGTCCAGAATTGGAATCCTCTTTAGATTGTACAGTTTTCTCCTTCCAAAGCTTCAGCATTTCTAAGTTTCCAGTAAAGAGCCTTTTATGAATACAGTGTGTGTTAACATTACTCACATGTAACAAGGCTGTTACCAGAGCCAAGGGAGGGCATAACTGATTGTTGGAAGATTTTATCTACTTTATTGTAATGAGCAACTGTCAAACAATTATGATTTATTTATTGGAGGGCAGTTAAAGGGGGTTTTGTTCTTTCTAGAAGAGATGGCTGATCCTACCTGACCTTAACATCAGTTATTTTCCACATACTGTCCACTATTTCCATATTTGAGGGTAATTACTTATTAGAAATAAAGCAGCCACCATGGGGCTTATTGTTGGCTTTTATGATTCAAATATATATTTTTTTAAGTTTAACCTTTTGGCAGAACCTGGTGCGTGGACTGGAAATGTGGTGTTTATGGAAACAGTGAAGAGATGCAACTTTCTTGGGGTATTTTTTTAAAAAATACACATTGTCACAGACATGCTCATTCTGCCTGAAAAGGTCCCTCTAGAGAAAAGATGACACCTTGATGTGTGATGTATTTACATCCACTAGGATTTCCGAGTCATGTTTCTAGTCAATACAAGGGAATCCCCCCATGTTTCTCCCTGCCCAGTGACATTTTATTGATGACAATCTGTTGGATGCACAATTTGAAACCCACGGCGCTAGTACTGCCAGAAAGTTCTGAGCCTTATTCGCCATGGTGACTGCAGGAGCTGTAATTTTAGTCAAACAGCTTTGATGTTTGAGTTTTTAAACTTAAATTAAGTGCTGGGGATTTTTTTTCCACCTAATCTGAAAGCAAAAATCACATACAAATCAACAACGAAAAATATCTGCGGGTCTCCGTGGTGTTTGGAAACACATGCAAGATGCAACGTTAAAGTGCTCTTGGCAAAGTTTTAAAGCTGCAAACTCACGTGGTTATAAAACCCTAATGTAAGAAACAAAGCAATGGAAAGTCTCCAGCTGTGACATACACCACACACTCGGGACCTGACACTCTAGAGTGGTGGTTGTTTATGAAGCAACAAGACCAAGAAACCAACTAACCCACTGAAGTTTAGGACACTCCTGAGGATGGATGCAACATCTTCTGTATGGGGCAAGAATCTATTCTTGACGCTGTCAAACTACAAATAACATTTGGGTAGCCCCCCCCCCACCCCCCCGGCGCAAATTTACCAATAAGACCAAAACGACATAGGCTGACAGATCAAACTTACCTGGCTCTCGGAAGTTTTTTTTTTTTCATTGTATTCAAATCGGCATCTATTTATTTATCTAGCTACCTTCTTGTATTGAATCTTAACCAGATCACATCGGAGTGAAACACATGTGGCGCAGCAGCCTGCGTGATTTTAAAGTACGCTTTAAGAATGGGCAAATACTCCGCTCCCCTTCCCCGCCTCCCCCGAAGCTTCTTCAGAAAAGATGAGTGCCCTGCCCATGGGGCTGTTTCTGTCCCTGTTCACCTGTGCATGTTAAACCTGCGGGCCTAATTTCCGAGCTGGACAGAGCCGTGTAATGGTTATCCGCCTGCGAGACTCTTACGAACAGTCTCCAGCCCTTGGAAAGTTT
Organism: Chelonoidis abingdonii; assembly: GCF_003597395.2. Classification (NCBI taxonomy): domain Eukaryota; kingdom Metazoa; phylum Chordata; order Testudines; family Testudinidae; genus Chelonoidis; species Chelonoidis abingdonii. The sequence continues at coordinate 67,061,840 of NC_133778.1, forward strand.
GCTCTCACTTGGAGATCGGGTCAGGCTGGCATTTGCTCCGTTCCCTATCTGTGTGAAAGGCGCTGGGGGGATTGGGTTGGTTTTTCCTTACTCAGTGCTACGTACCTAGCGCCAATTTCTTCAAGTAATTTTCAGAGGTTTGTGGTTATGTGATTTACAAGTGTAGCTGAGGTAATTCAAAGTAGTTATACAGCCATAAAACACAGCATATCAGATGCATGTCTGTCTTTGTGACGCTGATCTTTTCCCCCATCTGTATCTCAAAATAATTCAAATCACCGTAATGGCTTAAGGGAGGAAAAATAACATTCAAACTGTGAGATTCCCTCTTCCCCCCGCCCCCCGACATCCCTTATTTTAAAATGAGTATTTTGGCTTTTGATACCCTGGTTGCATTGTATAAAGTCCTGATACGTGGTTATATTTAAGAATCAACACTTTTTGGCAAACTCTTTAAAAGTTTACCCTGTAATGAAACCAGTCCATGTGTTCACTAGTAAAAGTAGCCTTAAAATTCCGTGACCACGTGCAATTATCTGTTTGTGGGTAAGGTTTAAAGACTGCTATACAGACTGGAGTGGAATAGGCCCTACGAATCTATGCTATAAAGTCAAGAGTTTGTATTGCTGCATAAAATGCCTATGTCTCAGAAAACATCGGCGTGTGAGCGTTTTAGCACACACTCAACGCCTTCTGATTTTACAGTGATTACTCTGCCCTATGTCTTCCAGTATAACTGTATTCCTTCTCAAAGGTAGCTATAAAGTAAGTAGATCAAATCAATTAGCTCCTAGCTAAAGACAGTGGCTTGGGTAAGAAGTATTGATAATGTCGCAATTTGAAATCCAACTAAGCAAAGATCGTAAGAAAACAGAATAAATTATGTTTGTCTAATCCTTATGTAGGAATATAAAATGTATATGTTAGTGGTAGGCACACGTATATTCTAAACTATATTTTCGAATCTAAGATATAATAAAGCACTTGAATAATCTGAACATCTCGATAAACTTTTTTAAGTCACTCACCTTCATCATTCAAACAAATTGTAAAAAGTGAAAATCGGCTTCTACAACTCAGATTCGCTGTCAAAAATATCCACGCAAAACAATGCAGTGAGTGGCATTTAAAGAGAAAATTCTCTTATTAGCAATTATGCCAATTTCTTGTTGGCTATATTCACTTTTTTATTTTTATTTTTCCCTTTGGTTTTAAAAGAAGATCGGGATAGATATTTTCAAAACGCGTTTGAGTTTCAAAGACACGTTTTTAAAAATAATAATTGGCATAGTCACTAAGCCATTTTCATTCTAGCTCGGTTCTGCTACAATTAACAAAGGTTTTTATGCAAATAATAAAGTGACAAAGAAACAAAATCTCTTTTTTTCTTTTGTCAGTGAAGGGGTTGCTCACCTGGTCCAGTAAAGATCAGATCTCAGAGAAAATGACTTCTACTTCTACCAAAGTCTGATTCACCGACTTATTCAACCGGAAGAAAGAGCTTCATTAGCTACTTTACATGCACTTTTAAACCTGTTCAAAAGAAGCTTTAGAATACAAAAATGCACCTTCTGCTCTTCTGTCAGTAGTCAGACCAAGGGGAGTGTTGTTTATATGTTGTTTATCTAACTCTCTTCCTAACAGAGAGGAAGTTAAAGATTTTTTTAACCCGGAATTTAGAATCCTTTCCCCTGAATTTCAGACCTTTAATCTTTTGCCACATGTTTCACGATGCTTTCAAATTTAAATGGAAATCATCGTTGTACTTTAGATCGGCCTGAATATTATTTCGTAGCCAGTTATGAACTGAGCACACTGTTGCTTTTTTTTTGTTTGTCTGGGTGGTTTGTTTTGCAACAATAGTGTTAAAAACAAAAGTATTCCCAAACTTCCTGATTTTTGAGGAAATATTAGACAATTTAGGATTTTCTTTAAAATCCATCCTGTTACGTTAGTGCAGCAAGTTAAGAACATAAATTGGACAGAATAATACGAAATAAATTCTCTTTTTGCAAGTAAATAAAAAATAATTATTGTGCAGCTACACACGTTCATATCAGCTTTATAGAATATAGGACAGTAACAGGTATATTCACTCGAAATATCACAACGATTAAATACTGTAATAAAAAATCAAACTTACTCATTACCGAAAATCATCAGCTGTATTATGCAATATTTCATAGGTAGGTGTGTTACAAAACAAACAAAAACACCTGTTTTAAAGCAAATCTCCCTCTACCCACACACACACACACCAGAACAGAGCTATATTAATATATTTAATAGCTTTTTGGATAAAAGTTGTTTGCTCTATATCTGAACTATTACTTATTGGGAAAAGAAAAAATCATGGTCCTCTAATATTCTCGGTTAAAAAAGAGAACAGTCTTTGTTTTAGCCTGGCCTCGGGAATTATTGCGACATGTTTCTTCTTCTAAGGAAATTTCTAATGCATCCTAGAAGTTAAGAGCAACCTGACAGCTGTTTCCAAAGGGTGTAAAAGGATGGGTGACCTTGAATACATGTTTGTTGTTCTTGGGAATTCTGTACAAAATATTTGTCACCCTTATAGTGCATTTTACCCTTCGGAGGCTTCTGCAGTAGTCCAAGCTTGTGTCACGTTTTACAGCTCTTAAAAAAAACTTAAGGCTTTTGAAACAAATTCTTTGCAGCAAATACTTTCTTGAATGCATTTTTTTTAACCCAAAGAAGAACCACCTCCACGTTTTGTTTCTGAAATAGTTTTCTCCCCCTCCCCCCCCAAGCAAGAGACCTGATTGTTTGGCAATCAAAACACTCGCAGCTCTCAAGATAAACATCATTAGAAATCATTGTAATTGGGATTGTGAGATCTGACCTTTGACCTGGAAAGATAGGTTTCGCAACAATGTCTGCTTTGATTCCTGGAAGGAGGCACAAAGGAACAAGCTCCCTGACAGAAGTCATCGGTATATGCACCTCCAAATGAAGCTGGCTTAAAAAAAAAATGAACGCGTGTCGTTCGCCAAGACCAAGGGGCCATCTCCGTTCTTTTCAGCCTGTATCTGAATATGTAAAATACCAGGTTATTGATCTGAGCCCCTGTTGTACGCTTCATTCTATGTGTTAACCCCTAAAATAAAGGCAGGATATGGAGTAAAACTTTCAGTTCCTCGGATGATATTGGCATCATTAGTGCTTGGGGGGCGAGAGGGCCCTCGTGAGAAAGGAAAATGGGAATAGAGTTTTCATATGGAATTTGGTGTTATGGTTCTCAGTGCCATGGGACCAGTGGTGCCCCTGAAAGCTATTGGCAGTCAGCTGATTCCTCCTGCTGGGTTTTGAAATATCTAATTTCTTTAATCAGCAAAAGGGGGTGTGAGGTTAATCTGCTGGATATTAAAAAAAATACCTCTGGGAGATAAAGGGGTGCAGTGGTGATATGACCCTAATTTTCTATTTGAGTGGTGGAGGGGGAGACACCAGGTTTCTGAAGTGAAGTAGATTTTACAGCAAGTTTGAGCTGCTTGGCGTTTCTTGGCCTTTCACTTGTACCTGAGCAACGGAACTTCAAAGTGCAGCGTTGGGATGAAAGAATCGTGCCCTATGTTAGGATTCTGCTTCCATGTGCGCAGTAGCTGCATATTACACTGAAGCAAGGGGTAGATCAAAATGCCCACAAACAAAAATATAATCTGAAGACACGTGGGTGCTGCAGAGGAGAGGGGGCTACCTTGCTGTTTGGGCTATTTTGTTGGGCTCTAAACTTTTACTGCTGACTTGAGGAAGTTATGTAATGCAGCCCATCCAATCACACCTGGTTCATGTCAGATTATAAAGTCAGAGAACTCCTGCTATGAAAACTATTTGCTTGGAGACCTGTTAACCTCTCAGCCTCGGGAACCCTGTTTCCACCAGATCTCTAGAAGCCTATGCAGCGTATACATATAAGTAGTCAAACACATGTGTGTGAATGTGTGTGGGCGTGTAAGGTGGTATTAGATATACATAGCTACACACTTTATTCCCCAACACATGTGATGGCTAGGAAATGAATTATTTTACCAGGTGGCTCCAACTGGCAGATATTGAATCCCAGTTTGGTGCAGCATTTTATTTATTTAATGGACGTGCTGACTAAAGAAGGATCATTGATTGTTAAATATATAGTTATGTCGTATTTAACTTACATTTAATTCTCATGATGAGGTAAGATGTGTCCGATCTTCCTCCCATTGAAATGACTGGCAAAACTCCACTTCAGGAGGGGCGGAATTGATCTGCATGTGTGTAAATTACATCTGGGGCAAGATTGTCAATGTGTGCGTGTGCATTGGTTGTACCATGCATGGAAAAAATTATAAAAAGTATCATTACACTAAAACGCCTTGCTTGTTTAAATAATTCTCTTTCTTCTTCCCTTTAATCTGGTCTCTGTTTTCCTGTCTTCCTTATTCATGATTTGTCCAGCTTTGCTGAGCTTGGATGGACACTTAGTGGTGAAGAAATTCTTTATTCCTTTCGTGACTCCCAAAGTACGTACAATGTTGGCTACTTGTGCCTTCTCGGGGAGTCATCCCACCTTTACTTTTCAGATGTAAATGTTACCTGTTCCTTTCCCTCGGCTGATGAGACGAGACTAAAACGTTATTATATAATAACTAGGTTTTATTTGTGTACGAAAAGTCTCTCCCCAGTAAACAAAAAGTTGTGGCTTTCAAAATACGCCTTGCCTTTAATGCTAGGAAGTAAATTCATAATACTCTATTCTTTTAGGCCCTCTAAGTGTAGAAGACCACAATGTGATAACAATCTCTGAAATAAAATGTTAATATCATAAATTTCCCTCGGGCAACTAAGCCTCACAGTAGATTTACTGGGAGGACACTGTGTAATAAATGTGTTTTACTGAGATTCATGATAAGGGAATAAAACTGTGTCTATTATGTATCCTTATTTTTTTTAAAAATCTGTATTGAAATCTAAAGGGTTGGGCCAGTGCAGGAGCCATTGTATCTAAGGAGGAATAACAGCATCAATAGTCAGTAAAGAAAGAAATAAGCAACCGTCAGCCGGCATTATTGGAGAATTGCTGGGTGAGCCGTACATCCCGGCTCTTTAGGGAGAGTAATTAGACGATTTTTAAAAGAAATTACATTTTCTCATATACAGCTCCAGGGAGAGTGCGTGCGAGAGGATAGGAGAAACTCAGAGAGCTGGATTTAGATTGGAGACTTTGGGTTGGTGGTTTTTATTTTTTTTATTTATTATCCTTTCCAATATGTGCAGGACAGCACGCTGTTCCTTAGCCTCCCTCCCAGCCCAGCCTATGTCCTAGCAAATCAAAGGAGGGGTGTGGTGCACGTGTGGGGTTTACCTTTTCGGTAAATAATCCCGTTGCAAGGATAGACACAATGAAATCGCTGGAATGACCTGGGGGATCAATAACATGCGATCCTGCCTCATATTGGCAGATGTGGGGGTGACCATTTTTGTTTTGCAAAGTCAGCTGCTTGCTTGGGGGGCGCGTTTCAAACCACAAACTAGGGCAGTGAGCTTCCCCCAGGCTTGATTTCTGTTCTCTGCCTGGAGTCGATATTGTTTGGACTTTAGGCGACAGTTCGTTTTCTTCCGTGCGGAAGAGGATTTAAGTTTATGATCCAGTACTTTCAAAATGTAGCTATTAAGCGCTTCGGAGGGCGCTATCCAACACTGATTTCAATCCAGAAGCAGTTTAAAGTCACGCTCGGCCTGCCTAGCGCAGAGATCAGCGTTCCGAGGATGGGAAGAGGCACAAGCAGCTTGACCAGGCAGTTTTCATGCCCAAACTTGACGTGATTCTTTCGTTCGGAGTGAAGGAATATATAACAGGGCCACAGATACCCGCCGAGCCCAGCTTGAGCGGGAAGCCAAAGAGGTTAATAACTCTTTGTCTAGCACGTTGTCAAAAATACAGCTCAGCCCCTGATCATTTCCAGTCCCGGCCATGGGGGACACAGACCCAAATGCTTGTCTCTGGTTCTTTAGCCCTGCCATGCCCTCTGAAGCCTAGAGCTGTAGACAGAAGGGGGAGGGGGCCCGGGGCGGAATGGCCATGGTCAATGCAAAGCATGTTTCCGCTTTACAATATGCACTATCCATACCTTTCAATCGGCCCTTATTGTCAGGGATGCATGGCCTTAAATCCGCCTCAAGATACTGCAGCCGCTGAGCTGCTTCCCTCTCTGGATCCTGACAGCCCAGGAGCGAAAACATGATCACTTTCAAAGTTGCCAGAATTATCCCATTCTGAAACTTCTGTCCAGCTCTTTGTGCATGCGGCTAGTGTGGCTGTGTTTTAAGGCATCTCCTTTGGAGGTTGCATTATTTTTTCCTAACACCGGGGTGACCAGTCTGAACCCCTTGAACTGGGGCCCTTTGCGCCCATAAGTCAGCGGGGCAGGATAGAAATACCAACAGGCCTGTTGTGTTAAAAAGCCACATCAGTTCACACTGCCTCCCCCTTAAGACTGGCTGCAAGATTCGAACTAAATAAATAGAGTTATGAGTATGAAAGTTCTATTCAGAGTTCTACCGTTTTCTGCGAACACCTGGGGTTCTACAGGTATATTTTATGCACTCAGTGGGCTTAATAAAAATTGCGTGGTTGGTTTTATAAATTGGATCACACACATTGAGCTGACGTATTTTTGCTACACTGTGGTTCCAGACCCTCTGTGGTAAACGCACATACACTCGGGAAAAAGCCAGTAATAATTATAGTTACATATTGAACCAAAACTTAAAATATGAACGCTATACTTATCCTCAGTAACCTATGATTACATTTATTTTCTATACCTTCCTATCCTTCCTGTGTACTCACGCCTGCCCCAGAGTTTTGCCAAATTCAAACCGTTGCATTGTGAAGACAAGACAAAAGGGTGGGGGGAATAACCCAAGGAACCAGAAAGGTGAGGAGGCATTTAGTCCAACTGATGCACTGAGAGGAAGGACTAGGTCAGTGTTTAATTAACACACACTCACAAATCAGTATATGAAAAGGGAGGAAAAGCCCGGAAAAGTCTTTTTTTTTTTTCACAGTGAAGAAACCAAATAAAATGTGCAAACCCAGGACAAAAAAAAAAAATGCAAACAGTGCGGCGTGCTCTCTAAGACACCGCCCAATAGCTCCTGATATGCTTGGCGATTTCATGGCACAGTCACCGGGACACACAATTACCACTGACTCCACACATTAAAAAGTGGCCACAAAGCAACCAACCAAATGCAAACTGACTTCTCCTCTTCATAGGATGGTCTGTTAAGAACAGAATTTACCCATCTGGTCATACTGTTAATTCAATGGCCGTCTGATGGCCTTCCTCCAGCCCCCAGGAAATAATTTCCTTTTTTTGTTTGTTTGTTTTTTTAAAGTCCCTTAAGTGACTGAATTTACTTCAAAACTGAAATGGCTGAGATAAAGGCTAAGGACAGAGTGAAAGTACCATTCATTAGGAGATGCTGCTAAGCAACCGACTGCAAAGTAATGATCGTTTACACTCTAGCTCTCTTCTTCTACCCTCTGTATCCTGCCCTGGAAGAAGAAAAAAAAAAACCTCCTCTGTGGAAATTCAATATGGGACGAGACTGATCTCAAGGAGCTGTCAAACTAATTCCTTTTCAGCACATTCTGGAGCCCTAAACATCCAGAAGGCTGCATGACATTTTCCTGAAGGTGTAGCTGATGTGTTATGATGAGGTGGGGTTTATGTCCTGTAAAAAAGCAAAAGGAAAAAAAAAAGAAAAGAGGGAAAAGGCAGAGGACGACGACGACTGAGGCATGATTTAGATATTCAAAAAAGAGGGTTTTTTAAGACACTAGCTCCGGTGTCTAAAGGATTGACTTTGGAACTACAAATTGATCAGCACTTTCTGTAAGGGTGTTTACCCCATCGCTGTCCTAATCAATTAAAAAACCCATAAATAATCAAGTTGTGGCTATATATGAACATATATATACACACAACGTAAATAAGAACAACCAGCCTGTCTCCTGAACACAGTCTACACTTTATTTCAGACTACAGATTTCTGAACATAATAAAATCTTTGGCTTGTAGCGGCGGGTTCAGGCTCGCAGTCAGTGGATCCAATTCTTCTCGGGGGGTGGGAGGGGGAGAAACGGAAATTCACACGAAAAATAAAAGAAAAATCCGACAGTCAGATATTTACTTAAAAACAAGAGGCAACGACATCAGAAAAAGAAAACAAACAAAAAAACAAACAAACAAAAAAAGACAGAGAGGAAGAGAAACTGTCCAGCAAATGGAGATCGCTACACATATTTCTTACCTGAAATTAAATATATACAAGGTCATATGATGTTTGGCTATATAGAGATAATTTTTGTAAGTGTTCGGGTTTTATTTTTTTTAATTGGAGTCCTTATACTATGGATAGACAATAGATTTGATTTTAAATAGCACCTGTCCAAAGTCTCCTTCAGTATGTCACTTTCCACTGTTAAGTCCTTTTTTTATTTTAGTTTCCTTTCCTGGCAATAATAATAATAATAATTAATAATTAATAATAATCAATGCGCGCTGGAGGGGGTGCCGATCACTCGCTCTCCTCTTTGTCCTGCACCGTGGTCGTGGAATGGTTGTACAGTCCCTGGGCCATGAGATGAAGCGCCAGGCCGTTCTTGATGCCCGTGGCTTTCTTGATTTTGGCCCGCTTGTTCTGGAACCAGATCTTGATCTGGGATTCGTTCAGGCTGAGTTCCTGGGCCAGGGTCTGCCGCCTCTGCTCCGTGATGTAGCGGTTGGCCTGGAACTCCGCCTTGAGTCTCTGCAGCTGCTCGGCGGTGAAGGCGGTTCTGGGCCGCTTGTCCTCCTTCTCGTTCTTCTTCTTCTTCAGTTTCCGGGTCCGCGGACCTAAGGGCAGAGAGGGACAGAAACGTGGGGAGTGGGCGAGGGGGAGGAGAAGGAGAGAAGGGGGGGTAGGTGTTTGAAATGCATCCTCGGATGTACAATGTGCGATTCCCTCCGTTCCTCACCCCTGGGCAACGCTTCTTCCTCACTGAGCGCAGCCCCCCTCTTCCCCAGCACTTCCTCCCAGACCCCCTCTGCCCTGTCCTCGAGGCAGAGCCTTCCGATGGGGATCCGTTTGCAATAAAAATGGCCGACTTATTCATTTATTTCCCCCCTCCCCCGCTACCTCCCCCCAAAAGGCAGCCAAAAGCAGGCCATCAAATTGCTTTCTAGAGTGGGCGATGAGGGGGTTCTGTGGGCGAAGGGTGTTTCTCCCCCACCGCCACCTACCCACAGTGTAATTCAGTTTTATGTTCAGAAGAAAGGATAAATGGGAGGGGGGAAACCTGGAAAGTTAAAGACAGCAGTGGCACTGCGGTTTTAGCAGTTAATTCGCATTACAGAGGGACCCTACACGCAAAATTCGCCGAGTTGTGGCCCTAGATATATATGTTAAGGGCATAATGAACTTCGGCACTGATTTAAAAGGACCAAATAATCTGCCCAAAATAATAACTAATAGAAGATGATCTAATGTATCATCACGATTCTGTTTGTGAGCCACTTTATTTGTGTTACTCCGAATCTAGTCTCTGTGGTGTAGGTAAGAAAATCTGTTTTGTTTGGGCAAAACTGGATAAATCAAACATGTATCGGCGTAGATCGTGACATTACAAATCTTTGTATTTGTTCTCTCTCTCTCACACACACACACACGGTTTCAAAGGCCTGACACAAACGCGGGGATGAAAATATAAAACCGACTGATGCCCCCCAACAAACTCGATTCCACGCGTAGGATTTTTTTTAAAGCAAAAGTATCATGACAGGCCAGACAGCGAAGAAACAGCCTGTCTGCAGATTCTACGTTTTAATTTAAAATTCCGGAATCCGAGAGCTAAAATAAACCCCCGCGAATAGTTAGACCGCGAACTTAATGTCGTGCAAAACTGTGTGAATTAATCCGAGATATCTCCTGCCGTTCTGCAGACCTGACGGGAGGCGCAGAAGACATCACCTTTCCTTCTTCGGTCAAGTCTGAACGCCTGATCCTGCGAAAATACCCATTTGCCCCCGTGTGACTGTCCTCTGCTAGTCCGTTACAAAAAGAAACTAATTCCAGCTGGGGTGTCCCATCGCGCTTCTTTCTGGGGTGGCTACTGAGGAGGGTTGTACCAGAGCGCGTCCCATTTGCAACGAGGGTACAGTCAAGACGAAGAGACGCCGTTGCACAAAAGATAGATACACAAACACACTCTGCGCTGTCTCTGTACACGCCACCTAAGGGGGAGTTCCCTTAACCCAAGGACTTGGAACAGCAAACTATAGTTCATTTGCGGAGCCCGCACCTCCACAGCCCTCTGATAAATACATTCAAACTACTAACTGAAGCCGGAGCGGTTGCTCCACCACATTAGGGTGCTTTGGACTAGCTGGAAGAAAAGTGTCGCTAGAATCCAAACTGTCCCCGCGTTCGTGGAAAATCCACCACCACCTTGCTCCGTTTGGTTGAACACGAATTTTAGACAAGCCCTGTAGAGAAATGCAAATACTTCCCCTGCCGCCTAGTGTGTTCCCGTGAACTACTACTGAAAAAGATCACAATGAAGAATCGCCACCGTTAATGAACAAGCTCATTCCCGATCGCTCCTGTTTTCAGGGCACCGTGCATATTAGTGCAGACTAAACGGTATTTATTCTATCACTCGCCCGAGTGACTTTTCAAACCCATTGGCTTTATAGATGTTAATTGAACTGAAAATCTCTCTCCTCTCCCTTCCCCTCTATTTCTACAGAGGAGAAGTGGGGATATTGTAATGAATACGGGGAAACGCACATTTGTATCTGTGTGGAATGCGTTTTAAATGGATTGCAGACAGTGTATACTTCAGTTCTGCCTCTCTCGGCATGACAGTTGGATCATCCGAATGAGTTACTTCTCCTGTTTACAGTCTCATTGGAAACCCTCCCCTTATTAATGGTCAGATCAGGCTTTTCATGCCTTTCTTTAAAGGTATAAATGCAAACCTCTGAACTTTAAACACCAATAGTATGCGTGGGCGTAAAAATAAAAGGCTCCGGCACCAAAAAAGTATCCCCAAAGGCAAGATAAATGCTTAGAGCTGATATGTAGTCATCTAAAGGGTCTAAGTCCAAGAGGATCGAAAGCATAAGGCTGGGTTTGCAGGATGTTGCATTTTGACTTCCAAACAAATCCTGTGAACGGTTTTTTTTAGGGAGGAATTTAAAACAATTTCTGAAAACCTCAAGGTTTTGATCCAAAGCAAGTCAACAGCTGGGGAGTCCAAATTTTAGGAAGACAGTCCCCCTAGTCCCAGATATCTACCGGGGGAAGACAGCAGGCTTCCTAGCTGAGAGTAGGCCTAAAACTCATCTCCCAGGGCTGGCTGGTTGGTTTGTCTCTGAGATCTCAGGGCACGTTTGAGGAACATGGGGGGAATAGATTTTAATATATATTAATCCCCGCTTTATCCAGTTTACTAACGGGGGGGGGGTGGATTTAATAAATCTCTTCACATTATCTTCCGGTTGTGCCAGACCCTGCAGAGGCTGCTTTGCAAAAATTGCAGCGATCGGATCTCAGCTCTTTTCCCCTTGGAAACTGAAATGTGCCATTGTAATAAAACAGCAATTCTGAAGGGGGGCGGGGGGGGGCGATGATATATACACTTAGCCCTAGATACAGTTTAGATACACTCAGCCCTGATCTAGCCAGAGCTACACCACATACCAGTCAAGAGAACACAGGGCCAGCCCCAAACACAACAAAGGGAACGGTGCACATTCCCTGCTGAGCTTCCTGGGACTGGGTGCCAGAGAGGAGATTTTGCAAAAGGAAAGTGTAAAATACTTTGCATGTGGCGGCATTGGGAACCGGTCCTTGCCCTGCCCGGGGCCGAGAGCTGGGAAAGCAAGAGTCTGACAGCTCAATCACTCAATCAATCCGTTTAGTCAATCAAACGGGCTTTTCTGAGTTTCAAGTAGCTGGACGTGTCAATAACAGTGGGATCGAGATGACTCGGGCTGATAGCAGCATATTGATCACTTTCCGAGGAAGGAGCTAATAAAGGGAAGGCGGAGAAGAGAGGAGAGTTACGGCGAACCACCAGCCGGGCATTTGGGCTAGAGCGCCCCTCCTCTGCCTTCCCCGGCCCTGGCCCTTGCTCCCCCCAAAGGGGGTTGATTCTTATTCTGTTTTATTACTAAGCTAACTTTCCTCCACCCCCGCCGGTTCGGGCCAGGGTTTGCGGACAGAGACGCTGTCTCGTTGGGGAACTTCCTTCGCTGGGATTTTCCCGGAGGTCGGATCTACATTCCTCTCCTCTAGCCACAAGCTGGACTGGGAAGTAATTCTGGGAAACCCTTTAAAAGTGACCTGGATCGCTTGATTTGTTCCATGTAAACAGAATTCAAATAAGCAAATGGAACGCTAAAGGGACTCGACTGAAAATAAGCAGCAGCAGAAATATCCCCGGTCCCGGAGAATCTGATCTTGTTTTTTTCTTTTTCAGAATCTTTTCTTCCCATATTTTTGGGAAGGGGAGGGAGGAATATACTTCCCCAAACAATACCAGATATTATCTTTAAGAAAAGAAAGCTCCTTAGCCTCTAATAACTAGAACGAACACAACCCCGCTTGTCAATATGCGACCTAGAGGCCTGGTTTTCTTTTGCTCTCAGAGAGGCCCATTTTGCTTTCCCATTACAGAAACATTTTTCCCTGAAAGCATTTCTTCCCCCCGCCCTTCTGCCTTTCAGAACCGTACCTCACCCCCAACACTCTTTCAAATATATAATACCTTCAACATATGTCTCTGATCTCCCCCTCCCATTCCCCCCCACTCATCAACACACAATAAAAATAAAAAATCTACTGCCTCGCTTCACAGCTACTGCTACTGAATCTGTAATCCCAGCCCAGAACCCGAATCAAAAACCCCAGATCGCTCCTCCTGCATCCGAATTTGGGGTTTTATAAAGGGGAAGGGGGGAAGATGGGGCAAGAGGAAAAGATTTCCGCATGCCCCCCCCCACCAAATAATTTAACCCGAGCGCGAAGGGCTTGGCTGTGTGACCCAAACACCCCCACGCTAGGCATAGGCTCCTAAAGCAAATCGAGCTATATTATTGAGATTTTAAAAAAAAAATAATTTATCGACGTTAAAGAAGGGAGGGGGGCTGGGGAAAGAAAAAAAAGCGACTGCGTATTATGTAATAGCTAACAGATGTGATCAGCGAAGTGGTTCTTACCCGAAGATGGTCTGTCTGAATACCTAGTGCAGTAAACCCAGGCAGGCCATACTAGAGGCTGTTGAGAATCGCTCTTTACAACAGGTCCTCCATTATTAGAGCCCATGAGCAGGATGGCGGGGTTGGCGTGTTCCCCATACTTCGCCGGGTTAGTTCCACTCCCTTCGGAGGGTGGCTTGGCTGCCGCTACCGCTGCTGCTACCGCTGCTGCCGCGGCGGGGTTCGCTTTAGAGGCAGCAGCTGCAGCAGGAGGCGCCGAGGAGGAGCTGTCGGGGTTACAGTTTGAATCCGGGCAAAGGAGAGAGGACGGGTTGGATGGCCTCGTTATCAGTGGGTTGACGTTTTCTCTACCTGATGTCTGACCGCGATCTCGGTCTCTGCTGTCCCGGCCGCCGCCTCCACCACCTCCTCCTGCTGCTCCGCCGACGATCAGGAGCGTCTCTTTCTTGCAGCCAAAGTCTGGCCTCAAGATGTTGTCAATGAAAAAGTTGGTGGTGCGGTGCTGCTGCGGCTGCGGCTGGTGGTGGGGCATGGGCAGGATGCAGGGCGCTGCAGGCGAGGACGGCGCGTGGCTGGGGGAGACGGGGACGCTTTCTCCATCGCTGCTGCTGCTGCTGGTAGTTGTTGTAGCACAGTCTCGGTGATTTTTACTGTCCGGCTGCTCTTCCATAATCAGCCCCCGCCACGGAGATCGCCGCCTTTCCCTCCCCCCCCCCACTTTTTATTCTCACCCCACTGGGTGGTGGGGTGAAAAAAATAGAAATAAAATCCACTTGTTGGCTTGGTCTGATCTAGAGAGGTTTTTTTTTTTAAAGACAGCTATATCCAAAAATACTGAGACACTGGAGCGAATTGGGTTTTGGATTTTTTTTGCTATTACCTTCTATTTCCACCACCACCCAATAAAATAAAATAACAAAGCAGCTCCCCCCCACACCCGCCCCCCCAAATCGCCTTTAAAATCTAACCATCTTCCTACAAATACTGTAGGTTTTGATTTCCCCAAGTGTCATACTCTGCTTTGCCCACAGATCAGGCTTGGCAGAGCCTTTAAGCGCCAGCTTGCATAGCGCCTGGGTATTTTTTTTAAATTTTTTTTTAAGCAAATCTCTGACAGCTCCGATCTTTGCAACAAACTCTCTCTAAAAAATCGCTCAGCCACACTTTTTTCATTCAAACCGGAAGCACGTGAGGCTGGCCCGCACGTGGAACGAGCCAATGGGGAGCGGGAGATCTCTCTGACACCCCTGACGTCCGCCAATCTCATGCCTTGGAACTTTGCGGATAAATAATCCATGGGGTTGGATAAATCAGAGGGAGTTGAGCGCTCTTTCCTGCGCATCCATTCCACACCCTGCGTGGGGCTGTTTATTTATTTATATTTACTGTAAGCAACTATAAAATCAACTCCATAAACAACTTGTTCAAGTAACGTAGGATTATGTACGTGTTTAACCCATGCGACTGGCAGGCGTTGGAAGCGTTGATGGCAAATGCTCTGTGAAAGTGATTTTCTTTCTTTCTTTCCTTCTTTCTTTCTCAAAAACTCCTCTCCACTTTATTTTCCTTGTTATTATTGTCGGAGGACAAGTTATTAAAGAG
>NC_133778.1:67081709-67320308 GCF_003597395.2 Chelonoidis abingdonii
ACCTTTGCAATGCCTCGTATCTTTGCTCCAGGAATTGAAGATGGCTTCTTACTACCCCCACCCCCTAACCCTCTGCCTTCAAGAGGGTTCACGGTCCTTTGTGTCAACAAGCTCCCTCCACTTTCAGGACTGCAGCTCCCAGCACTTTTACTTGCAAGGCTTAGAGCAGAGATGTTGTAAGCTCCTCTCTTCGTTAGCTGCACATGGTCTGAGTGTGTGTGTGTGTGTGTGTAAGCATCATATTTACCTTATATCTTATATCTATATACGCACGTGTGTATATAGATCTATATCTACACATGGTGCTTATATGGTATATGTTTGTGCTTATCTGCACACATATGTTCACATATAGGTGTATGCACACCCACCTGCAAATATTGCATTGTTTTAGAAAATCATCCCTCAACACGTTGCGTTTCCTCTTCATCACACAGAACTCAAAATTCATTTGCGACACCCTTTTATGTGACAGGCAGGGGGGTCGCGTATGTCCAACGCGGACTGGAACAGTCTGTCCAGCGTCCCCTATGCAGTGTGTTGTGGGAAGTTATCGCACTAGCCAAATCGAACGATGTTCGTTCGCCTAGTCTTTAAATATCCGAAATTCTGAGCCCCGGGGTCCTTCTCCAGTTTTCAGGTGTGGTCTCTCAAACCCTGAAGGCACGCAGGAACTAAACGCTGGCTCGTGATAATCAAAATGAGTTTTCTAGGAAAGAAAAAAAATTAATGTCATTGTAACAAATATATATTAGAAACAGCGTCCTAAACAAAATCTCTTCTGTCTGAAAATACTGGTTTAAAGTGCCCTTTTGTTCTCCCGTTCCCAATTCTTATCATCAGCGGGGCTAGGAACAGACCATTGCTCCACTGAAACCCAGTCAGTGATCAGCTGAGGAATGTGTGTGTTTGTTTGTTTGTTTGTTTCCCTTGGAAAAGAGATGAGGGCAGGTTGCCAAGCACGTTCCATTCAAATTGGTTATTTAATCTGAAATTTGTACGTGTTATTACAAAACAATTGATCCAATTTCATTACATTCCAATTTCATTACTTTCAATGAAGTCACCTAAATTAATGGGATTTTTGCCCTGAGTGAGGAGCACAGAACCAGGAACTGAGAAGTAAGTGTGTGTGTGTATGTGTGTACCCAAACAGCTGCATATAGTACTTAAAAAAACCCACACCATATATCTCACCTCCATACACAAAGACGCTATTGTACATTTATTAAAGACGTTTAAGAGGGGGAAATATTAGCATGTGTGTTGAAACGTAGTCCCGTTTGGTTACTTCCCTCTGCGTTCTGAAATTCAGTTGCTCAGTGTGTATGAGTAAAACACTCAAACACACTTTTTGATTTTTTTTAATTTATTTTTATTTGTTTGAAAAACAAAACCTTTTGTATCATAAGGTAAAATAATATTTATAAACATTGGTGAGTGAAACTTGGTCAGCCGCTGATATGTTTCTTTATATAAAACTCCTTTGTATAAACCATTATTGCTCTGAACTTTGTACCTTAATTAGACATGTTAGTATGAGAGGCTCTCCTTTCTCGCTGTATGCCACTTCCCTTACGATCACAAAGTGTGTGAAAAATGCAGCACGAGGAAATAATAAGCTTTTCAGTTGTGTTTTGGTGACAAAGAAAGAAACAAATAAACACAAAAGGCAAAGCAAAAGAAGTCTACTGCTTGGACAAATTATGCAATTTTACTGCTGCCCAGTGGCAGTAACTGGAATTGGGTCATTTTAGGGACAACGTCAGCGAAATTCCAGTCACGTCCACTTTTGATATAAGGATGGTGTCCTCCTTAAAAATTGTTATGCAAAAGAGTCGAGTACGTGATCTTCTAGCAATAAAAGCAGCAAGCCAAATATTAGAGCACACGTCAATAATATATGAACCGATTAAGAAACCCATCTCCCAGACAATTACTTCAGCAATGGAAAATCGCTCTGTCCCCAAATTTCTAAAATAAAAAAGGAAATACAGCAAAACGAAAGTGTTGTATTTGGTCTTCTCTGGGCCCTTTCCGTGGCAGGGGTTGTTCCAACCAGGGAATATGACTAAAGGGATATTGTTTATATATATCCGTTCGTATTGTTGTACTAAATAGACACAGCACGCAAACTCCTGCCTGCTTGCATTTCTTTTTTGTCTTTGAATCGGGGGCAAATTGCGCTTCCGGATCTGTAATTCTCACAAAGAAGTAATAGAAAATGTTCCGTGGAAGGTGGGTGGAGGCGTCCCGCAGCAGGGATTTTTAAGTGGGTTTCGTAGTGATTTGTGTGCTCGGAGTTCGGGGACTCCGCCCGGTCAGCACTCTTAAAAACTCCCTTTACCGGTAAACATCGCAGCAGCCACGTCTTTCGTCTGCCTTTGAGACCCGCTCCCGGGTGCTAGGCGTGTTTAGAGCCGTCTTAGGTGCCAATAACATCAGCCGCGCTCTGCAGCCCTTGCTCACAGGCCGATTCCGAGTTTGCAGGGGGAAAGCGCCACCTGTTGGCTGTCCGGGGAGTAGCGCGGGCTGCATTTTCCTCGCTTAAGTCTGTGGAATTGAAGGAGGCGCAGAAATGTATCCATATTTTCGTCCAGAAGTTTGTATGTGTGTGTGAGAGAGATGTTTTGACACACTGGGATTGTCTGCGGGTCTGTATAGTAGAGAACAGCCTTATATCATTGCTTAATACTCTTTCCATGCCGTCCTGATTCTAGAACATTTTCCCAATAGTTACCTGGCATGTCTTTTGGAAGGCTCCCCTCATCGGAGACTAGTGACAGAGTAGCAAATAGCAAATAACTCTCTCCTTCTGGGGAATGGCTCCTGAGGGCAAACAGTGAATTAGATGTTGGGTTAGTGATGTGCCCACTCTATCCCTTGGCCATCGGCACTCTTAACAATTCCTCTTTGACCCTAGACAGCTGTTAGAAGCAGGTCTCATCTCCGAATTTACTCAGCTTTGAGGACTGGTCATTAGAAATACTCTACCCCATGAACATAAAAATCTGGATCCAATGGATGTGGAGCGGGACAGTGTGTAAATTAGAAGAGATTTGTATAGCGCTCAAGATTGAATTCGTGATAATAATCTATCAAGACTGCATATCCCCTTCCATACCGAGCCTCAGGTCCTTGAGCAACCGAAGTGCCTAAGAAAGGAAGGCATGGAGCGTCCCAGCTACAGGACCTGCTTGTAAACACGTGAGGACTGGTGCTGATAACGGCTATGCCCAGTCCAGTGTGAAACGCTGTATGGATCTGGCGGGAATCCTTTTCTTCGGACTTTTTCTGATTATGTCAATGAGCCAGTCAATCGGATCAACCGTCAAAGCAGCTCTAGTTGCTAGAGACCCATGAAACAGAGGGGAAGGGCAATGAACAGGGAACAAATACCGAGCAAAGTTCGGCGACGGTTTGTCCGTGGCCAGGTAACCAAATGGCAGTTCAAGCTAACAAATTAAATGAGTTCACAATGCGAACAAAAATAATAAATTTAAAAAGATAAACACAGTGAGCGCTAAGGCAGGAAGTCTGTGAAAGAGTCCTCAGCGTGCCAGTGAATTCTTCACCAGAGCGTCTTCTAGACAGTGTGCAGGCGCCATTCAAAAATCAAAGGGTATCGGAGAGAGACAGCTGGTTTGGAGTCAGACTGGACTTCAAGAGAATGATTGGCAGATTACTTAATTATCTGATCTCACTTTACCGCAGAGTGGGTTTCATTTGGATATTAAAAAGTCAGTTAAACGGCAGCAGAATGAAAAGAGAAAGAGAGGGAACTGGACTTAAGATACTGTATGAAGAAAGTGTGTAAGAAAGAAAAGATCAAGAATCCAGCTCCAAACCCTTAGCTTCCTAATGCAGCAATCAGATCTATCTATCTACCTACAGTAGAATATGGTGATAGATCCCCCCCCCCCCCAAAGAAATAAACCCAGAAGAGAGGACAGGAAGGCAGGCTTTCAAAGGGGAAAGCGAGGAGAAAATCAAAGCAGATAACCTGTTACTTCTTCCTTTCTCCTGCCTCTCCCATACTCTGAGCCTCAGCACCCCAAAACAGGGAGAGGTTCTCTGCAAAGCGCATTGTCCCATGAACCGTTTCGTAAAGCAGATCTGGGCTTTAGCCGAAACAATTAAAACATCCCCGTCTGAAAAACCTGTTATTTGTGCACAGCAGACCGATTTACTATCTTCACTAGGTAATTGGATGGATTTGTTCTGATATCTTTACAAAGTAATTAGGTCTTGGTTTGTTCGGGGTTGAATTTTTGAACTAACGGGTGTTTTACTCTCTGCCCAAGTCACGGACTGAACTAATTTGGGAATCGAGTTCAGTAGGATCACATTTTAGTAGCTAACATCTCCCCAACTTTTTCCCCAGGGAAGTTAGACAGCTCGGGGCAGATCCATCGTGGTCGTTCCACTGACTTCAAGAGAGCTCTGATCATTTACACCAGCGGAGGATCTGCCCCCCAGAAATCGGCACACCTTCATCAAAGGGAGACTCCTAAGAGCAATGGCTGGGGAATTCCCTATCCAGACACCAGCTCTAATGCTCCTCATTGCTGACACCATTAGGTAGAAACTAGTTGCAAGGAGGGGCACCCGGGGTTTGCACGTGGTCTAACTGGAGACTGACAGTCCAGATGGTTTGATATTCAAAAGAACGGCTTGGAATTTGCAGTCTGTTTGGCTAGAAACTTCGACACAGTTTGGTGCTGTTGCTCACAAACTAGCCCCAACGTGGACGATCGTGTGAACAAGTTGGTTCTGCTTCTCTGTGCGCACACCGCATCTTGGACCCCATCTTCTGTGGGTCTGAAGATTGATGCCCTTCTTCTCTAGAGCTAGCAGAGGGCAGCTTTTTCTTAGCCATGCGGGACGGGCAGTTTCAGTTATACTGGACTCAGCCTGCTGGGGGCTTGGATACATATTTTCTAGACTTAGAGCTTACTTCGTAGCGGAAACTGTTGGTCCTTGGACTGAAAAAGTGACCTTTAGTGGACAATGAGCTTAATAACACTGGGTCACTTTTTCCACCTGGAGTGGTGATACAGGCACGCTCATTGACTGTGCAGCATAGAGAAGTGTGTGTGTCGGACAGCCAGATTTCAGATCGTTTTACAGAGACAGATACTTCTCAGTGTTTACAAAGTTCCCTCTATAATATTGACAAGCACAAACATATCCGCGTATTCCCTCGGTTTCGAAACCATTCCATTCATATTCACTGATCAGCTAAAAAGAGATCACAGATCGCTAGACAAGCAGTTATGATGACAATGTTTTAACTGGAGGTCATTTCAAACACACAGAGAGATGCGGGTAGCTAGCTACGACTAGGATAGATAAACTATAGATAAGATTGGAGGATAAAGACGGGTAATAGATTAATAGAGCACTCTAGATAAGGACACATTTCACGCTACTTCTAAGACAAGGAAACAAGACAAAAATAACTATGCCAAAGAAAACTCTGGGAAATATAGTTTTGGGGGAATTCATCAACTCCCTGTCACCAGAGAAAAGATTTACTGTAAAAGACAACTTCTTTATGCAACGACTCGCATTGAACGTCGAAAGGATTCAAATTATTACAATGATGGAAAGTGTAATGGGATGGAAGCTAATTTCTGCCACCACTCACCATTATTTTTAAAATTAGTTGAGGAGTTTGTTTACTCCGTAAAATAGCCACGTTAAGTTGAGATTCCTCTGTTAAGAGCAGTGCATTTGCGTCTTCGGTATTGCAGGAGAAAGCGGGATGTGTGTGTGGGGGGGGGGGGGGGGATGGTGCAGTCTAAATTTAAAGCTACTTTGAGTTGCTGCAAGTTAACCATGTGCTGAGGATTAAAGAAAAGGAGACCAAAGAGAAAAAAAAAGGAAAGATGGAGCTGATTTTGAAAGTGCGCAGTCACGCTGAGGAAGATCCTACTGTCTAAATAACTATTGTTTCTGTGCTGGTGAAGAATACTAAAGCAAACCAGTCTTTCATTAGAGCGAGCAGACAGAAGTGAGTAATGCTTGGTGGTTTTGCCTCTCTAGGATCTTCTTGTTCTTGGAGTTATTCATCAAGAATGTAGGTGGTTAATTTCGTGTTAAAGAGCAAAATAAAGTAGCCTCGAAACATTACAAGGAGAATGGCTAGAAACGTGGAAAGAGATCTTAAAAGCTATGGGATCTCTTGTGGTCTGTAAGGGCTCATGTCCCTGCGGGGCTTGTTTCCCTGGGCTAAGCTTCCTCCAGCTTGTTCATTTACTCAGCTCTTTCAAAGCACGCGTTTGTGCACCCTTATCGGTGCTGGAGCGTCTAGCTTTGTCTCGAGACGCATTTGTATAGAGGCACTCTAGATAAGGACACATTTCACGCTACTTCTAAGACAAGGAAAGGTGTGTCAAAGAAAAAGATCAAATCGATGTTCAGAAAAGCGGTCCTAGTGTTGCGGGATTTGTCCGCACCTCGGCTCAGGGGAGATAGAAGGGAATCCCCTCCTGGCTAAAGTTTCTGAAGACAGGAGAGAAGCCAGCGTTTGCCAGATACCTACTCAGGAATCCCCCATCCAGCCGAGCCAGGTAGCTTACAGAGGCGGAGGGAGGGTGGCTGCGGCGGGGAAAGAGGTTGCCGTGGTTTCTGCCACTGTACCTGGGAAAGTTTCGAAACAGTCCCTGGCTCGTTTTCCGGTGCCTGGCTTTGAAGAACTGATATTTGATCAACTCTGTAACCACCGAGATCATCATTAAAATAAAAAAATACTGTTCTGTTCCCAGGAATATGCTCTGATTGCCTGGGCACGTGATGCTAATGCGTGCAGACGGTGCCGTTTACACTAGCAGAGACCAGGATTCAGCCAAAGGGTCGAGATGGGGGGAGCCCAGTGACCGAGTCTCCTTCCCTTCCTACAGCACAGCAGGGCCAGATCCCTCGGTCCTGAGGACTCCAGGATCGTAGCGTAAATCCGCAGCGCACTGGACACCTGCCCTGGTAGTCCCCACCCTACCCTCAGCCCGCTCCTACTGCCCCAGAGGCAGCTGCGGAGGGCAGCGGAGGCCCAAGCCAAAGATAGCCGTGTCGGTGACGGCCTTCAGGTTTGGCTCAGGCTCCGGGGGAGCTGAGATCACCCCTGGCTGCCTCAGAACCTGCAGGCTCAAGGCGCCTCCTCCTGCTTCTGCCCTTTACACAGACCGAGGCGACAGGCAGGCAGTTGGCTTGGGTCCGAGTGAGCTCAGCTCTGGCTGCCCGCCGGACCACCTCGCCTCCCGAGCGCAGACACACCTTGCCACTGGGCAGCGGGCAAGGTTACACTCCTCTACAGTGCCTGGTCTGGCCTGGAGAACCCGGTCCTGCTGGCCAGGCCTTTCAGGTCAAACCCCAGAGC
The DNA here is from genome assembly GCF_003597395.2 of Chelonoidis abingdonii. Lineage (NCBI taxonomy): Eukaryota > Metazoa > Chordata > Testudines > Testudinidae > Chelonoidis > Chelonoidis abingdonii. The sequence goes on from NC_133778.1 coordinate 67,089,088, forward strand.
ACCCCACCCTGCCCCCAGTCCAGCCAATAGCAGATTCCCCTTTGATTCCAAGGGGAGCCTGGGTGCTGCTTCACCCCCTGGCTGGAAGTGGTTTCCATTATCTACTGGATTTACAGTTTGGTTCAGGGGGTCTCAGCTCCCTCACTACAAATTGTCCCAGGGCCCCTGAAGGGCAGAGGGTTATAAAGACATAGAGAGCAGGGCTCAGGCCCTGGAGGTTTTGTTCAGTAACAAATAAACTTGGATTGTATCTATTCGTCCTTCTTCAAGGTGTTCTTTGTTTAGGAAGCTTGTGGCAGGGGAGGCCGTCTGGGATCCAAAGTGACTGCACAATGAGGAAAGGCAAGAGATTTGCGGGGAGGTTTTGTCCACGGAAGCGCCTTTAAAAATGCCTTTGAACTGTTTAAAATGGCCCCTTCCTTATTTAAAAGAAAACCACCGGAGAAGGGGGTTTGAGATCTGAAAATTGCCCCTGATCCGAAGTAGTCCCCTACTCTGGGCCCTGTCTGAAAGTGGTGCGGGGGAGCGAAATGCGCTCAGCTTGGCTGCAGAAGGAGTCCGCAGAGCTGTAAAATAAATGAATAACAACCCTGAATCTGAAGTTGACAGAAACATCTTGGGAGAGAGGCTGGCTTCTGCAGCCAAGACACCAAAGAGAAAGGGATTGAATCCGGATTGATTGATTTAGGGAGGGGAGGGCAGGTGGGAAGGCCAGCTGGAATACCTTCTGGACTGGAGAATGACTTCACAATATTGTTGTCCACGTCATGTTGTGCATGCTATATATATATATTTCATTGCCAATTGCTTGTGAGGGGAGGCGGAGAGGGCTATCCAGCGCTTTTAAGATACATGCTAAAGCTGAGGGCTATTTCCAAGGTATGCCACAGGAAAATGGAACTAGCACTCCCAGCCCTGCAGCCAAATGGAGGGTCCCTCGCCAGGATAACAACATCACATTCCTGAGCTAGACAAATGATGAAAAAGTTCCAGTTACTGTCTAATGAAAGGCCTCCATCTCCCTTCCCCAGAGGTTTCCGATGCACATATAATTAGCTCTCAATATTTCATGAATATGGGGTTGACTAATTCCTTTTCACTCGGGAGATTTCACATTCCGAGTTTTACCATCACTGGCACTTTGGATGAAGCCCCGAACATGGGAGAAGTTGTTGTAGTTTGGAACTGTTCTTCTACCTGGCTTTCAGTCTTCCTTACAGATCACCTCTCAGCCCAGCTAGACACAACTGTGCGCTACAAGGTGTGGCAAAGACCCAAAGTGAGGGACACAAAAAATGATTCATGCAGGAAACTGCTTGTGGGCTGTGGGATTCATTCCTTTAGCGCAAATAATTCTTTCTCTAGCCCATGTTTCAAGCTCTTTGTTTCTAGGACATTTGAGTGGAATGGAGCTAATTTCTGGACTAAAAAGAGTGACATCACTGACCGACATGTGAGAGAGATGCTACAGAGCCTGTTTCCATCAAGATATTATGGAATACACCTCCGTGTTCTCTTACAGTTTTCCATAGTATTAGTTTAAAATTCTTCTGATTGTAAGTAAATGAAATAATATGAGTGAGAGCTGGCGATGCATCTCTTAAATGTAAAACAGGACACACCTCTCTTCTTAGTTTTCACTTGGGCCAATAAAACTAATACATAAGTTCTTTGAATCTGTTTCAGTTTTCATGTCTATCTCACTTTATTTTGACAGGGCCTAAAATAATAATGGCTTTAGGAGGCAGTAAAAGTTTATTAGTGGTTGGCTATGAGGCATATTGGTTTGGGCCAAGATTATTTAAAGTGACTAGTGATTTGGGGTGTTTCCATCATTCAAACTTGAGACATCTTAAAGGGTGGGTGCTCAGCACTTTCTGAAACCCAAGATGTCTTAAACTGGGTGCTTAAAAATGGAGGCAAGCCCAACTCATTAATCTCTTTTGAAAATACTGCTGATAGAACTTTTTCCTGTTGTGTAGGAATTAAGATCCAAAGCCTATTGAAGTAAACGGAAAGGTTCCCTGATTGACTTTGCATCAGGTTCAAAGCAAGTCAGTAGGTTCCTGTCTCTGTGTAAAAAGCCCATTCAAGACAGTTGAAAGGTTCCAATGTACTTCAGTGGGCTTTGGATCAGGCCCCAAATCATTATAAATCTCTCCAAAACCAAAATAATTATTTAAAGATGATTTCTTTTGAGAAGGCAAAGATTTCCCTCATGAGCTACTCGTGATCTTGTGCTTTAAAAAAGAGAAGACTAGAATGATGATCTCCTCCTTGTAACCTCCAAGGTTCTTCATAGGGGTACTAGGTGGTGCCTGGAATCTTATGTCTACACTCAGACTCAAGCATCAGCCCAAACCTGCCTTCTGTCTACAAACAAATCTCTCAGACTCTGGTTTGGACCCTAAGGGGCTGGAGGGCTTGAGCCCTATTGCTTTGCTGTGTACACTCAGCTTCCCTGGCCCCCTCAAGCCCCACTCAGGTCCTGAGAGTCCACCAAAGTCCAACAATCCCATGGGCCAACTTCCTTTGTCTTCTCTATCAGAAGAATCTCCAGTTGACTCCAGGGAAATGGAAGCAGCCCTCCTTGGTGTCGTGCAGCAGCTCATTGAGACAAGCATTTAACCCTTCCATTGTCTTCTGAACACTATTAGAGAGCCTGCTGTGTTTGCAAGGGGAGCTGAACCGAAGAGTCCTTTGCAACGTAACACTGCTTCATGATCATGGGGGCACAGCCAGATGTGGGTAAATCTCTGGTGCAAAGCCGGAAAAACACAGGACTTTAGTAAGAATACCAGGAATAAGCATGCATGCCAGCAAACAGCAAAGAAGGTGACAGCATTGCTAATTTACTCAACCATTGACCAGTGCAGGGAATGGATTAATCAGCTGAAGAATGAGTACAGGAAAACCAGGGACCTGATCTGCACCTCAGGCAACTCATTGATATTATGTCTGTTTTATAAGGAGTTTGACAGGTGCTGGGCACTGCGCCAAGTGCAGAGCCAACGGTGCTGCATGTTGACCTGGTCAGCCAGGATGGTAACCTGCTGGCCCCAGCATCCAGTATGGGGCATGATGGGAGCTAACAGCAGGTGCTGAATCAGGACGCTGAAGTGACTCTGTCGCTGAAAGCAGTCCTAGAGGAGACTTTGGAACAGCAGCACACCCCGGGCCATACTCAGTGGAGCTGTTTGATTCCCTCCCTCTCCACCTCCCCTCCCCACCTCCATGGAACTGCCACCAAGGAGCCTGCAGCAAACATGGAAGGAACAGAAGCTGTCCCTGAGACCAGTATGTTTCTGGCTTCATGTTAATGTTTATTAATACAGTAAGGGCGGGATTTCCAGTCTGTGAACCAATGCAAAAGTTATTAGAAGCCCCACCTCCCAGTGTGTAGCCATGATTGGTGGATTGTATACTACCAGGGGGGCATGGCTCCCTCACCCCATCACCCCCTACTAGATGCCTTTCAGAATGGTGACCGGGAAATGTAAATAGTAAAAACTCCTTGAAAGTAAAGTTTGACTTAAGCAGGCACAGATTTTTGCTCGGGGAGTCCTATTTTTTTAAAATAATAACCTGACATTGCCAGGCCTGTAAGGACGCCACTCTGTAACCATTCAATGCTGTAACAGGCCACCTGGAAACAGTGAACTGATTTGGGCAGAGGAGGAGAGGAAATACTTTGCCTTTACAAATCTAGTTCACTTCAGTTAAAGGTAGTCCTTGCAGTCCATAGGTGACAAAATCATTGGTGCCAAATTTGACTGAATTTGATTTTTTTTCTAGAAATGTGGCGGGGAGAATGGGGAGTAAGGAGGCTGGCTGTGGAGTTCTGTATGTTTGCATTAAGCTTTGACAGACTACGCCATGTGTAAGTTAATGCATCATCCTATCGATTCCCTCCTGAATTCTGACCTAATTCTGCGTGCTGATAGGTGCAAATTTTTCCTGAAGCAGGAACTCCAGTTTGATAGTCACATTTCAGGGACCTCGGTAGCTGACCAGCCCACGCAACTCACAGAAGTGCTGTTCAGTCCCTATACATTTGAATGCTTTGGCTGCATACACTGCAGGTTTCCCACCAGCAGTTTGGAAAAACATCTCCCTCAGGCACCACAAGAACAGTGTTGTCCTCCAAAACGTGGAAGGCCTGAAATGATAGAAAAAGCTGTTGCAGCACAGCCCTTGATGGCACTCCCCCTATCCCCAACCCAAAGAGTTCTGCGATGTTTAGAAACCAAAAAACAGCTTTGACTTTTTAACTTACCATTGTTTCTGCACTTCTTTCATTACGATTAACTCAGCTCTGTCTAGGGAGCTTCTGTGGTCTGAAGCATCCCTCTCACAATAGACTGAAGTTCAGTTTGGAAAAATAACATGTTATCTGAAATAAAACAAGGATTTTATCTGTGCTCCTGCACTGAGCTATTTGAGACAAAAACCCTCTGTGCCTTGTCCTATTTCAAGCCCTTCAACTTCTACTGACTGCAGCTCACCCACATTGCAGCAGAAACCTGGCCCAACATATACTCCCACAGACCATTCCAAGAGGAAGTGTTTCTGTGATGACCTAATGGTTGAAGTTCTGGAGACGACCAACAAACAGGCTCAGTACCAAAGACAAGCACCCCACAAGCACATCATAAAGCACTATTCCCCCTCTTCCCTTGGGCCATGCGAGTCCACAATGTAGGAGCACAAAGCATCCCTGATTTCTGCTGCCTGGGTGCATCCAGCTCGAGCAGTGCTAGACAGACTTTCTAGCTCAGCATACTGATCCAGCAGCCCCTAGCTGTCATAGATCTAGTCCGGAAGAAATGGTTCACTTCTGGCTTCACAAAGATTGTGAAGAGCCTACAAGCCACAGTAGTATGCAGGGCTGCCCAGAGGAGTCAGGGGGCCTGGGGCAAAGTGGGGGAGCTGTGGCACTTGTACTCACCCGGTGGCAGTCCAGGTCTTCGGCGGCATTTCGGCAGAGTGGGGGCCTTCAGTCACTCCGCATCTTCTGCAGCACTGAAGGGCCCCCCACCACTGAAATGCCATCAAAGACCTGGACCACCACCAGGCCAGGGCTCTTGGGGCCCCTGTGGGGCCCAGGGCCTGGGGCAAATTGCCCCCCACCCCCACCCCAAGCAGCTCTGGTAGTATGCACAGTGTTGATGATCGTGGAACTCAGACGGGTCTGTAAAGATCTCCAATGGGATTTCAATCTGCCAAAAGTATATTTAGCAACCAGCTGAGAGTGTAATTAAACCATCTTTTGCCAGGGCCCCTGAAATCAGAATACAGCTTCATAAATCAAGGAAGGGTGGGAGGACTTGTGGGGGTTCCCCAGGATAACAGTGGGGACAGTAACTCCATTGATGACAATGGCATTTGGTGGGAATAGTGTCCCAGCCTGTCCATGAATGTAGACACCCGAACAACGAAAATCCCTGATATCATGAACTTTCCCAATGTGGTCCACGAAAGCCTGCATAACAGTGGAATAGTTCCCTTTGAAGTTTTCATGTGCTTTTTGCAGAGGACAAGCAAGACCAATCCATGGCCCCAGCAGCATTTGGAAACCTCAGTCTCTCAAAGCCATGAATTACTTCAGGAATATGCTTGCCTTGGGGAATATGCCTTGGGGTCAACTGCATGCCTAATTGCCTTGGAAACCTCCACGACCGCTTTACCCACAGTCAACTTTCTAACACCTAATGTTGTCCTGTTTGAAATTCACCCCCCCTGCAATTCACACCCCTATAGTCCACGCTGCAGCCCAGTGCAGACAAGCCCTTACAGGGCCAGATTCATTTGGGGGTTCTGGCAAGTCTTTCCTCTTTCGCTTTTGCGCTGACAGAGATTATTCCAGCTCTAATTTCTGGTGCAGAAAATCCATGTCTGTGACTTTTTGTCATCCTAAACAAGCCAACACATGTGTGTGTGTGTGTAACCTCACAAAGCATGTGATCCCTATTTGGTTATTTATTGATCTAGTGCATGGCTTATTTGCCTTCACTGTAAGGCAGAAGTTTTTCTACAGCTCAGTAACCCTGACATTGTCCCTTTATTGACCACATTAACCAGCAAGGGGCTTCCAGTCCCCCCACGGCAATTTGTTCTGGAGGCTTGTGTTGCCCCAATAGCTCACATTCTCCTAGGGGTTTATCAATACAAACATTTTCCCCTCAGAACTTCCTTTGCCAGAAAACATTTCACCAGTATGATGCTGTGGGAGAACGAACAATTCATTTGCCCATAAGGCCATTTTCTCTATTGATGCAAATTGGTGTAGCTCCACTGATTTCAATAGAGATATGATGATTTACACCAGCTGAGGATTTGGCCCAATTAAAACACACTCCTCCCCATAATCTGTCCTTCTACTAACAGTAACTCTATTCTCTTAATATTTGGATTAGACAAATGTAGAGAGCTTCCTTCCACCGTTCCTGCCACTAGATCAGACCTATGCTTGAGCAGGATCCTATGCTGCTAGAATGGAGACACCACAAGTTACCTTCCCATTAGAGTTCCACTGTTGAAGGGTGGGTGGTAGCTGGTATGAAGCTGTTGCGTCATCTTCTGGCCCCGCTGTCAGAGAGAGAAATAGGGCCAGCCTGGGAGTGGTGGTGGAGCTTGACTGGAAGAAGGTTGTAAGTAAGAAAGAACAGCTGTAACAGTATTAGTATCAGCAGACAGACAGAATTATGGAATTAAGCACAATATTGGAAGACTGTTGGCTTTGTCCTGCTGGGCACAGTCTCATTGTTTTCACGTAAAAGATGTTCTTAGGAAGCTACGAGCACCATCTTTAACTACCTGGAGGGACAGGGGAAGTCATGGCCCATATGCCTCCTGTGTGTACCTGAACAGCTACTCATCCCCTCTAACCGTTGGCAGTGACCTGCAAGACATTTACACATTTCTTACATTTTCATCGTCTGCGCAAGTCCTATGTGGAAGGCCCTCCCTGAAATCTGCTGGCTAAAATTTACTGCTGTAAACATGGGGTGACCTCACGTGTGTCAGCCCAACGGCATTGCTGTAGTAAACGTCTGTCTCAAATCTGGACTTAGAGTTCAACATCTGAGTGTTTACCTGAACCTCCCCCAAGCTCACTACCAGCTTGGATTTTACTTCGCTGCCACCAGATAAGATTTAGGCTCTTATCAGCCTGGGTTCCCCAAATTCCTTGGGGGGACCCCCCTCTCTGGCCTCCCCAACTTTCCCTGGGAGGACCCCCAAGACCCAGACCCCTGGGTCTCCCTATCTCATCCCCCAGCTTCCCCCCCTTCCTGGGTGAGCCTGGGCGATGCTATACTTAACTCCTTGAATGCAAAACCAGAGAGCTATTTACCTTCCCCGGCTAGGCATCAAGCTAGTCCAGTAACCACCAGGAGATTCACCCCCTCCTGTCTCGTAGCAGTACTAGAGAAAAAACCTCAAAACAAGAACAGAGTGTTCTTTCTCTCTTCCCGGCCTGTTTCTGCCTGGGAACAATAGGAAACAAAACGAATGTATGCTTCCCTCCCCTCTCTGTTTCCCATGAGGGAGACATACTTGGTCAAATTCTATCCCTTGTCTCACTAGGAAAGAAACTCCCACAGTTTAAAAAGAACTTTATATAAAGAAAGAAGAATACCAGAACAATAAATGCATTAAGAATCAATACGGCTCTTGCTTAAAGAAATAGGATAAACAGTCTGATTAAAAGATAGCCGATTAAAACCAGTCCAGCACAGTACAGACAAACATATTACAGCCTATTGCCTGGTGCTTTGTACTCACACTTGTAGAGAGATTTGAAGAAAATAGGAGTTAGCAGGAAAGCTGTTTCCTCCTAGCCGGGGAACAAAGACAGAGAACAAAGCCCAAAACTCCAGAGGTTCCCCTTACTTTTGAAAATCCTGTTTCCTGATTGGTCTTGGTCAGTGTTTGGTTCCCTTGTAAACCTTTACAGTAAAAGAAATTAACCTTTCCTTACCTATCTACTTATGCAATGCTCGGGTAAGTGACCAGAAATTTGGCCCTTTTGGTCATCTAATTTCACAGTGTGCATTTAGTACTAATTCATTTTCTTTTAAAGACAGCTGCTATAATGGTTTAGGTGCCAAGGCTATTCGGCTACTGATTTACTGAGTCTGATTTTTAATTTGGCCTGTCAAAGATCGGGGCCACATCCACAAAGGGTGTAGGTGTTTGCAATCCCACCATCACCACTAACTTTTGGCATCTATAAATCACTGGAATCCAGAAAGCCTGATTAGGTGCCTAGGTTTGGTGTGCTAGAGGTACTGAGACTTGATGTATGAAAGCCAGCCTACTGACAGGAGGGTATGGCTACACTACAGATTATTCGTTTTACATAAACTGTTTTTTTAACAGATTTGTTATAAAGTCGAGTGCATGCGGCCACACTAGCACATTAATTCAGCGATGTCGTCCTGTACGGGTGCGTCGATTTTCCAGAGCGTTGCATTGGGAGTACCATAGTCTCCATATTCCTTGCAGTCTCCCCATCCATTGATTCTGGGTTTGAGATACAATGCATGTGGAGCAAAACAGTGTCGCGGGTGATCTGGTAAATGTCGTCACTCAATCCTTCCTCTGTGAAAGCACTGGCAGCACAATATTCACGCCCTTTTCTCTGGATGTCCTGGCAGTGTCATAGCATGGTAACCATGGAGGCTTGTTTAGCCTTTTTTTACTCTCACCGTATGTGTACTGATGCTGCTGACAGATGCGATACTGCAGTGCCGACCAGCGGCATTCATTTGCTTTGCAAGGTAGCAGAGACGGTTACCAGCCCTATGCACCATCTGCTTGCTTAGAAATTGCAAGTACAGTTCCAGTCATATTGTACCGTCTGCTGCTGTCATGGTGCTCCTGGCTAGCCTCACTGAGGTCGGCTGGGGCGCATAGACAAAAATGGGAATGACTTCCCAGGTCATTCCTTCTTTTGTTTTGTCTAAAAAATAGAGTCAGTCCTGCCTAGAATATGGGCAAGTCTACTAGAGAACCAGAGAGCACAGCCGCTCTGGGTCAGAGCTCTGAGTCCCGAGCCAGGATGAGCTGCATGCCATTCTAGGGGTACCCCTGCAACAATCCCATCATTGCTTCCTCCTCCCACCCCCTCCTGGGCTACTGTTGCAGTGTCCCCCCATTTGTGTGATGAAGTAATAAAGAATGCAGGAATAAGAAACACTGACTTTTGTGAGATAAAATGAGGGGGCGCGCCTAGTTGCTTGATATTCCAGCAGGACATCTCCATTACTCTAAAGTGGTGAGGGGAGGAAGGGCACAGCCTCTGCCGATAAGATAGTCCAGAATCTCCATTAGACATGAAAGTTGGGGAGAGGGCCAGCTCCAGCTCTATGATGAGAGTGTGCTCAGCCCTATGTGCACCATCTGCCAGGACTGAATTCTCAGCACAAAGCTTAAAGAAGGGAATGACAGGAGTCATTCCATTTTTGCCCAGGCGCCCCCAGCCGACCTCACTGAGGCAGCCAGGAGCACTCACAGGATGATGACGAGGACGGCTATCATCTTTTGTCTGTACCGCTCTGCTCGGGGGAGGGCAGGGGATGCTGCTGTTTAGGCGTGCAGCACCCCATCTACCGCAGCGATCCAGTAGACATACGGTGACACCTGAAAAGAGGCGAGAAATTATTTTTTCCCTTTTCTTTGAGGAGAGGAGGGGAGTAAATTGACGACATATCCTGAACCACTCGGACAATTTGTTTGACTTTCAGCATATGGGTGCTCAGCAAGCATGCAAGTGCTTTTCAGAGACTGCAGAACTGTGGATAGCTGGAGTCCTCAGTCCCCTCTCCCTCCCTCCATGATCGTCCATTTGTTCTTTGCGCTTTCCGTTACGTTGTCACACAGCACTGTGTTGAGCCCTCCTGTGCCTCTGTCTGATCTAGCCTTGAGATTTTTTCAAATGCTTTGGCATTTTGTCTTCTGGAACGAGCTCTGAATAAACGATTGTCTACCCATACAGCGATCAGATCCCGTATCTCCCATTGCGTCCATGCTGGAGCTCTTTTTGGATTTGGGACTGCATGGCACCCGTGCTGATCACGCTCCACGCTGGGCAAGCAGGAAATGAAATTCAGCAAGTTCGTGGGGCTTTTCCTGTCTACCTGCCAGTGGCATCCGAGTTCAATTGCTTCCCAGAGCGGTCACTAATGATGCACCTGTGGATACTCCCTGGAGCGACTACGTCGAATGCGGCCCACTAACCTAATCCGACCTGGCAATATGATTTCAGCGCTATCCCCTCGTCGTGGAGGCGTACAAAACGGTTTTAAGAGCCCTTTATATCGATATAAAGGGCTTTGTTGTGTGGACGGGTGCAGGGTTAAATCGGTTTAACGCTGCTAAATTCGATATAAACACATAGTGTAGACCAGGCCGGAATTGCCTAAGCTAGCTAATGGGAGAGGTTTATCCTTAGTCCCACTTACTTCAGAGAGTTTGGGGCTTTTTCTGCTTATGAACCATAGCCAGGAGCCTTTTGTGATAGTTCAGGTCTTGAACCCAGGTTGGAGAGTCTCCAGAGAGCCCCATCTGCTAACATTTGGGAGGTTGGTCCAACTATGCTCTTTAAGCCAGAAAGAGACACAGGATGTTTGTCAAGCAGCAAGGTGATTTTGATCTCCTGGTGGAGCTGTATTAGATTCTGCTTGTGCCAGCCTCACCCCTGCTTTTGCTCCATGCTTGATCCTTACCTCTCTTCCAGTTCCTGCCCTTAAACCTTGTCTCCAGTCATGAGTTACTGGTCCTGACTCTGGCTTGACCTCCTGCTCAAGTAACTCGCAGTTGACTCTGGTGCTGACCCTTGGCTTCATGGCCCATCCTGGATGTCTGCTCTGACAACTAGGCCAGCCTGCCTAGACCTCCTGGAGTCAGGCAGCTTAGGCATCTAAACCATTTCTTGTGAGAATGGTGCCTTCCTAACTTCACACGCACCAGTAGAGGAGGCAGGAGCCTCCCTTATAACCTTTAGACTAGTGGTTAGGGAATTCTTTCAGGATGTTGGAGACATCAGTTCAATTCTTTCTCTGTCTGATGAGAAGGGATTTGCAGAGGGGTTCCTTACCTCTTAGGCGAGTGCTCTAACCACTGAGATGTGGGTTATTTGATGTGAGAATCTTGTCTGTTGAAGATGTTCCACTGTGTATTAAATAAAGAGTAACTAGCTATAGTCCAACATTCCAGGGCCCTCACCTGAGAGGTGTTCAAATCCTTTCTCCTTATTCCAAAGGGGAAATTAAACTGGGGTCTCCCACATCCTGAGAGAGTACCCTAGGCTAAAGGTTATAAATAGGGCTTGGCAGAATTTGGTGGTGGTGGTTGGTTTTTTTGTTTTTAGTGTTGATGGATATGTCATTGTTTTGTTTTTAAGCCCTTTTTTATTTTTATCCACTTAAATGTTCACAGTTGCTGGAAATTATGGGGGCTCAGTCAATAATTAATGACAGTAGATGTTTATTCAAAAAAATGAAAGCTTTATAAACACTAAAACAAAAATTTGTCATCATCACATGACAAAATATACACAGAAAATATCCTTAAATCAAACTCTGCTAAGTTCTCAAGTGGCATTTTTCTTACTTCATCCAGACATTTTAATTATCACTGGAAATATATTTCCATTGGTTTGTGTACGTCCAGTGAAATTGACACTTACTTACATTTATCAGTAAAAATCTAATTCTCCCAAGCCTAGTTTTAAGGTGGGCCCCCTCTAGCTGTTTTGTGTGCTCGGGTCTGGAGACAAGATAGGCATTGGCTTATGTGTCTTTCCCCTGTTTGAGTATACTGTTGGGCTGAGCTAGCTGTCTTGTCACCTGTCTGTGCGTGCCCAGACGCAGAAACTTAAGGGCCTAGGAGAGTTTTACTGCAAATATTTTAGTGCCCAGGGAGTCGAGGCCCTTATAGGGTTAAGGGTTAGCTGAGTGGGGATTTCATGGATCGCAGTAGTGCCTAAATCCCTTTGTGGATCCATGGAGCATACAGAGGTCAGCAGCCAGGTAAAGAATCTTTTGGACTGAATTCTCAGCAGACATAAATTGCTATAGTTCTGCTGCTTTCAATGAAGCAGTACCAGTTTACACTAGCAGATAATTTGGCCCTTTAAATTTATACCCACAGTAATGCACATCTGGACTGGGGCACCCAGAACTCATGACAAGCTGAAACGGCCCAGGTTGCAGTGGCTTTTCCTTGGGTTGTTAAGGGCTTGCTCTCAAATGCTGGCTTACAGCGACATCTTGTTGTCTCCTTTAGGTACTGCAAGCAAACTATTACACGCCTCTTTTTATTAGGATTCCTTATACTACAGCAGCTTTATGAAAGTCAGTTTGTCTTTTGCTCCTCTCATTATACTTTTGCCCTTTTAGATGTGGTTTCTGCATCGGAAAAATGGATCCCATATATTTTAGTGTCTAGGAAGAGAGTAAAAGTCTAATTAATTTCCCCGTACATGAACCTGAAGAGTGACGACATCTCCAAACTTGATGTTGGTGGGAACGGCCTTTTCAGTGTGTTTTTGGGTAAGGCAGATTTCCTTAGAGATTTCTTCTTGCATTCTAGAACAGTAGACACACACACGCACATCTTGGTGCGTTGGTGAGGTCAAGAACATGATACCATGTGTGAGCACCAGGAATTAACTTCCCCCAGAGCTTCCCTCATGGCTCACTTGAGGGCATGGCTGCACAGTCAGAGAACTGACCCAACAGAAACCATCAGCGACAAATAGTGGCAGCATTAGAAAAGCACATAAACATTGCCACATGGAGGACAAAAGGATATTTTTAACCTTTGAGCAATCAAAAAAATCCATTAGTAGGGAGAGAAATGTTAGACTTAGAGATAGTAATAAAGAAAGATGGAGCTTTAACATTTTTCAGAAGTAGTAGATTGTGTTCCTTTAAATGAAACAATATTTTTTAAAAATATAAATAAATGTCTATGTTGACTGGAAAAACTACTGGAACAGTAATTTAACCCTGGGAGGCAATATTTATAAAGGACCCCTCCCTCCCACAGGTCTTTTTCCTGATTGTATCTATCACCAGTGATGGTTTCTTTATACCAATAATGCAATGGAAAGGCAAGTATAGTATAAACAAACAAGGTATTTTATTAAACAAACCACAGAACCATAAAACCACTCGGTAGCTCACACCCTAATATCGGCAGTAATCCAGGACCCCAGAACAAATAAGTGGATACAGAGAAAATTAAATAAGTACATCACCATCTCTGCAGAGACACACTGGACAGGTAACACCACAGACCATGGATCACTGGAAAACAACAATGACAAGGACCACTTGGAACTTCACACAGGGAAGGATGCCACACAGGATCAATTGAGGCAGGAACACGATGATAGCAGGGCAGGTAAGTGAAGTCTTCTCTTCTTCTCTCATGATGATACAGCAAGCATGGCTGCCACTGGGGCGGACAGCATTTGTTGCTGGGCGCATCATTCCTTTATATCTTCCCATTGCTGGGCAGATTATGCATATCATGTGTCTCTTTCCCGCCACTATTTTTCCTGCCTTAGCTCAAAAAAGCTCGCTAACTAGTCAACAAGAACAGGGGACCAAAAGAGAAGGCAAACAACAGCTACAAAAATAAAAATGGTGAACTGGCCCAACATCTAACAGTGCTAGTTTAGGGCTTGATTTGGCCACCTTTAGTCACACTGGGCCCGATAGTAGCACTCATTCATGCTCAGTAGCCATGAGTCAATCTGTTGGGACAAGTCATGGAGTAAGTTACTGCTCAACGTGAATAAGTCTGAGATACTTCTACTTTAGTGGACGGCAGCGCTATTCAGCGTGAGTAAGGGTGGCAGAACCAGTCCCCTGAGGATTTATTCTGTTCTGTTCTGTTTTAAATATTCAGCTCCCATCACTATGGTATCTGAGCTGGCAATGCTGTTTGCTGTAGTTCATTGTCTAGCATGGGATTGCCTTCACATTGCACAGAGAATTCTGTTACATGTATTTTGACACCAAGTGATTTTTTTTAACAGATTTCCCATGTATTCACACCAGCTCAGACTGTCTTGCTGGTAGCTACTTTGTCTTCCTTTCCCACTGGCTATTAACTCTCTTGGCACCAACTTTTCAACAGGTGGGATGAAATGTGACTGCTTCATTGCTGACGATGAGGAAAGATTTATGGCAAAAGACATGTTGCTTACAGTTTTATGGAGACTGCCTATGTAGAGACATATAATGCGCTATGGCAAGGGTCCCACAAACTCCGAGAGAGCCTCAGAACAGCCTAACAAATTATTGTCATATATATGCTTAAAATCTGGGTGTAAAAACAGAATGTAAGCTGAGATCACTGAAATGGCTCTGTAGCTAAATTTTCCATGACTTTGTACCATAGAAAGCTCCATCACTCATCCAGGATTAGATAAGGTATTACAGATTTTAAAAAATAGTTTCCCAGGTGCACTGAACAATATTTTACTATTTGATTAGGCACCATGCTGATCTGAGTCTCTTCAAGTAGCCATCAGCTCCTTGTCTTTGACTGCAAAAGTATTGTCCAAAACATGACTATAGCTTTTTCACATGAACGGGTCAGCAGATGAAGAAATTGGTCCGAAGGCATTTCATTGAAGGTGCGCACCCTTTACAGATGGTGTCCAGCCTTTCAGATCCAAATCTTACCTGCTGTATCCACATTAATTATTCATATTGCTTTCCTTGAAGTAGCTTTATGTATTGTAACATTTTGGAATATACAAGTAGATGGTAGTGGCACATCTGTACAATACAACAAATACTTTTTCCATTACAACCACTAAATGTTATAAAGGCTGATGAACTGCAAAAGACCAAATGAAACATTGTAGTGTTGCCTGTTAAACCTATGGAATCAGTCTATTGTTTTGTTTTTTCAGCTGGAACGAACCATCCCATTAACTCAAAGGCTGGCTTTCTTGATATGTTACTAGATGAATCACTGAAGTTGACTGATGACTGTCCATGATATATTAAGAATGGAACAACAGCATTCCTTGGGGTGGGAGAACAGATGTATTTCAGCAGAAGTGGAAGTTGGTACCTAAGGGATCCCTCTGTGAGCAGTTAAGATGAATATTGATGATTTTTTGTATTGATTTGGGAACAGGAAAAATTGTTGGTCAACTTTAACTGGTATCCAAAGGAATTGTAATTTCATTAACAAGTGATTGTCTCCTAAGAGAAGTAATCATCTTGTGCTGGACTGCAAGGTGATGTAACCCGAAATGCTAATGGAAGCTTCTGACATATTAAGGCAAATTAACCTCTAGTGTAACTGCAACACCAAGGATAAATTTGGGCAGGTCTTCCTCTACAGATGCGGACTGTCTGTGTATGCTTTTCTTCTCTGAGGTCATCATGTTGTGCTCTGACACTGATCAGAGAAAAGGACAAAGTGAATACACCTCTACCCCAATATAACGTGACCCAATATAACACGAATTCAGATATAACATGGTAAAGGGGTCTGTCTTAGGGCCCGTTCTATTCAATGTCTTCATTAATGATCTTGATGATGGGATAGCTTGCACATTAAGTAAATTTGCAGATGACACCAAGTTGGGGGGAGTGGTGGACACGCTGGAGGGCAGGGATAGGATTCAGGGAGACTTAGACAAATTGGAGAAGTGGGCCACAAGAAACCTCATGAAGTTCAACAAGGACAAGTGCAAAGTCCTGCACTTAGGACAGAAAAACCCCATGCACTGCTACAGGCTGGGGACTGTTTGGCTAAGTAGCAGTGCTGAAGAGAAGGATCTTGGGGTTACGGTAGATGGAAAGTTGAACATGAGCCTACAGTGTGCTCTTGTAGCCAAAAAGGCTAATAGCATACTGGGCTGTATTAGTAGGAGTGTTGCCAGCAGATCGAGGGATGTGATTATTCCCCTCTATTCGGCACTGGTGAGGCCGCATCTGGAATATTGTGTCCAGTTTTGGGCGCCACACTACAAAAAGGACGTGGAACAATTGGAGAGAGTCCAGCGGAGGGCAACAAAAATGATTAGAGGACTGGAGCACATGACTTATGAAGAGAGACTGAAGGAACTGGGCTTATTTAGCCTGCAGAAGAGAAGACTAAGGGGGGATTTGATAGCAACCTTCAACTACTTGAAGGGATGCTCCAAGGAGGAGGGAGCTAGGCTGTTCTCAGTGGTGACGGAGGACAGAACAAGGAGCAATGGTTTGAAGTTGCAGTTGCGGAAGTCGAGGCTGGATATTAGAAAAAACTTTCTGACTAGGAGAGTGGTGAAGTATTGGAATGGGTTACCTAGGGAGGTGGTAGAATCTCCATCTTTAGAGCTATTTAAAGTCCGGCTAGACCGCACCCTGGCTGGGATTATTTAGGGAAAATGGTCCTGCCTTTAGCAGGGGGTTGGACTAGATGACCTCATGAGGTCCCTTCCAACCTTTTGATTCTATGATTCTATGATTCTATGAAAGCAGCACTCCAGGGGGGCGGGGCTGCGCACTCCAGCAGATCAAAGCAAGTTCGATATAATGCCTATAACGCGGTAAGATGTTTTGGCTCCCGAGGACAGCGTTATATGGGGGTAGAGGTGTATTTCTACATGTACCTAAATTTAGGCCCAAACGAAAGATGCTTTCTGTATCTCCTTCTTAATTTATTATTTTGTCTTTATTCACGCAAAATTGATAGTGAAATACTCATTCATTTAAGAGGTCCCAACTAAAAGCAGAGGCAGTTATTAACCTGTACCAAAAGTGGGGTGGGTAGGGAACAGAACTCTCACCTCACAATTAGCTATCATGTCTCTTACAGGAACACTCATTCAAGGACGGACCAAAACATCTCATGCCCTTTGCTTTTTAAAGCATTCTTTCAGTGAGGGCATGTGTCTGCCTTTGTGTTTGGAGAGCGAACATTAGAGCCCGCAATATTTATCATCATCCTTCCATTGTTCAGTATTTGGGTGACATGTTTGTTGAAAAACATTTCTTCTCTCAGCTGGATCTCAGTCTGAATTTGAAATTCTGCATATCTCAGAATAACATAAATGCTATGCTTCACTGCAGTAACTTTATATTTATTAATCGCACTTTCACGGGAGAGTTGATCTCTATCCTGGCCTGTTTAGGCTACCTGCTGTGTGTAGTTCCTTACCTAGTTTCTAGCCAAAATATTTTTCTCCTTCATATTATGTTTGCAGTATCAGTATCAGCATCAGCGGGAAGGACTTTAAAACATTGCTCGATTTCCACAACTGCTGTAACTGCTTCTAACTTGCTAGTAATGTTACAATAGAACCCTAGATACCGCATGATAGAAGTGCCTTTATTGGTCTTTTCACGGCTGTTCCACTTTTGTGCACCAGGTAGCAGCACCACCCCCATTTCACACAATGCACATGTGACCCCCTCATATCTTGCTTGTTAAAGGCAAACACTGCTCTGCTTCTGCCTTCTAATGATCATCTTTTTACTTGTATTCATCAGTCAAATTTATTTCTTTTAGTGATATCGTGACATTATTTACACAGATGTTAGACATTTTGGGGGGCTCCCTGAGCTTGGGGGCCTAGTATAATTGTCCCTACCTCCCATCAGCCCTGGCTATCACTGTAGTATTGTATTCCCTTGAGCAAGGCATCCAAGTCACAATTCTCTATAAACTAGTTAGAAGGGCCATGTTTAAATCCTTTGGGGGAATCCTTTATTTCAACCTTGTGAGCCCCATTCCGCTCGTTCCGTCTCTTCCAACCCCTTTTCAGATGGAACAACTGAACTCTGTCAACACAAAGACCCCCCACCACCACCTCCTCACTCTTTCCTTCTAGTCAGGATCCCTTCTGAGTGCCTTGCTAACCAGTGACAAGTGGGGGAAACTTGGCAAAAGCCTCTTCGGAAAGTTGTGCTTCAACTTGGCTTCCTCGTCTGCACCTGACTGCTTGTTAGAAGCTCCACAGACAGCCCTGGTCAGGATGAGGTTCCAGGGGAATTTGAATGAGTCTCTTTGCTGGATCTACAGTCCAGAGAGAGCTCATTCTACTAGTGCTGTGGTCTCTGGAGATGCCAGAGAACAATAATTCATATTATTCACAGCATAGCAGCGGTATGACCTGCTTATGTGCAGCCTACAAAGCGTAGCTCAGAATTATGCCAGCCCACCAATGTCACAAAATCAATAATGAACAGACAAGAAGGGATCAGACTCTTGGATCCCATATCCTGAATATCTCCAGAACTTTGGCCTCATGTCTACCTGTCTTTTCTCTGAGCTGTGTGTGTGCCCTGCTACAACCTCATCATGCTCATGACACCACACCTTCATGCCATCCATGAAAAGGCCCTCAGAAAGGAACATAAAAGCAGTGCACAGGTTTTGCTTAATATTATGGAAGAAACTTTTTTATCTAGTAAGCTGGATGGGTTAAATATAGGGATGGAAGAAACTTATGGAATTCAAGATTCTGCAGAACTCTCAGACTAAGGTCATGTCTACGTCGTTATATGTGGGTCTTGGCTGACCTTAAACCCATTCCCAAATGATACAAACTAAACCATAGAAATACCCTCTTCTGCTGGAATAAAAGTATCCACATGGAGATTTTTCCTTCTCCCCATGCTCTTCTCCTTCATTTCACAATCTCACCTAAGTAGAACATGACCTCAGTAATATTCAAGTAAAAAATATCAAATCTCGCAGGATCTGAGTGAGTTTGAAATTTAGGGGAACCCAGTTTGCCCATCCATAGATAATCCTTACATTGACTCCTGAGCATGAATGGCTATTGATTTAACGTGCCACAGAGTCTTTGGGAATGCAAGACTCAGATGGTGTTACTACTACTGGAAGAATCTTTAGTATATCTTCTTTGGGAATTACATTCTAAACCCAACACTTAACAAGGTTAGTGAACCAACTAGACAGCTGTATCAGTCATTTAGCTCATTAGGCAGTAGAGACAGAAATGCTTTGAAGGCAGGATTCGTAATGCACAGAAACGCCAGCTAGTTCTTACTCAATGCCACCAGTAACCAGAAGGAATGACTTACCCCTATTATTGCTTTGCAGTTGAACGTGGCCCGCTTTAATTCCTTTTTGAGGTATCCTCTTTGGCTTCCACATGAAATATCCATCCAGTATCCTGTGTTGCTCTTCTTCCTCACATTTTTCAGGCCTCTGTTTCACATCAGCTAATCAGCATGGTGCGAAGTAAGTGCCTGAGCAAGTAACTTTTTAAGAGTGCACCTGCAGATTGTCACTGCATTAACGGGTCTACTGCTGAGCCACAGGAAGAGAAGGGAAGAAGGAGGCTGCAGCCTGCTTCTCCGAGTCATGGTTTTCTGCTGAAAATGATTATGAATAAGCTTCATTACTTGATTAACTTCACAGCTTCAGACAAGCAAAAAGAACCAGGAAGAACGCAACTGTAGGTCTAGTGTCTCCTAGTTAAAGCCGCTGACAACTTTTCTTGATGTACGTTGCGGTGAATCATTTCTGGGATCTTGGTGGTGTCAAGCCTTAGAAAAATAAGATAGCTGGAAATAGAGATGATGATGATAGAGCCAAAGTCTGGCTAGTCAGGGTCTGATCGTCTGCTGGTGTAAATCAGTGTGGCTCCATTATGCTCAGTGGATCTGGACACTGACAACAGGTTTGTATTTAAATACAGGTTTGTATTTAACAATGTGCAAAGCTGTATGGTCAATTTTTAATGCCAACTTTCTTAAAAGAATGAACATTAAACCCATTCCATCCAAGCTCAACAAAGCTGATTTAAGAGTCCGAGGTTGAGACAAATTATTATTTCCTTGTATTTGTTTGCCTGCATGCTTTAGGCCCAAACCTGTGTGGTATTGGGCCCCTTCAACTTCCATTGAAACCAGTGGGAATTAATCATCACTTTGCAGAACTGGGCCCCTTAAAAGAAGGACTTAGGCTTTGTTTATTGTTCCATTTGCCCTGTGGATTTGGGCAATGATATTTCACAGATGAAGATTAAAAATGATCTCCAGGTTTTCACCTTCAGAAAATGCATTTTTATTTCTGACCAGTTTTTCCATACAGAGAAGTCTCACTCTTTCACCAAGAGAGAGACACACTTAATTACTGAGAACACTGAGAACTTAATTGGAAGGATTTTCTAATGGATAGGCTCAGAAAACTTTTGGCACTTCCAAAAACCAGGGGCTATGCATGCACTAACTGAGGAGCCACCGGTTGGCTACATATTCTACCTGCAAAATATGATTTCTGTAATAATGGCATTTGCCACCTTGATTAGCCATCCTCTGAACGCCTCCCAATAGCAGCCACAAAGGATATAATTTGGCAGGTATTTTGGTCTCGTTAAGTGATGTCACTGACTTTGTAGGAAGGTTGCAGTGTAGAAAAAGTCTATTGTGGTATCACAACTGCAGGGGTAAACTTTTCTGTATTAAAACTCATCACAGCATCATAGGAACATGGTAGGAGTCAAAATGTCCACGCTGGGCTTTTTCAGTTCCTGCCAATGTCTATCTATAAGAAAAGCCAGGGCATAGGTGCACAGACCTGCTTGGAGTCAAAAATCTAGCTGTGACTAGAGATGGACCCAAACCAAAGCATAGTTCTAAGTATCCCTAAACTTTCGGTGTGTGATCTGGGGAGGTTTGACATCCAGATCCAAACTGTGTGATTCAATCCCCTCTATGTATAGCTACAGTTAAACAGCCAGCTAGTACTGTACCACAAGATGGAGCAATTACGAAGCTATATGTCAGGCAGCTTGTTAAATGAAGCTCTGGTCCATGAGGCACAGAGGAGTTGTTTTCATATGTCTCTAGCTGCTAATGATTCCAGAATCATTAGTAGGCTTAATTGCTTCTCCCCCTGCACATGGACCCAAGATTGACGTAGTCCATGTAGGGGTAAAACCCACCACCACATCCCCTTGTGTGAGAGTGTGTAGCTCTCATGTCTCCAGGCAGAGGTCCTCCGGGCAGTATCCATGGATTCTTTGGGCTCCTTAGCAGAGCAGTGACCATTGTCCAGGGTTCTCTGCTCAGTGTCCCCATCACATTCCCTTGTTTCACACCTTGGATCCCATTTCTGTTTTATCACTGGTTGACCCCTTGCTTAGCTGGTTCATTGCTCTGTGGCCCTCCCGCATTTCAAGGAGTGGGTCTGGACTGTGGTGGACTCCACCCTCCCTTCCAAGATTTCAGATAGGCTGGTGAAGGCACTACGGCACAGATCCTGCATCCCTGAGGTCAACAGGAGCTCTTCTGCTGACTTCAGTGGTGCAGGATGAGGCCCTCACTGCACCAATGCCCTCATTCAGCAGAGCACTTGAGTATGTAGCTAAATTTAAGCATTGAGTAATCCCATCCCGATTCAGCAAAACGCTTCAGCATGTGCTTAATCTTGACTGGTTTAACTGACTTCAGTGCCACATAAGCACCGGGTTTCAGTGCTTTGCAGAATAGGGATGGGATTACTAAAGTGCATAAAATTAAGCACGTGTTTAAGCACTTTGCTAAGTGGGAGTTCAAGGGCCCAAGAGTTGAGATGCAGATCACCTCCAGAGGAGGGGCTGAGTGGGAGCAAGGGCAGCTTAGTGGCTCGCAGGATTGGGCCCTAAAAGAGGAAGAAAAGAAAATGCCCCAAGATGTGCATTGAAATGATTTGTCATTGAGTATATCTGTAGACAAATTCAATGTTGTCAGTAATTTTCATCCTGACTCAACAGCTCACAATTGTTACCCCGCGTTATTCAAGTTGTTTATCTATGGGGCAGCATTTTGCTAGAGAAGAGAATGGAATTACATTGCAGTCAGATAGAGCAGCTAGTTAATCAGACCACAGATGACCAGTCAGTTTGAAGTCATCAAAGATTATAGGGGTCAGGGGCGGCTCCAGGCACCAGCACGCCAAGCGCGTGCTTGGGGCTGCAAGCCACCGGGGGGTGCTCTGCCAGTCGTCGCGAGGGAGGTCTGCCGAAGCCACAGGATCAGCGGACCCTCCGCCAGCAAGCCGCCGAAGGCAACCTGCCTGCCGTGCTTGGGGCGGCAAAATGCCTAAAGCTGCCCCTGATAGGGGTAACAGTTGGGCAGAAGCAGCAAAGCCATGCACAGTGGTAATGTGGTAGCTTTTTTTATTTTAAGAATGTGATAAAAAAGTGACAATCAGCATCAATAAAGAAAGTTTGCCCTCCATGGCATTCTATTTATAGATAGTTTAGGAGATGAAAGCATTCACCTGTGACTGGCTTATTACTGTCCCCAGCCACCCCAAAATGAAACATCACATAGAGCAGTTTCTTCTTCATTGCTTTACTATTGCACTCACTCATGTGGCATGAAATGCTGGAACTAATGTCAGCGGCAAGGGCTGGGTTTTCTTTGCCATGCGGCTACACAGCCAGCCTGTAAAGTTTATTGATTCAGGAAACTTAAAGACACTTTAACGGAGCTCTCCCAGGTCCCCGCAAATACTGTGTATTGCTGCAGTGAAGGAACAGTTTTCATGGATGTGTTGGTCATAAAGTCCTAAATGACCTGGGTCCTGCCTGCCTTAGAGACTAACTCTCTTCCCATGACATACTGCCACAGTAGCCAGCGGAGGCGCTCTAGGTAAATCTCCCTTGTTATCAAAGAGACCAGGGCTGCCACAGGGGGGTTCTCTGTGACAACTATAGGCTCTAGAACATGCTACTTGCTGCATCCAATATAGCCCATACTTGACCTTCCAGGAATGTGTAAAATTCTTTGACCCAGGCTTTTGGGGAAGGGTGAGGGTATGTTCCTGTGAAGGATGGAGGCTAAAGGGCTTCTCCATTTTGATTAATCGGCTGTCTGAGGTAAATTGGCTTATTGACTGCTGTTTGCTAGTGGGGTTTGTTTATCTCTACAGTAGTATATATATCTCCTGCATGGTTATCATTGGTATTATAAGTTTAATTATCATTAGGATGCTCAGAGCTTCTATATGGACTTTTATTACATCTACAGTAAATTAGATAAATAAACGCATATTCATCCTCCACTAAAATTAAGCTTCTGCTACTGAGTCTGACTCGATGTGCTTTCCTTGTAATTGCACTTTACTAGAAAACATTTCAAAACCTTTAATTTTCTTAAAGTAAAAAAGACATCAGGAGGTAAATTTTCTAAAAACCAAACATGGAGTTATCTGACAAATGCAGTCAGCATTAATAGGATTTATGTGGATAATTCCCCCCACGCTACAGTGGGAAACGTAGCCCGGAAAGCATATTTCCTTTCAAATGCCACTCTAATCCTATTTTCAGCCTTTATTTTATTAACTCCTTATTATTTATTGTGCCGCATCCATGCTGGGGTAGAATCTATATGATATCTACATTTGACCATCCTGTAAGGGTGTCTTTACCCCCAGTCCTGCTTTTATTTCCTTTTCTCTGAGGAAATTACTTCAGTTTTATAAGCTCTCTGCTAATCAGTATTGATGTTATTGAATTGCATCCATAGTCCCCAAGCAGGGCCTGAGCCTTTGTGCTAGAGACTGCACAAACACACCGTGAGAAACAGGATGTGTGTTCTAAAGGCCCGCACATACACAGCGCAACATCACTGCACCTGTGCAACATCTCCACATAAACATCACAGCACTGACCAGGCCCATTGTGATGCTGTGTCTTTTTCATGCAATAGAGATACAATGCTCCGCAAACCAGCCTAGGCTGATGAATAGCACCCTCTTTCCCAGGCTTACAGATTTTACAGAGAATTATTAACTTGTGATTTTACATCTCTTTGATTTATATGATAGAAAATTATGAGACTGGACAGTTCAGGGGCCTGAAGCCTTTTACCTCGTGCTGGTCATTTCAAAACCAGCCCACCTGGTCCACGGTTGTTACCAGTGTTTAGAGTGTCAATTGCAGTGAATCATTTATTCAGGGAATTCAGCCTCTTTTTCAGCTCACGGAACACTGTCAAGCCAATAGCAAGCTGTTATTTGAAGGTTTGGGGAGCATGTTTTTAATCCAATAATTAGTGAGAAACAGTTCCCCGTGACTTGTCAGATACCTGAGACCTGTAATATAAAATGAGCTGCTTAGTTGTGGCTGACCGCGTACATCACATGATGTTATTTCTGTTTCCTGGCTGGGTGAGATTCAGGGCCTATAATAAGGAGGAGGGTTTGACTGAAGAAGCAATGATGGTTTTGAATCTCTCAGGAAAAGGTGGCAGTTTAGGAGACAGAACAGATAAGCCAGATTGGGGAATTTTAGCAACTTTTAAACCTTTTTCGTTCTGGATTCCTTCTCCCGCTGGCCCCTAAGGAATTCCCCAACACACAAGCCAGCTGCATAGGATGTTCACTGAGGCCAGGATTTATCCAACAGTGGAACCACCCCAAAGATAAGACGTGACACGGTGTGGATTAGCCAGGTAACATGCGAATACTGTGGGCAAGTATCAGGGCCAGCGCAAATGGTACCATGCTCCCCACACAGCATTCTCAGCCTTATCATGACTGCTCAGTAACAACCTGGGATAGGGCACCATGGTACACTACTGTGTCCTGAGGGCAAGGACAGGCAGTGACATGTTCCTCTTTCAGACTGATCCTGGGCAAAGAAGAGACAAACAGGGATGGGGAGAAGGTGGAAATATTGTCCTACCTCCTCTGTGCTGCACCAGCCAGCAGAGTTGGCTGGATGTAGACAGGATAGCACATGCTGCATCCCCTTAAAAGGGGGAGCAGCAGCTGGACTCCTTGTGGCTTCCCAGTGTGTTGCTTCTCCATCCTGCCTCCAGCTCAGGACAGCACCTTCACGGCACATCAGAGCCCTTTGTCTGGGGGAGGAAGAACGGGACAATGGGACAGTGAGCAAATGATTAACAAGACCAAGCTGCTCCAGGTTTTTGATGTCACCTGATATTTCTCCTCTTGTTATTGGACTAAATCTTTCTATTGGCATGTAGCCTTCGAGTGTTGCCTGCTGGCAAGTTCCCAGGCCCCACGTCCAGGCCTGTTTCCAGCACATTGTTTGGAAATCATTAGAGAGACAAAAGAGTGGTTGATGGACATTGATGAGAGGGGAAGAGAAAATGATCTCATGTCTGGCCTGGGAAGAATTATAATTGAGTTTGCTTCTGAATGATAAGAAAACGGGTTTGCAAAAGGGAAAAGATAGTTATGTGTTGAATATAGCTGAGGTAATGCCAAATACTAATTGAGACTTAACTGCCACTGCCTGTCTCCACAGGAGTATATCTACAACATCTCTATTTAGATCAGGGCACCAATTCTTTGATACATGCCATCAGAATAGCTGCCAAGCACAAAAAGGTCACATTAGATTGGGCAAATAATAGGCAACTTTTTTCCCTGGCTATATTACGCAGAGGTGAGTGGGACACTGGGTTTTCCATTTTGTGAGAAATACTGTGATTCTGAAAACCCGTTCATTCTGAACTGGAACAAAACTAAAAAAATGAATTAAAAAATTGAAATGTCCCACAAAATCAAATTCTGAATATTTGTTTGGTTTGGGTCACTCAAAATGTTCTGTTTTGATCACATTAAAACATTTTGTTCCGATTTCACCCTTTTAAAATGTTTTTACATAAAGAAAAACCAATGAGTTTCATTTCAAAAACTCCAAACTTGATTCTGAAAATGTCAAAATGGGATATTTCAACATTACTGAAATGTCTTAATTCATTTTTTTTCTAAACAAAATTTTGTCCATCTGCAAGTTTTTCTAAGTGTATCAATTTCGGTGAAAAGCAATTTTTGACAAAAATTTTCCAACCCCCTCTAGTAAGAAACATTTCATTATTGTGTAATATAAACTCTGTGCCAGCCTAGAGCCACTGTTGTACTATTTGACCAGACGTTTGTTTCTACTTATTTTTTATTTTATTAAATTTGTCCTAGTTTCTGTAAAATTGCCAGTAAAATATAGTTTTGGTTAAGCGCACGTACACTGGGTCCCAAAATCATTTGGGACATTTATGGACAGGTATCTGAAAGAGAGGACCTGAACCTTGACATGAGGAGTAGGCTTGGGTGCTGTAATGATGTGTTTAGTTACAGTGAGTTATTCAGCAACAGTTGTCTGTGGGTGCTTTCCAAGCAAAGTGTACTCTGTTGTAATCCAAAGAGATAAAGCTAGAACATGAGCTCAGTGGAAGCCTGTTTCTTACTAACTTAAGAGAAATCGATATAAGCCAATTTCAGAACTGCTTTAGCAGTGTCTACACAAGGGTTTGCACTGCTTTAACAAAACCAGTTTAAATCAGTGCAAACTTAGACAAGACTTCAGATTAGACTCAGCACTGATCCCCATCAGGAGGTTCTGAGTCACTGGATATCTGTCTAAAGTAAATGGACAGCAAAAGTGACCATAGAAGTGTGCCATTAAAGCATTTAAGTGGCTTCTAATCTAGTTGTCTCAGGTTGTATATGCAATCGAGGTACACAACATGAGTGCACACTTCTGAAAATTTGAGTGCAAATCTTTATAATGAGCTGAGCTAAAACCCTAGATCTAATTTCTCACTCAGCCTTTCCCTGAACGCATGAGTGTTTGAAATCTAGATCAGGGCCTAAGTTTTGTGTCTTGAGCCTTATACAAGGTGTTTTTTGGGGAAGGAGGGGGGTGAAGTATATGAACCATTTGGCTTTACTGTCCATACAGAAAAAAAGTCTCTCTTTAGTCTCTGTGTTTAGACAGTCAGTCTGACATTGACTATATTTATGTCTGGCACATACATTTATTGTCATGTTGACATCTCTCTTTTTATTCTGCCTGCACAAGGGCTATTCCATCAGTCTGCAATCATTAGAACAATTAATTTATAGAAGGGGGAAGGGAGATCAAAATCACTTTTTTTACCCGAAACTGGGACCACATCTTACAGGATTATCTAATTTCTCATCTCTACGTGTTTCTTGGCAGAGATTCACTCCAAGCAAATCTCAAGCTACCCACTGAAAATCAATCCATTTGTAATGGGAATAGCATGATTTCATAAGCAGACTCTTCCAAGCCTGAGAGTTAAAGACATTATGCAACCAAAGTCCTGTAATGATTAACACCTGTTGTGCTGGTCATACTCCTTCAACTACACACCAGTGAAAGCTGCTTACTGGCCTGCTAGGTTTCTCTGCAATTTAATTAAAATAATTAAGGAAGCACGGAACAGCAGATAATGGGCATACATGATAGTTGTCTGTCTAATAATTTGGTCATTAATACACACTTACAGCCTGCCCCTGAATTCTTTGCAAACCCATTTGGGGTGTGGATGCAAAAGTAGTAAGAGTCAGGCTTTTGGCATTGTATCCAACTAACTGCATTGATCCTGATACTCCGTTTATTTAGGCCTGGATTCAGCCCAGGACTTGCGTGTATGTTGAACTTGAAGCACACGAGTGGTCCTATTGATTACAGTGTTTAAATGCTTGGCTGGTTCAGGGAGTTCACTGTGGTGCACAGGGTGCTGACCCCTCTGCACTATTTAGGTCCTGCAATGGGCTGACTGGGGGGATGTAGACAGAGCAAGTGCAATCAAGATGCCTCTTGCACCCCATGTGGACTGCAAATGTGGACTATGCAATGGTGCTGAATAGGCTGGTGTGGAGATGGCTTTGTAGTGGGCCAGGGAAGAGCCCGCAGGAACCACCACAGCTACGTGAATCTAGTGGCCCAATCCCCCTCCTCACACATAAAGGATGCAGAGAGCATGCTGCTGCCTTTCTATCCAAAAGGCTGGAATAGCTGTCAGGGGCCCCAGGTTCAGGGGAGTGTGAATTCTGTCCCCCCACCCACACTGAGTCCCCTGCACCAAGCCAGCCCACTTGGAGTTTGTGTGCGAAGAGGTGACTTGCACTTCAAGGAGTTCTCCTTCACCAAGGAACTGATTTAAAGTCCACTGAAGACAGCAGAAAGTCTCCCGTTGACATCCGTGGGCTTTGGATCAGGCCCCGAAGCCTTGGGGCTGCACATGACTTGGAAAGGTTAAATGCTGTGCAGTGCAGGTGTTTACATTCGCTACGTTAATTTAAACACAACACTGAATATAAATCAGCTACTTCCGTAGCGGATTTCTCGATCCCATCGAGAGCGCTGCACTGAGTCACAAATCTCAGACTCCAGTTAATAATGACAGTCAGATCTTATTATTTCATGGGGCTAGAGTTAAATATCTGACCAATAATGAAAACATGATTCACCACCCCGATTTCTATAATGTGTCTTTTTAAGTCTTGTTTTCTTTGTTAGAACAGAGGGAATTTATTTGGAATTCTTTTTTAAGCGATCAGCCTCTCTGTGTTGAACCACATTTTTATTTTATTTCTTTATTTATTACTGGATTACTGTAGCACCTCAGATCTGTAGCCCTGAACCCTATTGTGTGAGGTGCTGTCCAAATACAGCACAAAAGGACGGTTCCTGCCCCAGAGATCTTACCAGCTAAATTATAATCAGCTCAACAACAAACATAGGTTCGCTTTGCCAAAGGTGCCTAAGAGAATTACAGCCAATGGGTATTGGGCACCTGCCTCCCTTGGGTACATTTAAAGTTCCCAGCCTTTAGGGGTCTACATAAGTTCCTCTATTTAAGTTGGGCTTTAGTTCCATTCACAGAAATCAAGTTTTGTACAGAGGGATGTAATTATAGAAGGTGCTGGGAAGCATTGCAAATGATCTTTTATTCATTTCTGGCAGGTTAATCAGAGCAACAGGAGTCTGATATAGAGAAAGGTGCAGGATGGGGGAATTATACATCGGTCAGCTAGCTGCAGGCAGAAAATGGAAGCTACCAGCCGGCAAAGATAGGCCCAGCTGGAAATGCCCAGCTCTGACTAGTACAATTAATTACCTTTCTCTAGCTAGTTACCTGACCTGCTAGTGGCAAGATTCAGCGTAATTCATTCAGTTGAGAAAGGTCAGCAAGGAAATAAAACTGTGTGTATTGAAATGTGGGACAGAGTGCTGAGAACCAGCTGCTGAACTCTCCATTGTAAATCCAGTGAGTCCCTGTAGCAGGGTAGTTACCCCGGTCTGGTGGAGGAAGGCTGGACTGATTCGGGGAGCAGCCACAGCTGGGGCCATGCCCCAGTCAGGCCACCCCTGGCCCTGTTATTAGGAATCAGGGAGGAGTTGGGTTAGAGTTTCTCTAGTTGTGGAGAGAGAAGGACATGGCTGCCTGGGAGCTCAGGGTACTGGAGTAGAGCAGGGCTGGGGAAAGGCAAGAGGAGCTGGGGAGCTCCAGCCTGGCAAATCCCCAGGCTGAGGCCTTGCTAAAGGCCAAAGCAGGTACTGAGGTTGCAGAGGTGCAGCCTGGGGTTAGGCACAGGCAACTGGTCTGACCACCTTGCCAGTGATGAGTGGCTTTTACAGACGGTAGTTTGCCTCAATGAGCGGGGGCTAGATGATGACTGGCAGTAGCCACTGAGGCAAGGTGGGGATAGAGGGGTGGGGATTCCTCAGGAAGAGGAGATCCAGAGAGTAGGGGTACATACCCTGAGGTTAATGGCACCAGGGTCTGGGAGGGACATGGGGCCTAAGGCAGGTGAAATATTGGCCAGCAGAGGGCGCTCCAGAGCTGGAGTTGAGCTAATTCCCAAGATGACCAGCAGGAGGTGCTGCACTGGTGAATCTCCAGCCTTGCTACAGTCCCTTACCCCTCCTCTGATTGAGGGAAGGAGTGGCTAAGTACTAGATCAGCCTGGGCTGGGGAGAGCTAAGGAGACTGTTAACTGCAAGAATAGAAAAAGGAGCAGGAAGCAGGGTGGGGGAGGTGCAACTATGACCTTAGGGAGCTCTCTGCCCTCTCTGATGATTGTGTGACTCTGTAAATAGAATTGCTGCCCAGAACTGTAAGAAGGTGGTATCTGACAAAACACAAATAAAGTACACAGCCGTGGCTGCAAACTAGCGGTGTCAGCACCATTGGTGCAGGAAGTCAGGAGGAGCAGAGAGCCTGTGCCCTAATTACAACATGTCATTTAGCTGCCAACTTCCTTCCTTCTCTCTCTCTCCCTCCACCTCCCCAGTATGAATTCCTTCCTGCTGTTAAATCAGCTGAGCCAGTTTCTATCATGCTTAGAAAGGCACCCGAGTGTGTGCTTTACACTACAGCATGTTATATATTTTTGCTTCCTTTTCTGGGTTGAAAGGAAGGAGCCATCATGAGTGCCTCGAAAGGAGCTGCTGTATGCTGATGCTATCCGTGATTTACATCTTTATTAGAAAGTCTGAGTCTTTGTGAATGTTTGTCTACTCCAGCAGCTCAGGCACTTGAAATGCATTCTGCCAACACACACAAGTGCTCCAAACAGCTCACTAGCTTGCATAGCGCTGCTAGCCTACAGTAGCGGTGAGTGAGTCTTGTTAATGTCATAATGGCCACTTCTAACCAGTTCAGTGCTGGGGCCAATAGAAAGCACCAATGTTGCAGCAGCACCTGTTGAACTGGTTCCCCTGGTGCTGACCATTCTTCAGCAAGCACTTTAGAACAGCACCCTCTGGATTCTGTGCCCTCCCCTGGAAGCAATTCTCCAGCAAGCTCCTTGCCCAGATGTAATGCTTTGCTGCCACCTCAGGTAACTGCAGCTTGCACCTTGTCACCTGCATCCATTTCTGGGAGAGTGCTATGGTGGTGTGCAAGCTACCTGAAACTTTCAGATTCACAGCTGTGTTTTTATGATGAATCTCTTCTATAGTCATGTTACCAGCTGGCCCTCAATGGACACTACGGCTATTCTGAGAACCTGGGATGATGAGATGAAGTGAGCTGAGCTCAAGGATCTTGAACACTGTGATGTATTTAAAAGTATCCTGGCATGTGGCTGAGAGCAGTGTAAATTGCTGTACCAAGTAGTGCTAGCTATAAATCAAGAGCCTCAAAGTGATGGATGATGACTAGAGCTCTGGGGTAGGAAGTTGCATCTGTCTCTTCTGCAATTCTGGGCCCTGAGGCAACCATTTGGAGTGACACCTGGCAGTGTGATGGTGGGTCTGGAGGAAAGGAGGAGGCTTGCTGCTGTGAGCAGAACAAGGACTAGGAGCTCCCAGGCTCTGTGAACCTGGCCTTGAACTCTGTCACCGACAAGGATGGAGAAGAAGGATCTTCCAGATAAGGTACAGTGCGGTCCACATAGTGATTTCAGAGTGAGTGTCTTGAATCAGCTCTATGGCCCCACAGAGTTAGAAATAAGTTTCTTCCCTCATTCGGAAGATGCCACTACTTCTTTTCCCAAGGCCTACAGTACAGCCTTTTCCCACCAGTGACTGGCTGTGCTCCCTCTGTTCCCAAAGTGGCACTTGACCAGTGAGGGTTGCTAACCAGCAGGCACCCAGGCTGGCCCTGACTGAGACAACTTTCTCTACTGGAACTCCTTCCGCCCCATCTTCCAGCCTCATCAGTCATTCCATTGTCTTGCCAGCATTTCCATCACAAACTGGGCTCCCTGAGCACAGCTCGAAGGTGTGCTTTGTACTGGGGCAACTGCAGAAAACAGGGTCAATCCCCAAAGGCAGGGTGTCCTCCGATGTTGATCTGATCTCCCAGAATTCTATTCTGGTCCCATAGTACTTTGCAGGGTCTCCCATAAATCCCCAATTCAGGAAACTGTGTCAGGAATAGAGGCTGAGGTATCTCAACTGACCCACAATGCATTTGTATGGGAGCATTTGGAGAGCATGCAGTGACTGACTGTGCTGAACTGTTACACAGATTAGACTGGTTGGTGTGGAGCAGACTACTACTAAATCAGGGGTTGGCAACCTTTCAGAAATCAAACCCTGCCTTTGGGGATTGACCCTGTTTTCTGCAGTTACCCCAGTACAAAGCACACCTTCAAGCTGTGCTAAGGGAGCCCGGTTTGTGATGGAAACGCTGGCAAGACAATGGAATGACTGATGAGGCGGGGCATAAGGGTTCCAGCAAGAAAGTTGTCTCACCTTCATTTATTCACTCTAATTTAAAGGTTTCACGTGCCAGTAATACATTTTAACATTTTAAGAGGTCTCTTTCTATAAGTCTATATATACAACTAAACTATTGTTGTACGTAAAAAGGTTTTTAAAATGTTTAAGAAGCTTCATTTAAAATTAAATTAAAATGCAGAGCCCCCCGGACCAGTGGCCAGGACCTGGGCAGTGTGAGTGCCACTGAAAATCAGCTTGCATGCCACCTTTGGCACCCATGCCATAGGTTGCCTACCCCTGGTCTAAATGCTTATATGTAACATTTAACCTCGGCTCAGTGCAGTCCTCTACTGGGAGATTTCTGACAGTAGAAGGCTCATCAGTCTAGAAGACAAAGGTATTAACAAGATCAAATGGACTGGAAGATGAAACTGAACAAACTCAGATAGACCTTTATAGTGTTGTATTTAAAAACCCATACAACTCCAATGGCCTGACTTCAGTAAGTTGTGAAGAGTAATTCAGGAAATGAAAATGTGCTAAGATCTCTTCCAGCGATGGATTGTTACAGAGTTGCAAGAAAAGTGTCAGTTAACGTACAAAAGTGTGTGCTGACACTGGTAAAGTCACACTGAGCATTACAATTTCTCAGCAATTAGATTGACCAAGATCTGTCCGGAATATCCATCATTGCCAAAAAAAAACAAAGTTTTGCCAGATGAGAAAGGAGAACTGAAAGGTCATGTACAGCAGATTGAAACTGCCCACTGTTGAGATGACCAGAGACACCATGGTCCTGTAAGTATCAGACCTCTACCGGAGCAGAATGGGAGGATGTCCCATGAACTGCAAGGGGAAAAAGCAGGAAAAAACACTAGCATTGATGGTAGGATTCAAGGCATGGTCTTCAGCTGTGCCCATTTTCTGGTGGGTGCAGCTGCGAAGGGAAGTCACTTGTATTTCCCCAATCCAGCCTCTGGATTGGTCCTCAGCCTAGGTTACATGTCACTGCTCTAAACTATGCCTGTGTTGCAAATTGTCCCAAGTCAGCTACCTGCTATGTTCAGAATGAGAGCTGAACCCAGAGTATTATTAGCCTGGTTGAGTGTGCTTGTTGCATACACATAAGAGTGATCTGGTTTCTGCTAAAAGGGTAAAGAGGCATAATCTGGGGGACAGTTTGAACTGTGGCACTGGCTTTTGCGCTCAGCAGGAAGCCCCAAGATAGTGGGGTGTGAGGCATGTTCTTTGAATTCCCAGCATTCAGTAACCATGCACACTCAATTCTTTATACTGTCCTTTATACATAAGTTTAAAGCATTTACCACTGGATGAAATATTTCAGCTTTGTTCATGCACATATCTGCTTGCCAGACAAGTGATGTGGGACTGGAGTAGCCAGAGTTCATGATGGTTCAAGCTGAAATGTTTGCCAGTAGCATTCAGGATGTGGAGGTGAGGTTGGTGCCTCTTGAGAGCAGCACTTCAAGCCAGGATGCTTAAGAGGACAAGTTGCTGTGTGGTGCCATTCATCAAGCAGAAGACCATGTATTAGATTCTTACCTTAGTTACATCAGTGTAAATCCAGAAATCTGATTTAGGAATCTGACAGTTGCGGGTCTTCCTTAATGATCCAGTGGTGCCTAGGGAAAACTTGCTGAGCTTCTTTATGAAATGCAGAGGGGCAGCAGTTCAAACAGCCAAGTTAAACAAGACACAATTAGGGATCAGCTTACTTCTGCTCTCCAGCTCACAGCTCAGTGGGTGCATTTGAACTCAAGAAGATGCAGCATACCAGCTGTAATGATGTTGTTTCTAACAGACCATTAGAAGAGCTAACCCATTTTGAATGTGGCTGATTTTTATAGAGCTCATGTTTTTGTGTATCTCATGATCCTATACCCAACTTGTCTTTCATACCCATGAAATGTCTGGGATCAGATATTACTTGTGTAGGGAACAATTGTGTATTCAGATGGGAGAGACTAGATGATATATAGGATCTTTGGAGAACAATGTTGCTTGTCAAAGGTAGCATGTGTTTTTTCTCTTTGAGGGTGGCCCTCTTAGGCAAACCTGAACATTTTACTGGGCTGAGGGGGCCTCCCTGGTGTTAATTCACCTCAAAGAGCAGGTCTCAGTCTCTAAAATACTTTCCAGGTAGTTCCTTGAATTCAGGATGCAGCTGGGCCTAAAGATGGGTTGGAGGGAAGCAGGTTCTGGTGGCACACAAATTAACGTAGCTCACCACGGGAAAAAAATCTGCTTTCAATCCCTACACGCTAAAGCCAGGGAGGAGATAGTTTAGCCTTCCAGCATCTGAGCTTTTGATTGCTTTAGCACAAGTGCTTCTTCATGAATCCCAGGGGAGTCGGCAGGTGCATGCTGCTGCCGACAGCTGTGGAACCTGTATACGCACACTCAGATTTCAGGCTGTGCCTTGTTCCATTTCTCATGTTGCACAGCAGTGGCAGGCTCGATCTCTGTCTCCCGTACACACACACACACACACACTCCTACCTACTGTAGCTGCTGATACCACTCATGTACTCCGTGCTGATTCCTGGCTCCCTTCGGGGAATAAGAGAATCTGCATTCCGGGCAGGGGAAGATGAGATGGGCAAAGCAATGTGTCATTTCATGGCTATCCCCCTGAGAAAAGGAAAGCTGGTGCTCTCAAAGGGGAGCGGGGAGGCTGGTGCCAGTCCATAATCAGCCCAAGGTCCCCTCCCTTGGGCATTGAGACGCTCTTTGGAGTAAGGTATTGCATTGTAAAGGGGCTCTGCCTGCTGCAAATATCTCCTCCTGCACACCTCCGCAGTTCTGGAGAAATTGCCAGGCCTTGTTATAAAAGATGGGCCTGAACAGGAAAATTTGGATCTGGATTTTGAAAACTCAGAGTCTGAAGATATTTGAGTCCAAGTGTTTTGTGTTAACACAAGGGCCAGCACTGACACACTGGTGTTTAGATCCAGAGGTTTGGCTCCAGGGCTGGCTCCAGGCACCAACGAAGGTAGCAGGTGCTTGGGGCGGCCAATTCAAAGGTGCGGCACGTCTAGGTCTCTGGTGGGAATTTGGTGGCGGGTCCCTCAGTCCCTTTCTTCCTCTTTGACCTGCTGCCGAAGTGCCACCGACAAGGAAGGGAAGGAGTGAAAGACCCACCGCCAAACTGCTGCTGAAGAATGGAGCAGTGCGACTGAGCTGCCCCTGAAGTGACGCCAATCTGCTTTTTTTTTTTTTCTCCGCTGCTTGGAGCAGCAGAAAACCTGGAGCTGGCCCTGTTTGGCTCAGCCTAGCCTTTTCAGTCTCCCCTCATGTGAATGTCTCTGCAGGGCCTTTAATGATTTCTTTCACTTCTATCTGGACTCCTATCCTCCTTCTGCTGTATCTCTTTTGAGATGGGGTACCCAGAAATGAACACCGTACAGTGTAGTCCGGTGAATGTGGTGTTCAGTTGGGAGCCCCGAGGCCTGATTGATAGTATTCCTAGCTCTACCAGTGACTGGCTGTAGACCATAGACAAATCACTTAGAACCCAATTTAATGCCCATTATCACTGAACTCAACAGGCTCCCAATGACTTCACTGGGCATTGCATTGGGCCTTTAGTCTCTGTTACTCATGTGCCTACGTGCTTTCAGGATCAGGCCCCGTGTTTG
Source organism: Chelonoidis abingdonii (assembly GCF_003597395.2). Taxonomy (NCBI): domain Eukaryota; kingdom Metazoa; phylum Chordata; order Testudines; family Testudinidae; genus Chelonoidis; species Chelonoidis abingdonii. The sequence continues at coordinate 67,124,686 of NC_133778.1, forward strand.
TAAAACTGAAGACTGGACACATGGCAGAACTGTTTAATACTCATTTTAATAAAGAAATGTTTTTTAAAAAGGGAGATAGACAGGAAATACACTAATTAGGTGAATCAGAGGTTAAATAAGCCAATTTATCAACAATCTTGAAGCTACACTATTGAAGTTCAGGCTGAGAGTCTGTTTGCTGTAAAGTTATTAGCATACAGTCAGTTATCCAGGCAGCTCTTATGTGCCTCCTGTTTTCTATGAATCTCTTGTTTCCCACTCTCATGGCCTTCTGGACAGGTTTACACTAGAAACCTTTACCAATAAAGCAGTGTCGCTTAGGGGTATGAATTTTTTTACACCGTTTTTTATACCAGCAAAAGCTCTAGTGTAGACATCATTATATTAGCATAAAAGTACTTTGTTTGTGTAGCTTATTTTGCTCAGGGAACCCATGTAAACCATACTGCCAAAAGAACTTTTTTCCCCCCCTGGTATAAACTGAGATTACACTAGGACAGTTTGCAAGTATAGCTAGAGTGTCAAGCGTTTTCTGGTGTAGATGGACCTTCACTCCCAATCCTGACTGGAAGTTGAAAGTCAGAAGACAAAGGAGTTAAAAGTAAGCCCAATTTTTTTTTGCACAGAAGCACATCATTTGGATAAAACTAAGGCGAGATTCAGCCCCCTTTGCTATCTTACCTTATGGCATGCCACCCATCACCGTTGTATCTTGGCATTTCTCACCTTGAGGTTCACCTTATTCTTCGAGTAATTACACTGAAACAAATGAGATTACTCGGTGAGAGGCACAGAATACTGGTGTAAATATTGTAAAGCCAGTGCCAGGTATTACTTTTGAAAAGGCCTGGAAGCAAATAACACTTAAGCTTTTTAGGTTTCTGGATGCAATTATCTTGGTCAGAAAGCTGTGCAGAAGCTGCAGTGCGGGGGCAACTTGCTTATCAAGTTTCTTAGAGAAGTTTAAAGGAGTGTTGGTTGTCAGAACGAAGCCTAGCTGAGCAGCGCATTAACAGGGAAATGCAGACATGGGGTTGCTGTCAGGAAGCAGGAAACATTACTGAACTAGAGGGGCTCACACTTTGTTGCTCCCATAAGCCAAACGCATTACAGGCACCAGGGGTTCCTTGCATTCCTCCATTTCCCCCACAAGTTCCCTGTGTACCACCCTTCCAAGTCTCTCTGCTCCAGGGACACACACCCCCGCCCACAATCCTCTCTCCCTCCTCTCCATACCAGGGGCTCTGTATCCCCAACTTCCCCATCCAGCACATGCCAGAGATTCTGTGTGTTCCATGTCATCCTCCCTCACTCCATTGTCTCCTGTTCTCCCCTACTCCCACATCCGGGTCTCTTTGTGATACTCCTTTTCACTCTATTCCACCCCTTCTCCACTACACCAAGATTCTATCACTGCATGGGGCTCTGTGTGCTCCCATTCCTGCCAAGCCAGGATACCCCGTTCTCCCTCATGCCAGGGTTTGTGTGTATCCCCCTTCCCTTTCACGTCCGCTTATTCCTCCGACCAATCTTATTCATTTTTTTCTCTCTTGAAGAGGATGTCAACATTTTAAACTCTACTTGGACCTGAGAAGAGATGGAGGGTTGTTAACGGTTGCCATCAACTGGTTCTTTGAGCTATAAACACTTAGAGGTGGTTGAAACTGCTGAGTCTGCTTACCAGATGGCAGGGGCTCTGGGTGTCCTCCATTTCACCTCTTCCAGTTTCCTGATTTTTCCCTAAGATCAGTAGGGTTCCACATACTGATGCCTAGAACATTCTCTGCAATGTTGGCATTGGTCTGATGGGGCATTCAAAAGTTACCATGTCACAAACAGAGAAATGTCATCAAGTTAAGCATAGGACTGTACCTCACTAAGCCAACAAAACGCAGGAAAACAAACATACGAACAAAAGAACGGCCATAATGGGTCAGGCCAATGGTCCATCTAGCCTCGTATCCAACAGTGGCCAAAGCCAGATGTTTTAGAGTGAATGAACAGAACAAGGCAAATATTGAGTAATCAGTTCCCTGTCATCCAGTCCCAGCTTCTGTCAATCAGAGGCTTAGGGGACACCCAGAGCATGGGCTTGCATTCCTGACCATCTTGGCTAATAGCCATTGATGGACCTATCCTCCATGAACTCATCTAATTCTTTTTTGAACCCAGTTATATTCTTAGCCTTCACAACATCTCCTGGCACCGAATTCCACAGGTTGACTGTGCATTGTGTGAAGAAGTACTTCCTTACATTTGTTTTCAACCGGCTGTCTATTAATTTCATTGACTGACCCCTGGTTCTTGTGTCTTGTGAAGGAGAAATAACATTTCCCTATTCACTTGCTCCACACCATTCATAATTTTATAACCCTCTACCATATCCTGCCTTAGTTGTCTCTTTTCCAAGATGAGCAGTCCCAGACTGTTTAATCTCTCCTCATATGGAGGTTATTCCATACACCTAATCATTTTTGTTGCCCTTTTCTGTACTTTTTAAAATTCAATTTCTAATATATCTTTTTTTGAGATGAGGCAACCAGAATTGCATGCAGTATTCAAGGTGTGGGTGTACCCAGGATTTATATAGTGTCATTATGATATTTTCTGTCTTATTATCTCTCCCTTTCCTAATGGTCCCTAACACTGTTAGCTTTTTTGGACTGTCGCTGAAAATTGAGCAGATGTTTTCAGAGAATTATCCACGATGACCCCAAAATCTTTCTTAAGTGGTAACAGCTAATTTAGGCCATCATTTTGTATATATAGTTGGGATTCTATTTTCCAGTGTGCATTACTTTGCACTTATTAACACTGAATTTCATCTGCCATTTTGTTGCCCAGTCACCCTGTTTTGTCAGATCCCTTTGTAACTCTTTGAATTCTGCTTTGGGCTTAACTATCTTGAGTAATTTTGTATTGTCCACCAACTTTGCCACCTCACTGTTTATGCTCTTTTCCAGATCACGTATGAGTACACTGAACAGTACTGGTCCCAGTACAGATCCTTGCGGGAAGCTGCTATTTACCTTTCTCCACTGTGAAAATTGACCATTTATTCCTGCCCTTTATTTCCTATCTTTTAACCAGTTACTGAGCTATGAGAGAACCTTCCCTCTTCTCCTATGACTGCTTACTTTGCTTAAGAGACTTTGATGTGGGACCTTTATCAATGGTTTTATGAAAGTCCAAGTACATTATATCAACTGGATCACCCTTCTCAACATATTTGTTTACACCCTCAAAGAATTCTAATAGACTGGAGAAGTATGATTTCCCTTTTTAAAAAGCCCCTAAAATGTGTGCAGACGTTCATTTCCTTCTGTTGTAAACTCTTTCTTGAGGAGCTATATGGGCTAATGTCACACTGGACACCTCAATAGAGGGGCAGCTGAGTGGGGCTGTGGTTGGCTAATTCTGAGCGAGAGCTTGACTTTGACCCTTTATTCTGACATGAGCTTGGAGAATCTTAATGGTGGGACAGCTGGCAAATATCTGAAGCCAACAATAGTGATTTCGTGAAATGGCTGAAGTAGGGAGCTCAACTACATGGGCCCAGTATTCCCTCTAATTTTTCCCACCCATGTGCGGAATGAATTTTGTTATTTGCACCAATATGGAGGTGATGTGTGATACCTCACCTTCATATTGGTGCACATAACAAAATTCACATGGTGGATGGGGCTGAGGGGTTTGGAGTGTGGGAGGGGACTCAGGGCTGGGGCAGAGGGTTGGGTGCAGGGGGTGAGGGCTCCGGCTGGGGAGTGGCAGACTCTGGAGTGGGGCCTGGGATGAGGGGTTTGGGGTGCAGAAGGGTGCTCTGGGGCTACAGCAGTGAGAGAGGACTCCCCTCAGCTCTCTCTCCCCACAGCAGCACTTGGGCTGGGGGAGGGAGGCACCTCACCCCACCACAGGAGCTCTGGGGCTGTAAGATAGGTGGCCCTTCCCTGGCCCCCAGCAGGTCTGGGCTGGGGGAGGGCCACTTCAGTGGCACCTGGGTCCAGGCCATGCTGTGCTGCCATAGTTGGGTCCGGGCCACTCCAGAGTCGGGCCGCGCCACCCCGGCTGTGCCTGGGCCCAATCCAGCTGTGGCTGGGTCCTGGCCGCACTGGCTGTGCCACCCCAGCCGTGCCTGGGCCTGATCCGGCCGTGGCAGGTCCGGGCCGCAGGTTAACTGAGTTGGTGCTGGGCGTGGGGAACCCCTCCCGTGACAGTTTGGTGGCTGGGCTAGGTGAGGTCCAGGGGAGGGGAGCCCCTCCCCTGGCAGGTCCCCAGGCAGGTTCCTGGAGTGCCTGCATGGTGCTAAATAGGCTGCTGCGTTGCCATGCAGCTTACAGGGAGCTTAGCATGGGTCTACTCTCTACTCCATTACTGATGATCCCTAGATCCATGATGGTGAATCAGAAATGTAGGGCTGGGAGGAGCCTCCAGAGGTCATCTAGTCCTGCCCCGTGTGCTGAGGCAAGGCCATGCAGACGTAGACCATCCCTGAGCAGTGTTTGTCTGACCTGTTCTTAAAAACCTCTAAGGATGGGGATTCCACAGCCTCCCTGGGAAACCCATTCCAGGACTTAACTATCCTTATAGTTAGAAAGTTTTTCTTAATATCTAACCTAAATTTATCTTTCTGCCAATTAAGCTGATTACTTCTTGTCTTAGCTTCAGTGGACACAGGAAACAAGTGATCACAGTCCTGTTTATAACAACTCTTAACACATCAGGTCCCTCCTCAGTCTTCTTTTCTCAAGACTAAACTCAGTTTTTTTTTCTCAAGACTAAGCTCAGTTTTTTCAACCTTTCCTAATAGGTCAGGTTATCTAAACCTTTTATCATTTTTGTTGCTCCCTCTGCACTCTTGCCATATCTGTCTCTGTCCACATCTTAAAGTGTGGTGCCCAGAAGTGGACACGGTGTTCCAGCTGAGGCCTTATCAGAACCTAGTAGAGTTGGACAATTACCTCCCATGTCTTACATATGACATCCCTCTTAATACATCCCAGAGTGATATTAGCCTTTTTTTGCAACTGCATCACGTTGACTCATATTCACTCTAACCCCCAGATCCTTTTCAGCAGTATTACCACCTAGCCAGTTATTCTCCATTTTGTAGTTGTGCATTTGATTTTGTTTCCTAAGTGTAGAACTTTGCACTTGTCTTTATTTAATTTAATTTTATTAATTTCAGACTAGTTCTACCATTGATCTAGGACATTTTGAATTCTAGTCCTGTCCTCCAAAGTGCTTGCATCTCTCCCAGCATGGTGTCATCTGCAAATTTTATTAGCATACTCTCCGCTCCATTATCGAATCCATTAACGAAAATGTTGAATAGTACTGGACCCCGGACTAATCCCTGCAGTACCCCACTAGGTACATTTTCCCAGTCTGATGTTGAGCCATTGATAACTATTCTTTGAGTATGATCTTTCATCCAGTTATGCACCCATCTGATGATAGCTTCATCTAGACCACATTTCCCTGGTTTGCTTATGAGAATGTCATGTGGGTGAAGTCCCTGGAGTCAGTCCATTCAGATCAGTGAGGCTTCACTGGCATGACAAACTACGCAAGTGCTGACAAAGTATAAGGACTTTCTCAGGCCTGTCAGGAGCTGGTTTGCCCCACCGAGGATAAAAACAGGCCATCAGCTCCTTCTGAGAGGGAGGCTTTCCTGCTTGTCTGGCTACACTGACCCCTGGCTGGAAAGAAAATGATGTCTAAGAGGTGACAGGAGGTGAATGAGAAGAGCAGCCATTGCTGGCGCTGAGAGAGAGCCCCTGTCTTTAACGCCTCCCTGTTCTTTTGGAAGGGATGTGCCCAAGGATTGAAGATGGTGAGCATCACAAATGAGTCCCTTCGCTTACCGTCAATGAATGGAATCACGGGCGTAGCCGCTCATCCTCCCCCTGCCCATACAATGTGCTGGAAGCTGCTCTTCTATTAATAATCACATTGCTTAACAAGCCCTCCACCCAGTCACGCACCCTACTTCAGCATTCATGTTTTTCCCTTATTTAGTAACCCCATTGCACAATCAAAGTCAATCAATTGGTGCAGCCAGAGACAGCACAGCAGGATCTGAAGCATCACAGAAGGAGAGGAGCCAGCAGCTACAGTGAATATGCAGTGGAGGCTAAGGAAGCAAATCCAATAAGTGATCTCGCCTTCATCCTTATTGTGATATAAATGTATATTAGAGCTGGGTGAAAGATTCGTCAGGAAAGATTTTGTCATTTGTTTTGGTTTACACCCTGTCGGAATCATGTTATGAAATTTCCAAATTTTTGATGACATAGTCTATAAAGTAGCTTTTACAATATGACTAGTGTTGAGAGAGCCCCTTTTGCCAGAAAATTGGCACTTATGAATGATGGAACAGGGCCTGCCTCCAGCTTCTGAAAGTCTCTCACACTAATGAATGGGGATACTGGATTGAGCACGAATGGTGTTGAATTGTAGTCTCTGTGCATCCATGGCACTTACCTGATTGCATTACTGAGCACCTTATGATCTTCAATATGTTTATACTCACAATTAGGGTGACCAGATCGCAAGAGTAAAATATCAGGACACATGGGGGGGACAGCAGCCTCAGCCCCAACCAGAGCCAGAGGAGAAGAGGACGCACAGCCCTAGGAAGCTGCGAGGGGGGCGTACAGCATAGGCGTCAACTTCTCCAGTGCAGGTGGGGTGACTCCACCCTTTCCCTGCCCTGCTCCTGCCCCATTCCAACTCCCTCCCCAAAGTATCCCTCTCTGCCCTTATTGGATCCCTTCCCCAAATCCCGACTTCAGCCCCGCTTCTTCCCCCAGTGCACCATGTTCCCCCTCCTCTCCCCTCCCTCCCTGCCCCACAAAACAGCTGTTTTGTGGCACAAGCGCTTGGGAGGGAGGAGAAGCAGGAAGTGGTGGCGCGCTCGCAGAGGAGGTGGAGGTGAGCTGGAGCAGGGGTACAGGGCAGGGAGCTGCTGGTAGGTGCTGAGCAATTTCTCTCTGTGGGTGCTCCAGCCCCGGAGCACCACAGAGTTGGCGCCCATGGCATACAGCCCCTTCTGCAGCCCCCACCCCAAGCCATGGGATGGGCTCATGGCCCAGCTCCAGCCCGCTGGCAGAAGCCACAGGGCAGAGGCGCAGGGCCCAAGGCTGCCAATCAGTGGGGGAGGGCGGGAGCTCCCTCCCAAGGGTTTCATACAGGTGTGAAGGCTCCCAGGTGGAGCTCTTAATTACAGCACAGCATGAGTGTGAAAAGTAAATTCTGCGGAGGAGAGGTGCCCCTGGGGCAGGGAGTCAGTGTTTTGTTTACAAACAGAGGCAGGGTGATTACGATAAGAAATGGCTGGTGATTAAATTAAAGATATGAAAGTTTAGCCTGTAAAAGAGGTTTCAGAGTAGCAGCCCTCTGTATCCGCAAAAAGAACAGGAGTACTTGTGGCACCTTAAAGACTAACAAATTTATCTGAACATAAGCTTTCTAAAAGAGGAATCCCTCTGCGGAGAGGGGAGAGGGAGGAGGGTTGTTTTAGAGAGAACTCAGGAAAAAATACAGCAAAGCACGGACCCTAGGTTACATTCAGAAAAGGGAGAGATTTGGGGTCGTAGGTGAAAAGAAGGGGTCAAACCCAAGGCAGGGTTAGCAGTGTAGAGAGAAGTTCCCACCCTACTTGTGGTACATTCAGACAAGAGGAGATCACTTAACTCCCAAGGGGTGGCAGGTTCTGCCCCAGGCTGAATTGTACAGCAATGGCTGCTGTGCAATTTTACATGGAAACTGAAAACCATTTTGTTTTGTCATTTTTTGTTCTGAGTTTCAGAAAAGGTAGGAAGGAAAAAGTGTCATATAAGTATTAGATGTGTTTATGCCTCAAATTCTTAGGCTTTCAGCTGCATTCAGGACAATTCCAGAACAAAGAACAGAAACTGCATCCACAGAGTCCATAAAGTCAACAATGATTGTCATGATTTGCATTATTCACCATCTGTGTGCTCAGCACTGTTCAGAATATGCCAGAAAATCCAGTCCCTGAGCCAATGCATATAAGATGTGTAACTGGGTAAGATGGCTCAGATATTTAAGTATGAAGTGTATCGTTATTGACCACATATGGTATCACATGTTCACTGTGATGTTTATATCTATGAGTGGAGGCACTGATGGCAATAGAGGTTTGATTGATTAAGGACTAGAAGATTTGACCCTCCAACTTTCTTTCTAAAAGAAGAGCTGCCCAGAGCTCCTGGGCCTGTTTATTTTCCTTTCCTACCTGCAGTGGCCCTGATATACCTCAGAAGTCTCAGTTTTTTTCTCAACTTTAAAATATAGAATTTTCTTAGTGTTTGGTTTTAAGTATTCTCCTGTGAGAACTGCAACTCAATCGCTGTAGTATTGTGTTTAAAAGCCTTCTGGCCAGTAACTAGCCTTTAAACAGAAGTAAAAGCAGTGTTGCCAACTCTCCTGATTTTCTCATGATGATCATTGTTTTCCTTAAAGCCCCAGCTTCTGGAGTCAAGTGAATATGTGATGATTTCAGCCTTCATTCTTAAAGAAAAATGAAATGTCTAGTCCTCATGGCTGTGGAGAAAGCTTCAAAATGTGACCCCAGTGCACCTTAAAGGCTAAAAAAGCAGAAAGTAAATAAAAAGAACCCCAAATCTGTTATTTTTACATGATCTCATGATTTTAAAGTCAATCTCATGATTTTTGGTGAGCCTGACTCAGGATTTTTGCACATTTGGGGTCGGCAATACTGTGAAAGTGACTTGAAAGTGTCAGTTTCACTCCTGTTTAAGGTTAGTTTCTAGTCTATTATTTGTAGTGAGGTGACACCTCACGACCCCCAGTCAGGTGCACTGTAAACTCATGGGGCCTTGTCCTAGTAGGATGTTTCCAAAGTTAAATGATCTATTCCAAGCTTGATGAACTGCAAAAAAGTGATAGAAAGTCATCTAGGTTTTTCTACAATTGTTTCAATTGTTGTATTCAAGAGTTAGTGACAAAGAATACACATTAAATGCTTCAATCTAACCAGTGTTCCTTAACTGACTTGACACAAGATGTGAGAACATGTTAGATTAGAGTTGAGTGAGTCTAATGTTTATTAACTGGTTTTTTACATAGGAATTGGATACAGTGCTCCTATCAGCTAATTTCTAAGTTATTTACAAAAAACCCCTAGAGTTTTCAGGTGCCTAAGTAGCCCTTGGAATAACAGTTAAAGTTGCCCCCCCCACACACACACCAGAATCTGAACTGGTGCCCCTGGCAGGGCCCTGGCTCCAGCCTGTGGCTTCTCAGTTCCAGCCCCGGCCGGGCTGCTGACTGGGTGCAGCTAAAAGTCACCTCTCTTCCCAGCAGGGCTGATGAGTGCAGCCAGGGGAGCGGGACAGGGCATGGGGGAGTGTCCGGGAGGTTGGGGGGTGATGGTGGTACAGGGTTGTAATGGGGCGGAGGATGCTGGGCAGTGGGGGAGGGAGGTGTGTTTTGGGGTGCTAGGCAGTAGGGGGCCTTTGGGCGGTGCTGGAGATCTGTGTGTGTCAGGGCACTGGGCAGAGGGGTCTGTGTGGGGCACCGTGTAGTTGTGGTGTAGGAGCTGTGGAGAAGGGCACTGTGTTGTGGGGGAGGGGGAGATCTGTGTGTGTTGGAGAACTAGGGTGTGTGGGGTTGTGTGGGGGGTGCTGGGCAGTTGCAGTGGTTTCAGGGCACTGTGTATTTTGTGGGGAGGTTTGTGGGGGGGCTCTGGGCATAGCAGGTCCAGGGGATGTTGGTGGGAGAGCTGTGTGGGACCCCCCCCAACAAGAAGGGGTACACTGGCAGCACAGGGCCAGGTGGACCAATGCATGCCCTATTGCCCATGGTTGCCCCGCCTGCTGCTCTGCTCCTTACCTGAGGGCTGGGGCAAGGTCTGGGCGGCGCTTACCTGGAGTGGCTCCCAGAAAGAAGCCAGCAGGTCCCTCTGGCTCCTAGGGTCAGGGGAGGCCAGGCACCAAATATCATGACAAATTGCGTCCCGACCGTACATTGGTTGGGACGTGGGACAAACAGCTAAATATTGGGACAGTCCTGATTTTATCGGGACATCGGGTAACCCTACTCACAACATCCCTGTGAGATAGGGGAGGGCTGTTATCTCTATTTTACAGATGGGGAACTGATACACAGAGAGACTAAGGCCCATATCAAGTGTATATAGGCACTGAACTTCCCGTGATTTCAACAGCAACTATATGTCTAAATACCCTTGCAAATTTGGGGCTGCATGAGTCAACCCTGTACCCCTGACTGAGAAGCACTCAACGTATGTTTCCTGAGAGAGCACAGTGTCTGCTCCTCCTTCCTACAGGCTGCAGCAATTCTCCGAGCAAACTGGCTGCTGTCTCTCCATGTTGGCAGACTTCTGAGAAAGGTGGAGATCAAGTACATGGTATTTTAAAAAAAGGACAAAAAAGCATCATAGTTTCACGCTACATATACAGTTACCATATGCAAAATATTACCAATAGGTTGATTATTGGGATTCTAGAATAAAGTCATCGGTGACCAGGAGGACAGCAAAATCTCATCAGGTAGTTAGACATTGCTATAGGATTCCCATCTTCTAGTCCCAGTTTACAGTTGTTTCTTAAATGTGCTTGTGTTTTAAAACGTATTGTTAAATAGCTTGTTAGCCGATAACGAGTTGTAATGCTCTTGAAAAATGGAAGGCGTAAGCATTTGCCATTCGTTTGCTTTCAGAATCCGCTTTTGTAATGTTGATTCGATGAGACCTGTTGTATTTGAATTTGAAAAATAGGGAGTTTTGTGATTCTCAGCAGACGCAGCCTTTAGCAAATCACCTTCTTATTATGTTTCTCTATCACTGTCATCCCAGTTGCAAGGTCTGATCAGCATTCTCGTTCATCTAAAGATCTGTTTGTGCCCTGTGGCCCTTCTCTTAGTGTCATTTCTTATTTAAGTAATTACTTAAATGCCTGATGCTGCTCCTATTAGGCTAAACTTTCACAAAGTAGTGTACTAATGCATTAGTACTAGCAGAGATGATGTGAACTTCCTTGGAGTGGTTTGGGTGAAGTTCGGTAAGTAATCAGAATGCCTCAGCAGTTTCATATTTGCCAACAAGATTTGTCCTTTTGTAGGTAACCAGGAGCTCTCAGCACAGATCACCCTGGTCTGCACGAAAGAGTTTTACACTGCTGGTCTCCGGGGGGGAGGGCTGACTGTAAATAAGGCTCCCATGGCTAGACACATTTTTCATTGCCATGTTATTTAACCCTCGGTTCTGCATTGTAGAGGGGAGGGGAGAAAAGGAGCAAAGAGCCTTCCCCAGAATATCACAAAGGAATGAAACAACCACTCTATAGTACAGCCTGGAAGACCACACAAACCTCTCATAAATGCAAGTGGGGTGGTGGATCTGGAAGGTTGGGAGGGCAGAGCCAGACAGCAAGGAGGAGCTGCTGCCTCCTCCCTACCAGAGCCTTTCACCACCTCATGTAGCTACACACCACAGAATAGATGCAGCCTCTTTTTCATGGCAGCATGTAGCTACGTGTACCCTACATGCCGCTGCAAGTGTAGACGAAGCCTAAAGGGAGGGTATAAGAGAAATCAGTCCTCCCAGCTTTCTCTACGTACTCCTTTCACTTGAAATCCATCCCAGTGATCTTCAGGTCCCCTGCTCTGACCTGCTTTGTTTTAGGGTATGTCTACACTGCAGATAAAAGGTGTGTTCCTAACTTGGGTTAAAATAGCAGTGAAGACACAGCAACTCAGCTTTTAACTCAGGTTAGCAGCTTGCATTCAACCCCAGTCTCCTCTATAGTTATATTCAAGAGTCTAACCTTAAAGGAATTAAAGGGTGAGTTGTTATGTCTTCACTGCTATTTTAACTTGAGTTAGCTAACTCGAGGTAAGAACACATCTTTTATTTGCAGTGTAGACATACCCTTACATGTTCCTGTTAGTGCCTTCCCCCAATTATGCTCATTTTGCGCACTTACTAAATGTCATTTTTGTGCAAGCTACACTCTTGTGTTAACACTCAACACTTAGCCCTCTGTCCCTAAGGAACTGATCCTGAAGTCAGTGGTCAACCAATCATCATATTGGCTTCAGTTGGAGTGTTACCTGCATATGGGCTGGCCACTTAGGCTTCAAATGCTGCAAAATGCTAAGGGTAAGCGGGGGAATGGTCCCGCTATTGTGGGGAACTTTGCTGGCTTCTGCACTACCCCAGTGAAGTGGGCTAGCGAAAGGATCTGAGTCCTCGCTCCCACTTCCTTTACCCAGAGGCCTCCCTGCCCTTGAGGACGCCCCTTCCACTCTCCTGTTTGGCAGAGTCCTCGTAACCCCAACAAGGCTGGGCCCAGGATTCCCAGGGGGCTCAACCCCCAACCCTGCTGTGGTGACCCAGGACAGGGGCTAGGGTGTCCCCACTTCGGGGTACTCTCTTTGCACTGCGCACCTCCCTGACCCACTGATCACATCATACAATTTAAAGCAAATACAAGTTATTTAATTAACAATTAATTTTAAAAAAGAATAAGGAAAAATGGGAAAGGTTAAAGGAAAACACATCACCCTGCTCTGTGGCAGAGACCATCACAAACAATGTCTCTGGACATCAGGGCACTTCACATCTGTTCCTTGTAGGTCCCAGGCCTCCTTCTCAGGCCCTGGCTGTGCTGCAGGGACGCTGCGGGTCAGACAGTTGCTCTGGTGGTGGCCACACTCTCTCAGGCTCTGGGTGGCAGGACCCTTCTCCCCAGTGTCACCCCTGCTCTGTCAGGGTTATGATCCCCCTCCAAGTCTTGCCTGCAGAGCCTCTTGGCTGAGGCATCTCCCTGCACTGGGCCCACTGCCCAGGGTCCCCCTCGCTCTCCCCAGCTGCTCACCGCACCCAGCTCCGAACTGCTCCAGCCCCAGCCTCAGCTCCACACTGCCTCAGCACGGCTGCTGCTGCTGCTCTGCCTTCAGCTCCTTGAGCTGCTTCTCTGGCCTCCCTGGCTCCAGTTGCTACAGCTCCACTCCCAGGGCAGGTCTGCTCTGCAGGCTGCTTCTGTGAATCTCTCTCAGCTCTCACCTGCTTCCTGGGCTGCTTCTCTGGCCCCTCTGGCTCTGGTTGTTACAGCTCCGCTCCCAGGGCAGGTCTGCTCTGCAGGCTGCTTCTGTGATTCTTTCTCAGCTTTCACCTGCTTCCTGGGCTGCTTGTCTGGCCCCTCTGGCTCTGGTTGCTGCAGCTCCCCTCTCAGGGCAGGTCTGTCTCTCTGGGCTATGCTCTGGCTTTTTGGGCTGCAGCTCTGCTCCCAGCAACTTAGCTTGGGCCCCTGCTCTCTCCTTAGCTTGGCCCCACTCTGTCTGACCCAGGCAACTTCAGCTCACACGGAGGATGGGACCCACCCTGGCCTTCTGTCTCTTTGATTAGCCTGCCCGCTCTGTCAGTCAGGCTGACCTGGAGCATTGGCCTCTCACCATTGTCCCTGGGAACTGTCAGTCTCAGGCTCCTGATTTCCCATCGATCTCTCCCTTTTAGTGCTGGGAGCTAACAACCCAACACTCCCACTGAATGTTAGTAAGGGGGCAACAGTCCCCTTACATAAGCAACTCTTAGCGCTGTTGAGCATTCACTATCCTTACTGAGTTCACCTTGCAGGATCAAACTGCAGGGCCCATCCAGATTGTGCTCTAATATAAGCACAAGGGAGAAGCTAAACATCTTAGTTATAGGATTTTTGAGGAACTGATCCAATTACCATGCCAGAAGTATCTTGCAAGTCTAGAAAAATCGAGTTAATCTGAATGCATAGCAGCTGACATAAATTCAGCAGATGAAGTAGAAAGTTCCTTATTTCCTTGGTGCCTCTAATCTGACAGGACTCTAGGGTAACTATAAAAAATTCACCATGGAAAATCCAAAGAATTACAGTGAAGATGGAATTTCGAATTTTACCAAAATGCTCTCAATGTCAGACAAGATTAGGTTTGCTTCATCTGGTACCACCACATTTGAACTACACGGTAAAGTACTTTTATTGCTTAATTAAATTGATTTACAAGTATTTAGGCTGATCTGTGAAGAAAATAGCTGATCTATTTGCGTTACATATGCAATGCGTTTTGACTGTGACTTTTGCTCCTAAATGTATCTGAACATTAATAAAGAGATGTATCTGGGACACATCTCTTCCAGCCAAAAATGCTGAGGGGATAGTCTCCAGCAAATACAAATAATTTTTTCTTCCAGTGTTTTTTAAAGAAACTAATTACATTTCCATTGTGTAAACTTTCAATGCCTAAAATATTTCAGAGATTCAGATCACCAAAAGCTAACCAAAAATGTACATTTATGAATTGCAGGTGAATATAAAAACTGACTCAAAACAAGTCTATTGTAACATTAATGAAGATGATGCTCCTTTTAATCATTATGACTCAGCATCATACACTTCGCTAAACTCAATTAAGGGCACCTGCCATTGGCCACTGTCGGAAGACAGGTGACTGGGCTAGATGGACCTTTGGTCTGACCCAGCAGGGCCGTTCTTATGTTCTAAGTTTGCCTGGACTTACAGCCTGTACAATCCTAGCACTCACTGCATGAAACTCCTGTTTAACTAAGAGTTTATAAATTGCTCACAGGACCATGTGCTTCTGGATCGTTTAGTGTGTGCATATGGGGACAGAATAGCCGTTTTGAAGAACAATTCTTCGAAAGTTCGATTTCTTTTTTTTAGTACTGTAGCTTCTAAAATTAAAGCCCTTTCACAGGACTGCCTCCCCTTTTAGTACCAACAGAGTGGTCCTGCTGTAACTCTGTGTACAGTGCCTTCTATTACAGGAATCTTCCTGAGCTTCTGTTCTTATGTGGTCAGAGCCTTGCCCCGCCACTGTGAAAGGCTTTCGCAATGGGGAAAGGCTCTGGCAAGGGGAGGCAACAGAGAGACTCCAGGAGCTCCCCACTGCCAGACCCTTTTCTTGCTACTTCCGCGGTACCAGAGGTTTTCACTGTTGCATGTAGCTACACACTGTAGTGTGCACAGAGCTTCCTTTTCCCAGCAGCTCCATGTACCCCACATGCCCCTGCAATTGTAGATACGGCACGTGTTTCAAGAATGGTACAGATACTTTATTTGCACGGAATTGGCCAAAGAAATGTGTGTGCTGTAAATGAACAGAGGATGTCACGGTGAACACGATTTGAAAGGATGTTTGTCTTGTTTCTGCTGGACTTTAGAACCGCACAGCAAGAAGAAGCCTTCTGCATGCTGTGTTTGGACTGCACTGGCAATCTACGTAATAATGCTAACTCTAGGCTTGGGACTATTGGCACTTAAAGGTAATTACCCCAAGGCTACAGTAAATAACCATTTACTATAATTACCCCTTGAAATTCAAAGATGCTTGTAATGGTTGGCAATATGTTTGCGCCTGATGCTTTTGCAATACCCCATCCTGGAGGGCTGCATGCTTCAATAGGCTGAGCACATTGTACAGACCAGGGGCCCTGTGCATCCCTCCAGTCGCTGCCTCAGCAAGCTCCTGTGTGCCACTCTTCCATCCCTCTATTTCAGGGACTCCCTGCAACCTCAGTCCCCCTCTTCCCCATTCAAGGGGCTCTGTGGGTTCCATTCCCCTCTCCCCTTTTCCAGGGGCGCTGTGGGTTCCCCATCCCCCTCTCCCTCTAGTGTCCCCCATTCTCCCATCATGCCCGGGGCTCTGTGTGCCCCCATACCACTGTTCCTCATTCTCCTCTTCATTCTCCCCATGCCCACCATGGCAAGGACTCTGTGTGCCCCCCTTCCCTCTCTGCTATATGCCAGAGGGCTCTTTGAGCCCCTCATGTGCCCTTCCTCCATACCATTGTCCCCATTCCAGAGTGCTTTGTGTGCCCACCATTCCTCAGTTCCCCCTCCTTCCCTCCATTCTCATATCTTTTCTTTCTGCCTGGGAGAGTCCCCCTTCGCTCAGCCAGTTAAGATACTGTGATGTTTGATGCATTATAAATAGACAGCTAGGTAGACTATTTAAGCATTATCCTGCTAATATCCAAGAGCAATCAATATCACTCCTATAAACCATTGTTATGCTCATCTGTCACTCAGGGCTGGTTCTGAAAGAGTACACCCAGGAAGGGTGTGTTTGCAGGGTGGGGAGAGTTTTATGCATGCTCTCTCCTCATGCCAGGAAGCTGATCTCTGTTTCAGGAGGGTAAGGGATGAGTGCCATGAAGAGCAGAGGATGAGGACACTTTCCTTCAGTTCCTCAGAGAAACTTTTGGAGCACAGTAAATGATCCTGAGCACTGTAAGAATGAAGGCTCCCTCTATTAGAAACTGTTGTTTTCCCCAGATACACATTATATATCTGGCCACTTATCCAGGCATATGTGGCCCCTGGGTACAATAATAAAGGGCATACTAAAAATGCCTACATAAGTCAATGAGAGCCAGTGGCTTTGTCTACACTATAAGTTAGGGGTGTATTGCCCTGCTCAATGTACTTTCATTGAGCTAGCGTGAGTACAAACACCAGTGCAGCCAGATTAGCAGCGAAGGCATGGCTGAGCTGTGCCCAGTACCTACGCCCCGGTTTCAGGTCACATTCTACCTGTCCTGCAAGAAAGAGGTGTCTGTTTTACAGGAACTCAGGGCTAGTCAACAGGAATTGCCCTACAGAGCAGGTTAATAGAAGGAGATTAAGACTATGTATTTCATGATGCCTTCCATTTTCCCAGTGTTTAACATGCAGGAGGAAATACGCAAACTCCAAAGAGAAGACAACCCTCATTTAGCAGAGGAACTGGTCAGCCCCTTCTACAATGAAACTCTTCCAGAGAGAAGCTTTTACAGAAAGAACTCCAGAGGTGAAGAACCATTGATCGAAAGCTTAGAAGAGGAAATCAACACCATTAGGGTCAGCAACCACCATTTATGGATGAGGATGAACAATATCACACTGGCTGCAGGTATCTCTCTGCTGCACCTTATCTTTTTGATGGTCATATATGGTGCATAATCTGAAAGCCTGATAGTGCTATACAAGAAATACAAGAGTCAAAGCCTCTTTAAATAGAAAATGCACAATTCAGTGGTCCCAATGGGAAACTCCAGCTTTCTTCCCTAAGATTGAAAGGGCGGGGCGCAGATCCTCAGCTCATGTAAATGGTGTAGCTCCATTAACTTGACTTATTATTGTGGATGGTCCAGTGGTTAGGGCACTAGCCTTAGGACTTGAGAGACCTGGAGTCAGTTCTCTGCTCTGCTACAGCCTTTCTGTGTGATCTTGGGCAAGTCACTTAGCCTCTGTGTGCCTCAGTTCCCCACGTGTAAAATGGGGATGACAGTCCTGCCTCCCAGGAGTGTTGTGAAGGTAAATATGTTAAAGATTGCAAAGTGCAGTGCTTTAAAATCTACTGAGGAAAAGCACGATGTGACAGAGAGGCACTGCTATGAAAATATAATAATACTTAAGGAGCAACCAGGAACAGGGCCTCGTTGTGTAAACACAGAGTCGTACACAGTGGCTGCCACAAAAAATGACCAGAGTTATGATGATCTGTCCCAGCTGAGGATCTGGCCCTCAGAACTGGATAAGATTGTGTATAGGGTGGAAGTATGGAGCCCAGGCTGGCATATCCCTTTGTGGTCCCACTTTGTTGCAGCTAGATTCTATTTCCTGTGCTGAAATGGGCAAGGGGTGCCTGTACCCAGTCCCCCGACCCAGCACACCCACATAATGTTGCTCAGACTTTTTTCAGGGTTCTCTAGGACGTCTAGTCTTATAGACTCATAGACTTTAAGGTCAGAAGGGACCATTATGATCATCTGGTCTGGGAGGGTGACATTTTCAACTCAGAGCTAAATTTGTTAATATACTGTTCAATCAACAATTGAGTGGTGACTGTTTAAAAATACACATCAAATATCCATTTCAGGGCAACTTGGAATCAAAGGAGAACCTGGTCCTCCGGGTAAGTAAATACTTGAGCAATGAACAGCTTCCCCTCTCTCTCCCCTTCCCTTCCCCTGTTCTGTACAGAATTGGAAGTTAGATTTTGGAACTCTATTCAATAAGTAATTTGGGCCCCGTTCCTACAAAGTTGTAATTACCCTGCATAATTTTATGCACATCAGTGGTCCCATTGAAGTCAAGCTCCTCCCACACCCCCTTGCATGGCCTGCTGGGAGTCTGGTTTTGGTGCAGAGTGTAGTCCCTGTTCTCTGGATACTCCCCATTCTGAGCAAGTGGATGGGGAGAAGCTGGGAGCTAGTAGAATCTCAACTCTGTCTCCTCTCCCGGCTGCTGCTCATTAGCCAAGGTAGCTGGGCAGATGTGATGGGAGAAGTAAGTTGTATTTTATCAAGAGCTTTATCAGTAACTTACTTCTTCAACCTGGATGGGACCAGGGAGGAACTGATGGGAACCGAGTGGGAGCCACAACTGCAGAGTAGTTTCACAGCACCTTTTACTACAGGCTCAATCTAGTCCACAACAAGTAATTCAACATGTCAGTTTTCCTATGTGAATAAGGTGTGATCCTACAAAATGCTGAGCAGCTCCCACATCGCACTATGGGCCTCAGCCTTTCATAGGATTGCACCCCAAATAGCTGAATAAGGTCCTCATGCATTTCCCATTGAACACGATGGAAATTCATCTGTTGACTTCAGTGGGAGTTGGATTGGGCCCACTGAGTTGAGTGGGAGGGTTTGCACATGCTCAGGATCAAGCCCTAAAACTCCCCCGATGTGAAGATTACTTCTCCTAGATGAGTTCACGTGGCATTTTAAGAGATACCCTGCTTCCCTTTTGTAACATTGACTGTCTGTTCCTCAATTTCCCCAAGACTTGTACTTCAAACTGGTGTCTAACTAGAGCCTACTATTGCAACCTTTTTTCTGAACCAAGTTATCTCTGCCTGCCTGAAATGAAGGCTTTATTCTCCCCTTTGCCAGATGCCAAAGGGGAGAAAGGAAGTCAAGGTGAAAAGGATTTCAAGTTTTTCAAGTGCTTACTCTTCCTGTTGGTTACATGCTGAAATATACACAAGGCCAGATTCTCGTTGGTGTAAATTAGCATAATTCAATTGCACTCAATGGAGCTATGTCAGCTTACACCCATCTGAGGATCTGGTTCTAGTTATGGCCAAATCCTGGTCCACAGCCTTTAATTTACACTTGTTCGTTATGCTGTCAAATCCATCTTCTAGGAAGAAAAGGTGAGAAGGGAGACATGGGTCTACGAGGACCTGCTGGAAGCAAAGGAGAACCAGGGTCAAAGGGTAAGTAAATAACATAAAACTCAGAGAGGGGTGGGGACATATTTAACAATGTAGACAAGCAGAGGAGAACAAAAGTGGATGTATTTGTATTTTAGGTATTGGATTTCCTGGGGAGAAAGGAGAGAAGGGTAAGTCGTGGAAATTAACTCTCCCTTGCATCATAAGAACAAATAGAAATAAAAACGCCCTGATTCTCAGACTTCCCATTGGCACTTTGATTTTGGTGCCTAAATATGGATTGAGATACCCAACGTTAAGCGCTTCAGATATGAACATTTTGGCCACTGTTTTTAAACCTGAAAGGGTTTTTAAGCACATGCTTCCCACTGCAAACTCTGAGAATGTGAACATATCCAGTGGGGCCCCTGGAAAAATGGGCACCCTGCACACCTGTTCCTCCCACTCAACGGTCCTGCCAGGGAGGGGGGGAAACCCCTCCACCCCAACCCTGCTCCCTGGCAGGAGTGCGGGGGGATGGCGTGGGAGAGGCCACTTCCTCTGGCCCAGAGCCCCATGAAACTGTAATCCACCTCTGAATACGTCCCGTGCATTGTCGAGGAATGTCCTTTATAACCCCTGTGATATTTCCTGCATTTCACCCCATTCACTTGTAGAAAACAAATAGATGGGGTTGGTGAGCTTCTGTAGATGCAGGTTTTGTGTGTGTCTTGCAATTAGTTTACTTGTTTGGGAGCTGTGATTTCAGTCTTCACAACAGGGCTTGGGGTCCCCAAGCCCCGTGGGGGGCAAGTGGGGCAATTTACCCCAGGCCGCAGGCCCTACAGGGGCCCCCACGAGAGTTTTTTGTGGGCCCTGGAGTGGGGTCCTTCACTTGCTCTGGGGCCCCCAGAAAACTCTCGCGGGGTCTGGGGCCCCAAAGCTTCTTCTACTCCGGGTCTTCAGCGGCAATTTGGTGGCGGGGGGTCCTTCAACCCAGGGACCCGCCACCAAAGTGCTGGGTCTTCGACGGTGGGGGGCCCCTTGCTGCCAAAGACCCCAGGCCCAGTGAATCCTCTGGGCGGCCCTCCTTCACAAAAGAATCAATGTTAATTTTTTGCCAATTCAATTTCAAGGTAATCCTGGAGAAAAGGGTGCTGAAGGTCTTTCTGGCCCTGGGGGTGCTCAGAAAGGGGAGAAAGGTTCATCTGGAAAGGATGGAACTCCAGGTACTGAGTTACTAACCTTTACAGTCACTGTACAAATGTTATCCTACATAATGCTCAATCCACATATTTCCTTTGATATTTTAGGGATACCTGGAGGAGTAGGAGCTCCAGGTGCCAAGGGAGACAAGGGAGAAGCAGGTAAGAAAGGATTAGTAGCAACACCTCCTCAAAAGTAAATGAAGAGCTAAGCAAATAACTGAACACACAAAGTTTGGTAAAACCAGGACACGCAGCAGCAATCTGAGTGATTTACTTGATGTTTTATGGGTCATAAGTCATAACTGGAGGGTAACTTAACTTTCTGTCTCAGAGATGACAGTCCTACTGATAGAGCCACACTGATACTACATAATTTGGTCAGCCACTGCTCTATAAGATGCACACTAAAATACGTATGCTGTAATAAACATACGATCCAGTTATCCTGTGTGTCCTTTTCCTGGAGACCTAGTCTTCAGACCAGATTCTGGTCTCATTTACACTAGGATAAATTGGGAGTAACTCCACTAAAGTGTATGGATTTATTCCCAATTTTTCACTAGTGTAAATGAGATCAAAATACAGCCTTTCATCGGGACTAAATCCTGGAGCTATTGCACAGCCTAAATGGTACATGCTGGGGAAGGAATTATCCCTCAGGCTGTGCTTTGTGCTCACAACAGATGTAGTTCCCTGGTCTCTGCCTTGGTTCTCCATTTAGGACCATGGCAAACCATGGATTGACCAGGTTCTCCCTCATCCCTCCCTTCTCCCACGGCTCCTAGCTGGGGAGCAGAATGCTCATGCACATCAGATGTTCCTGACATGCAGGGAGATTGCTACCCCCAGCTTGGGGACCCCAAGCCCTTCTGCAGTGGAATCGCACCAGTCTCACTAGGTAATGGCCCCCGCAGCCAGTCAGGCAGCAAGTCTGTTCTGCTGCTCCCCCACCTCCTCCATCCGTGGTGCTTGTCTATGTTTATGCCAAACAATCATTTTAAGCATCAAGCATCCGTGTCTTCCTTGCTGTGCAGCATGACTTACAACAATGAAGTACAACTTCAGGCCAAATCCTGCAGTTCGCTACCTATACATTTCAGTGCCTTTTCAGGGAAAAATTCACACAGACCTCAGTCTTTGAGCCAGGACAGCAGGATTTGGCTCATAGACAGTTGGACCAGTTTCGCAGCTAGTGTAAATTAGCATAGCTCCAGTTATGTCAGTGGAGCGACTGTGTCTATTTACACCCACTGAGAATCTGACCCAATACCCGTGGATTGTCCAGGCTCAAAAATAACTACCTTTCATGTCCATTAATCGTTATTATTAATATGTACTTATTGGGATTTCAGGAATAGAAGGACCAAAGGGGACAAAAGGAGACCAAGGTAATGCATTTCCTTCACTGCGTTGCTACTATGGATTTTGCTCTCAGACAAAACTGTGTAAATCAGGAATAACTCCATTGAAGTTAGGAGAAATAAACCAAAGTAAAGCCAGTGAATGAGAATAGAATCCAGTGGACAGTACTGAATTTACACAGAGAGGCCCAAATTTGGCTCTCGGTGACAGATATCTGTTTCAAAAGTAACTGCACTGGCATCTTCAGAGTCACTCTGGATCTACGACAAGAGCAGAATTGGATTCTTATATCAGTATTGCATTTTGTAGTGTGTGTAATGGGTCTTTCATGGGATGTTCAAAGCATCAGAAGTTTGGTATTTTTCATCCAGGTTTAAGAGGACCACCGGGTGAAGATGGAAGTAAAGGGGACAGGGGCCTCGCTGGTCCAAAAGGTGAACTAGGAATGAAAGGGGATACGGGGCCTACAGGTAAGACAATTTACTTATTTTTACCTATGCAATTTTAACAATTTCACGTGCCTTCCTAGTTAAGTCTTTTCTGTTTACAGTGTAAAATGTATTATTACTCTGTGAGTTGTTTCCACAAAGATTCAGATATCTCTGACCATCGGGTTACCAGTCCATAAAGAGATTGGATGAATGAGGTTATTTGCCTTATTTGTGGGGTGCCATTTTGTTTCTTGCTATGCCAGTACACCAAGGAGGGTGGTCCTCCAGAAATGCTGACTCAGAGTAATGAGCTTTTATATTCTCTTTTGAGGATATGTACGTGTAATGAAAGAAGCAGGTATTTAATTATCAGTACATCCCTGATTATAGCAGTGGTGTTTACAGAAGGATTTATATGGTATAAACTAATACAATACAATTTAAATGCACAATCATGTGCAGGTTTGGTTGGTTAGAGTGATAGAAAAGCCTGCCTCTGAGTGGTTTAGATCCCATATAAGCTAGAGTTTTGTGTAAGTTAAACAGAAGAATTAGGCAGGGTTTCTCGCCTGTGTAACTTGCATTACATTAGTATTCATCAGCCACATCTGAGATGTGAACAGGGAGAATGAGCCGAAGACAGGGTGGAGAGTGGAAACAAGGGGAAGTGGTACATATGAATGGAGAATGATGATTATACACAGAACATTTGGAAATGTAGCATTGCCGCTCTGCTGGTGTACATCAGTAGGGTTCCATTTATTTAACAGAATTCCCACTGATTTGCACCAGCTGAGGGTCTGGCTCATAAATGGCAAAACAGATCTTAAAAAATTCAAGGAATCTTGGGAAAATGCTGGAACAGAAAAGAGAAGGAGGGGATTGCAATCACTTCTGAAATATTTTGTTCCATTCTTTTGTATTCTGTCATAAGTATCTTGATTACCAACTGAAAACGTCAGATCGAGAAATGCAGACCCAGGGCCAGATGCTGATGCTGTTAGAGCGACACAGATTTGACTCCAAACCTTTGATTCACACACATTCATTATATTGTTAAATAGGTCTTCAAGGAAGTAAAGGTGAAGTGGGCAAGAAGGGAGAAATGGGCCCCAGAGGACCAATTGGTGCTCCTGGAAACAAGGGAGATGCAGGTTAGTCAGGTTAAATGGTAAGTTAATAAGGCAGAAAGCCAAATCTGGCAGGGGGCTGGTGGAGAAGAGGAGAGATGCATGTTTAATGATTTGTACAAATATCACTACTGCTAACACCAATATTGTATTGTAGGTAGAGTGGGTGCACCAGGGCTTCCAGGACAGAAAGGAGAGGCAGGTAAGCCGGTCAAAAAGAAAAGTTTCTTGTATTGGTATAACACTGATCTCCCTTAAAGGTGCATTTCATTGAAAAAGGGCAGGTATGCAGCTGGTGCAAATCGGCTCTAACTTAATTGAGGTCAATTAACAGCTGTAGTGGATTGGCCCTGAAAGTCTAATTTAAAAGAAAATCAAACCCACCATCACTGTAACTGAGAAATGTCTATTTGTCCCAATTACCAAGGAAGAGTATTATAAACACAACTGCCCTCCCTCCAATCCCACAGCAAGCTACATACACCACCAGATTTGAAGAGTAATTCCACTGAACTCAGTCGAGTTACACTGGTGTAAAACTGCTGTAAATGGGTGTAAGTGAAAGGAGAAGGAGGATCTTTTGTTCTATATTTTTCATAGATTTTTAAAGTCAGGAGAGCCCATTGCGATCATCTTGTCTGACCTCCTGCATATATAGGCAATCACAGTCCAGAGCAACTGCACCTCTGTCTCCCCTTGGTGATTCAGCAAAGGCATCCACTCTCCAGCTTCCAGTTCCCCAGGCACTGCCTGTCTGGTTGGAGACCTGCATCTCTCTCCCTTCTGACTTGGGTACTCACAGGCTGCACATGTCCTTGCCTTCACTGTGTATTTCTCAGCACAGCCAGGTTGGCCAAGGACACCAGCTTGTTTTTTCGTCAGAGACTGATAACAGAATGATTGTCGATAGTTATAAGTTACCACGCAGCACTTCCTATCCACGCCCACTTTATTCTTAAGGGATAACGCATTGCAGATAAAACACATTAAAGCAATAAAAGAACCTACGTGCATGCTAATAAGTTTAATGGAATTAACCTCAACCCTAACATGGATTCTGCAGGGTCAGTACTTCCAACCCTACCTGAAAGATTGGGGTCCACTGTGGATTAGGGGTCCAGTCCATTTGCTGGATCAGGAAAAAGACCATACGCCAGTTTAAAACCAGGCTATTTATTCAAAAATCCTTCCTTTGTCAGTCCCTGAAGAATCTAGGTTGAATTAGTGTACACCAGGGTGTGTGTGGGGGTCTTTACAACCTGAGTGAATTTGTGTAATCACCCCCAGCTGTATGAAAATACGTACAATTCCACAATAGCACATGCACCATTGCATTTTTAATACAAGGAATTCAAAGATTTTAAAACTAATTCAATAAGGTTGAACTTCATTCAATAAAGTTCATTTACGATATTGCAGGAAATTGTCAGTCTGTTACACGGGTCCCAGAATTTCACCCAGTAAATCCCTTTCTAATCCTCTAAGGCCAAGTTCACCATAGTATTACTCCACTTTCACACCAGTTTCACTCCACTGAGGCAACACCAGTGTCAAACCGGAATAATGCAGTGGTGATTCAGGCCCCTTTTGTCTAATTCTAAATTTATATGGTGTCCCGCCTGCTTCGTGGCCTGACTCATCGTGACATTTAGATATGAAGATATGGATACTGAGTATCCTGCTAGCAACAGTTTCATACTATAGTAACCGCATGAAGCAGGAGTTGCTCCTGATTTAGCCCAGTGTAAATAAAAGGCAAATCTGTCCCAGAGTACCCTGGAAAAATTGCCACATAGGTAAATGCTTTCTGTCTATGAACATTTCCCCTTTGGGTGCATATGGATGGAGTGTTCTTTACCTCTATGCAAAGTCCTCGTGGCAGCTACTATTCTTTCTCTGGGCTTTATGAACTATCCTACAGAATTATATCCCTTCGCTACAATTCTATGGGATGACTTAGAAAGTCTATAGAAAAGATCTTCTTTTCTGTTAACATCTATAGATTTTTAGAGCAATTTATATAGAATCCTGTTAAATTTCCATAGAGCCCTAATTTATTTGTGTGTGTGTTTACAGGGCCATATTCTGTGTGTATATGGCCATATTCTCCTTTTGGCTCTATACACATTGCTCCCACAATCGCTCCCATTGACCCAATGTGTATGCATCCCAGGGCACAATTTGACCTAAATTTTGGAAAGTGCTTTGGGATCCTTCAGATTGAAATGCGGTATGGACCTGATTCTCCACTGCCTTTCGCTTTGTACACTCGTTTACACTCTGCAAAGTTGGTTCTAAAACGGTACCACTAGTGAAAGCAAGTGGAGGATTCCAACGTGGAAGCAGTTACACCCACTTTGCTCTCCCTCTGCACAGGAATAGAGGATCCTCCCCTGGAGAAATGTTATGTTACTTTGGTTCCTTTGTAGTTCTTTGTATTTTGTTTTTGTCGTTCAACTTTTAAGGCCTGAATGGAGAAGTTGGTGCCCTGGGACTTCCTGGTTTAAATGGCATGCCTGGTCAGAGAGGGGAGAAGGGTACATAGCTACCAGCATTTTGAATTTAGTAAAAGAATATCCTGCTAGGTATTTTTTACCATGCACCCCAAATCTCCTTCCACTGACATTAATAGAGCTACTGTGACTTACCCCAACTGTGTATCTGGCACATAAGATATGTCAATTTCTGTATGTTATCAGTGAAAGGTCCACTTATCCTCTAAGATTTGATCTGAAAACCCAATCTTCCTAGGTTAATAAGCTCTTATTTTAATATATTGTACGTGCCTTATCCGCTTCGTTAACCATTAGCTAGAGAACCAGCGTGCCTTCCCATCTTCATTAATTGAAAAGTTGACTATAAATGTAAGCTTGAGGAAGCTTAAAAGTGTGAAAATATCTGTTTGACTTATTTATTTTGGTTTTGATGATCTTAGGCATTCCAGGACCAAAGGGAGAACAGGGAGATTCAGGTAAAGCACTTGCTGTAATAGATGATTACACAATCGGGTACTTTACACGGAATGTTTCACTGACTTTTGAAGGTGATTGCATGTAATACTTGTCATGCTCTTTTCTTCAGAAATTGACAAAGGCATCAGCTCTCTGATATTTTCCACCTAGGGTTTAGAGGCCAATATGGTGAAAGCAGGCGGTATTTTGGCATTCCAGGTCCGAAAGGCGAACCAGGAATGAAAGGCTCCAAAGGAGACATGGGACCTAGAGGTAAGACTATCTGTCAAGGTTTCTGATGATTCACTGGTATGTTTTGCATTGTGTGTGTATTAGGAAGTTGCAGTAGTTTTTCCATGGTTAAGCTTGCTGCTAGCTCTCCATTATAAACCTGATTTTTCAACCCCACTACCAAGTTCCCACACAAAGAAACCAATCTTCCTGACATTTTGGATGCATAGTATCATCTTTCTGGAAACTTTGGTAAAAATTCTGCAAAAGGTTTTAAAGTCATGAGGCCAGATTCTCTGGTCCAGCCACCTTTATGTCCCCCTGGTTGCCAGTGCTGTTCATTACACTTCATTTCTGCTCCCTTGTATCGTTTCGGCAGAGACACCTTGCAGTGCACCTCTCCTCTGTAACTTATATGAAATTAAGAATTCAACAATATCTATGCATCTGCATGCAACGAGGTGTGACCATAAAGGGATGCAATTGTAATAAGGAAAGGGAAAGGTTGACTGACTGGAAAAAAACATTTCAAAAATGATCAGTAAAGTTAGGTGTCATCATGAGACTGGCCCATAGACACCCATAACTTGGAGGACCAGCAATTGCAGTGGGAGTGTTTTAAAAATGTCTACTCTGGAGCTGTTTTTATAACATTTAAAATATGTATTATAGGCATGGCAGCACCAGTAAAATACTGTCCACTTAATATAACAGGATTCTGCACACTGACGTATATTCACCATCACAGGACCTTTTCACCAGTGTTGTGCATTGCGAGTACTTTGCAGTGCATAATACTCCTGCCGCTTTTAACATGCTGCTGTCACGAGTTCCAAAGCTGTCTCGGGGGCTTAACCGCATCAGGGGTTTAATTCCAAGAGTACATTTCAAAGTCTAAATGTGTGATGGGGGCTGGCATTTTCTTTGAAGATTTGCATGCATCCCTGATCAACACAAGTATAAGACATAATGGTAAACGTTATACTTTACCTTGCAAGTGTGTCTAATGATTGTTTTTTTAAAATTTGGAACAGGACTGCCAGGGAGCAAAGGTGACAGGGGTGAACCAGGTACTGGACATTTATCTCATTTCCATAGCTTGCCCTGTAACACCAGTACTATATAGAACCCAATGTATGCCCAGGACACATGCTTAACTTTGACCATTTGCATAGTCCCAGTGATGCCAACTGAACCTCCCACGTGCATAAAGTGAAGCAAGTGTTTAAGAGCCTGCAGGATCAGGCTGTCAGTCACACTTCTGAAGTAACTGCACCTCTGAGCCCTTCCTGGGTCTGCTCAAGGAGGTTTTCACCATCACCAATCTCTGGGCAGGGACCTCCATCACTCTTCCTGCTGAGCAGGGTTGTTTGGTTGCAACCCACCTCCCTGCAATGCCCTTGCTTATCCCAGCAGGTCTGACTAGTGTCCAGCTTCTGTACTTTGTTTTCTCTCCAAGGACTATGTGTCAGTGGTTATGAGTAACCAACAGCTCTCTCAGAGCAGTACAGAAACAACGTATAAAACAATAAAAGGTCTAAACGCATAATTAAGTTTACCAGTGGCCCCCCGTGACATCCCTGCATGTTCCAGTCCTTCCATGGGTTTTGATATGCCACCCACTTTTTGGACAAATGGTTAAGCCCGTTTGTGGCCTCAAAATGAAACCTGTCTCTTTATACGCCAGTCTCCTGGGTCTCTTGAACACAATCTGAATCAGTATATGCAAACCAACACAGAGAGTGGTACTTCTCTGGAACTGTTTACTGGTCCCAGGGACTGCAGTAATCACACCCCACTGTTTTTAGTTCTTGGAGGAGCTACAGTAACCCTCCCTATTGGAGTAGAATACAATCCTGAGCCCACAATAATGCATATAACCTGTACAAATAACAAGCCTAAAATTGATTCAATAGTCTCAAGCTATGCCTGTGTTCATCATATCTACCACAGGGTCCTGAACTGATCTGATTTTTGCTACAACAGCAACCTGTTTTCCACGTAGCCATGTTCATTTAGGTGTGCCCATTCATTTGTGTTCTTGGGTTTAACACTTTATTCTTCTGTCATTTTTTCTTATGCAAACGTCTTATTTTCCTTGTGTATAATTGGTGCAATTATTTCATAACCACCTAATCCATCAGCGGAAAGCTACTCCGACCCCAAGATAAGGCTCATTGGAACAGCTAAGGGGGGCCGTGTTGAAATTCTGTACAAAGGGAAGTGGGGAACAATATGTGATGATAAATGGGACAAACAAGATGGAACCGTGGTCTGCAAAATGCTGGGATATAGTCATGCAGTTCACGTCATGACAACAAGCACAGGTAAGTTAATAACTAATCACCCAAATCACCAATTACATTCTCGATCCCAAATTGTGATCTGTGATTTTATATAGTGTAGCTGGTGGTCGGTGCAAGATTCAACATTTACAGGGACAGTATTCATGGCCTCCTGGCACCCAAGCCACTTACAGCCAGGCATTCAGATACAGAGCTGAAATTTTTTCAGTCCAGGGTGCCACATTTGTTCGGTGCCACTTGCGCAGGATTTTTGCTCTTCACAAATTCTTTGTGAAGTCCCGAAATTCTTTCCAAGTGCAGGATCACAGTCTAAGGTTGTACACAATATATGGTTTCTTGATGGCAAATACTGAGATACTTGCATTCGCATGTGAGTTGCATGGGCTTTCCACACATGCTGCCTCAGAGGATAACTCTAGAATTTCCATTTGTCCCTTTTATCTCCTTACTACTTGCTGTTTCTATTTCCTGATTGTCAAAATACCCACCTACCCCAGTGGCCCCCGAAGGAGAAATTATGATGGTCCAGACCAGAGGTAACCCATGCCTTCTGAATCGGGGCGCGGAGTCAGGGCAGCTGGCTTCAGCAGTGTTACTGAGCATACTCAGTCTGTGTGATCATGCTCAGTGCAAGCCAAGCAGCAAATCTGGGGGCCACCCCCACACATCCCTTCTGGTCCAGACCCTGCCACTCTTGCCGAGACAAAACTCCTACTGCAGTGAATGGGTGTTCCGCTAAAGCAAAGAGGGCAGTATCATAACCTATAGAATAATCACCCAGCAATCAAGAACTTACAGACCAGTTGTATGGAAGTGTTCTGGGACAACTGGGCACGAGCCATTCAGATACACGGATGGTCAACAGAAGCAAAGTTTTTAGAGATTTCTGTGTTAAATAGGATTGCTGGGATTAGTGCACATATCCCTGATTTGAGACGATCACTGGGGATAATTAAACCCTTTTATAAAGAAAACCTTTCTATCCTCCACCCACCCTCAAGTTTTACTCACAATCTGAACCCGCTCAACTTTTCCAAAGTTCACAAAAGTTCACTTAATGTTTCCTCTCTGATCTCTTATTTCCATGTGCCCCTGCACTTCCTACTTCTAGCCAAAGCTGGAAGCAGAAGTGCCACAATAGTGTTAGAAAGTCTGTTCTTGCAAAATTTCCATGCCAGTTTTGCAGATCCCAGAGAGTAGAGATTGTTTGGATGAAACCATCCAACCTAAAGCTCTGCACTGTCTTAGCTATGCCCTATATTAGTGGCAAGCAGGGCCAGCTCCAGGCACCAGCAAAGGAAGCAGGTGCCTGGGATGGCCAATAGAAAGGGGCAGCACTCCTTCCGTTATTGGGGTGGCACGTCCAGGTCAGTGGTGGCAATTCGGCGGTGGGTCCTTCAGTCACCCGCTTCAGTCTTGGGCGGCAATTCGGCTGCAGCTCAATCGGGTTTTTCTTTTTCTTTTTTCTTCGTCGCTTGGGGCGGCAAAAAAGCTGGAGCCAGCCCTGGTGGCAAGTGTAATTCTCTGCAGTGCGGTACCCAAAGGGGCTTCTTAAGTAGGTGTTACCCCTTCCATTTGGAAGGGACTATGAGCAATATGTACAGCAAAGTGCATGAGATTCAAGCTGAGAGACCACCTCCAACATGTCATGTGACAACTTCGATTGCAATCTGTCCAGCTCCTTCCCCTCCTGTGTTATGTTTCAGGAGTTCATTATGTATTCCCTGGGAGGAGGGGGGCCTGTTCTGTTTTTCACTGGTAACAAAAGACAGGATTGTGACCTGCTCTTACCAGGACACACATGGTGGTAAAAGTGCACCAGGGAAGGCTTCTTCCTCACTCTGCGTTGTGAGCCAGAATGGACATAACCTGTACAAAAAGTCTTTTCTTTCCATCTGAGTTAGCTGCACTGCGGGGCACTGAGCACTGGGACTAGCAGCCTTTGCTGGCCCTCCGTTCCCATTCGCCTGCAGATGGGTGGAGGGAGGGCAGGAATATGTGAAGCTTTGACTCCACCCCCCCCAGTGCGCCAGCCCACAATGCCAAGGTGGCGTGAGAGGGGAAGTCAGCTGCACTCAGTAAAAGGCTGCAATAAGTTACTTTCTCTTGGGGCCAGGGCCTCTTCCTGGGTTGATACACGTACCCGGTCCTGACACAGAGCTGTGCCTTAAGGCTCAGTCTAGCCCTAAGGGAAGTGTGAAACCTAAAAATGTCCTCTTTGTGATTCACATTACAGATTTCTTTGGTATATGTCTATTTCACATGCCCTACAGTGACTTATTTTGCTTTTTATTTTTTTTTTATTTTTAAGCTCTCACCCTCCAAAAAGATTCTGTTCCCATTTGGCTTGATGACGTGGAGTGCAGTGGAACAGAAGACTCCATTTTTGACTGTGAAAAAACCGATTGGGGGAAACACGACTGCAGCCACAGCGAAGATGCTGGGGTGGAATGTGCCTAAGCCAGTGTAGAAATGGGCTTGATACACTGCTGTCTGGCATAAGATGTCTTAATTCCATCAGTTCCAAAAGCCTGTGCTGCTGTTGTCTGTAACTGGGACTTGCTTCTTTGTTTCTGTGTTTGTAAAACTGTTGGTTTCTTTACCTATTTTAAAAATATGCATTAACGAGGCAAGTAATTGTTCCTTAAATCTTTTAATAACCAGTAAGGCCAAGAGTAAACCAGGAAATCCAATTGCCACTAGGGTGACCAGAAAGCAAATGTGAACAATCGGGATGGAGGTGAGGGGTAATAGGAGCATATATAAGAAAAAGACCCAAAAATTGGGACTGTCCCTATAAAATCGGGACAACTGGTCACCCTACTTGCCACAAAACAATTATTGACAGAAAAGGAATGAAATACCCAAGTCATTCAAACACTTGTAAATCTTTGGGTAACCTGATCAGTCTGGTATCCAGCAATCACGTATTCTGCACAGAGTGGAAGAATAGTGGAAGTTAAAGCACAGGAGTAGGAGACCTATGCCCTGCACTCTTCCGAGCTCTTCTCTGGACCTCCTTCATGACCATGGCCAGGTCACTAAGGCCCAGATCCTTAAAGGTGAGAAGTTAGGCACATGAAAACCTTTGAAGATCTGGTCCGTAACCTCTCTGTTTCTCAGTTTCACAGTCTCCCAATCTATTAAACAGAGGTAATGATACTTACCTCTCAGGAGTATTAGGAAGACTGATTCATAGAGTCCTTTTAGATCCTTAGACATAAGGCGCTATGGAAATATAGAAATATATACAAATACAAAGCAGGAGCATGCATTAGCCACAGTACCATTCTGATGGGAAGTCACTGATGATGAAGTGTAAAGCTTGCAGAGTTAACTGTCTTATATGTAGCTACATAATGGCTTCCATCCTTTACTGTCTGTTATACAGAGCCATATCTGATGCATTGATTTTTATTTGTACTGAACACTTTCTTTCTTTTTAAGGATCCACTACACACTCCTGCACCATACATTTACATATTGTAACGTGATGGATGAACAGTAGCACATACAGAGCTGTGTACAATATATCTTGCTTACAGGAATGTTACTTTAAAATAAGAAATAAGTTTACCAAAACCCTTCTCCTATGCTTTGATATTATTATGCTACCCTGGCTACATTTTTTTGTCCTTAGTTGACTGTGGACTTTTCTTCTATGCAATAATACAGCATCACATACAAAGTGAAATGTGTCTGGGCCATGCCACAAAGTTTTAGGACTGGTCCACACTATGTGGTTAGGCAGTTTATGTTGACCTAATTATGTCGGTGTCTACACTACAGCATTCCTCCCACCAGTGTACGTGCCCTACTACACGGACATCACAAATCCCCCTCCACAAGAGGCGCAAGGTTTATGTCAGTGTAGTTAGGGTGATGCAGAGTCTGTGTAGACACTGCATTCCTTACATTGGCTGTTGGCTGTCTTGTTAATTTCATGGCAGGAGCTGTGAAATTGACAAAAAAGGCCTAGATGCCTCCATGCCCTGGAGATCTGGGTGGCTGGACCCTGCTCCTGACTGGGAGCCAGGGCAAGAAGCACAGGTGGCCTCTCCCAGTGATGAGCTGCCAAAATCTTAACAACCGGTTCCCTACTGGGTCTTCGGGGGCACTTCAGCAGTGGGTCCTTCAGTGCCACCGAAGACCTGGAGTGAATGAAGGACCTGCCGCTGAAGTGCTGCCAAAGACTTGGAGCACCACCCGGTGAGTACAAGCCCCACATGTTTTTTTAATGTGGCTATTTTATTTTTCAGTCATCCCTGCCGGGGTCCCATTGAAATCTGGCCTTGCACTTCCTAAAGCTGGCCCTGCACATCGGGGTTGCAAAATTGTATCGGGGGCCGGGTAGGGAAGACTGTGCCTCCCAAAACAGCCTGTCCCCCACCATCCGACCCCCACCCACATCCTGCCCCCGACTGCCCCCCTCAGAACCCACAACCCATCAGCCCCCCCTGCTCCTTGTCCCCTGACCAGCCCCTCCTGAGACCCCCTCACCCTAACTGCCCTGACCACCCCCTCAGGACCCACCCCCTACCCAACTCGCCCTACGCCTTGTCTCCTGACTGCCCTGATCCCATCCACCACCACCCCAACAAACCCCTGGAACTCCCACACCTACCCAACCCCCCCGTCCCCTGACTGCTCCCCCAGAACCTCCGCCCCCTCCAACCGCTCCCTGCCCCTTATCCAACCCCTCCTCCCAGCTCCGACCCAGCCCCCTTACCATGCTGCTCAGGGCAGTGTGTAAGGATGCTGCACGACCCGCTGGAGCTCGCAGCCCCCCCACCCTTATGTTGCTGCTCAAAGTGACAGGAGCTCCAGAGCCGCCCAGAGCGCTGGCCAGACTCTCAGCTCCCCACGCTTCCCCTCGTAGGTCAGGGCAAGCGCTCCTGGTGAGGGCGTGCACCATTGACCCAAGGAGAGTAGTGTGGACATGCACCACCTCAGTAATTACTGCAGTGGCTGTAAGTTGACCTAATATAGGTTGACTTATGTTTCTAGTATAGGCATACCCTGAGAGAGATCACATCACAGAGGAGGAGCGGTTTCTGAGGCAAGGGAGAATTGGTCCCCTGAACTCATGTAACAAGATTCTCTGGACCCTGATTCTTGAGCAGGCTCAAGCATCACCAGTAAGTGATCAGAATACACAACTCATTTCAAATTCGAAGAGTAGATAATTGGAGAGCGGGATGAGCCTTATGAAGAGAAGGAAATTGCTAATATTTTCCAGTCTCCTTTCTCTTTAGCGTTGACTGATAGATCCAGTTTCCTTTCTCAGATCAGATTTAGTGGAGGCAAGGCACATGCATCATCAAAAACAGGAGTCTGAAACCTCATCAGCAACAAGCATTTAAAAACTTGCTGTAGAAGCAGTGGACCGTCCAAATGAGAGCAGTGGTGCATCCCACATAAATTAAGGGAGTTGGCCTGTCTCACCAGTGTGGTGAATAATGCTCCTTGGACAGGGCCGGTGCAAGGAAGTTTACGCCCTAGGCGAAACTTCCACCTTGCGCCCCCCCAGCCCTGCAGCAGCTCCTCGCCCTGAAGTGTGCCCCCCGCCCCTGCCGAAGCTCCCCACCCCCTGGCCCGAGGAGCCCTGTGGTACCTCCCCACCCCAGCTCACCTCTGCTCCACATCCTCCCCGAGCATGCTGTCCTGCTCTAATTCTCCTCCCAGGCTTGCGGTGCCAAACAGCTGATTGGCGCCGCAAGCCTGGCAGGGACAGGTTGGAATGTGAAGGACGCGAAATCAACTGCGACAGTGGAAACCTCGCCAGGCTGACGGTCGCACTGCTGACCCCAGGCGTTTTAGTGGCACGTTTTGTAGGAAATTTTTGGTGGTTTCCAGAACCTGGCCCCCCCAACTCCACCCCACATTTTGCCCTAAGGGCTCTGCTGAGAGGGGTTTAGAGGAGGGAGCTCTGGGTACAGGTGCCTGAGCTGGGGGCTAGGGCGTGCAGGAGGGGTGCAGGCTTTGGGAATGGAGTTTGGGCTGCTGGGTTGGCAGGCGCTCCGGGCTGCGGGCAGGAGTGTTGGGTGTGCAGGAGGGGGTGAGGGGTGCAGGCTTTGGGATGGAGGTTTGGGTGAGGCTGGGGCGGGGGGGCTGTAGGAAAGATGTTGAAGTAGGGTGCAGGCTCTGGGAGGGATTTGGGGTGGAGGAGGTTGCGGGGAAAAGGGAGGTGGTGCACCTGCGGGGGGAGGAGGTGCCATACTTCTGGAGGAGTTTGGGGATAGGAGGGAGTGAGAGGGGGATGAGGATTGGGGCTGAGGATGAGGGCCCTCATTAATGCAGGATGGGGCTCAGGGCTTAGGGCCAGCGGGCTGGGGGATGTGGGGATGAGGGCTGTGGGGCTGAGGATGAGGGTTCATGATGTGGGGTGTTCAGGCTTGAGGACAGAGGATTAGGGATGCAGGGAGATGAGTGTTGGGCTGGGATGAGGAGTGGCATGATGCGGAGCTGCTGAGGGGATGGGAAGAGGATTAGGGTGCGAGGGGGATGAGGGGCTTGGGGGGTTGAGGATGAGGGAATTCATTGATTGATCGGGGGGGCTCAAAGGCTGAGGCAAGAGGATTTAGGGTATGGGGCTGATGGGTTTGGAGTAATCATGAAGGTGTTGGAAGAGACTCAGGGCGACGGGCGGAAAAGTACGGGGTAAGGGCAGCGTGCCCTGCCAGTAGGAGATGGGGGTCACTAGGAACCCTTGGGACAGGCAGGACAGCAGTCCTAATTATTCTGCCGGGAGGCTGCTCTATCTCTAGCACATGAGAAGCAGCAGGGGAGAGATGCTGCACTGCTTTCTGTGAGGCATGGACGCGGCGGGGCGTTCGGGGGGGGTAGACCACTGGGGGTGGGAGACCCGCAGGGGTCGGAGGCCCGATCCAGGCAGGGCCGGGGAGAGACCCAGCTCCAAATATTGCTGGAGCAGGGCCCCAGCCCTGAATATTGCTCGTTGGCTGGAGCGGCTGCAAACACATAGAACCTGCCCATAATAAGAACCCTGGGCTGCTGGCTGCCGCAGGGCGGCGCACTGACCCAGGGGACACCCTGGGCTGCCCGCTGCCGATGCTGCCGGCAGCTCAGAGTCCCTCTCGATCCCAGCAGCAGCGGCCGCTCAACCACTTACAAAAATTTGGGGGTGCTGCTTTTTGGCGCCCCCAAATCTTGGCGCCCTAGGCAACCGCCTAGTCCGCCTAAATGGTTGCACCGGCCCTGTCCTTGGACTAAAGTAGCTCCTCACAGGGCTTCCGTTGGCAATCAGTGAATCTGTATTGTGTGATATTAATTCATCCATCATTTGGTAATAGCAAGCCACATGGATCAAGCCTGCTTCGCTCTCTGCAATGAAGGGACTTACAAACAGTATATGTGGGTTGTTGCCTTGGCTGATATCTCCTTGTCCTTGCGCTTTCTGATTTTGGGCGGGAGGGAGGGTCATCAAAATGATCAGGCCAGATCCTGAGACTCTTAATCCATTTTACTCAGGCCAATTCCCACTGAAGGCACAGGCTCCATGCACCTCCTGAACGAATGGCTCTTATAGGGCCCCGGCTGGAGTTTCAAGTTCCTTCTCCAAAGGCTGAATTCTCATTCAGGAGATTCCACAGAGTCCAGGGCCAGGAGGCAGCTTTGTGATTGTCTAGTCTGACCTTCTGTAGAACACAGACCATAGGGATTTCCTGTATTAAGGTCGGTATCTAGGCTTTGGGACTGCGCGCATCACCATTGTATCCAAGAGGTGTACACGTTTGTAAAGCTCTTCCATTTCTGCTGTTAGCAGAGCATACGGTTTTCCACGTATGCCCAGACCTCAGTACACATTTACATGTGTCATACCTGCTCTGTGTTGGGTACGTGGGGTAGCAATCAAATGCTGTGCCAAAAATAGGGTTAAAACTTTATCATCAAGGCCTAAGCTCATGGTCTTCAAAGAAGTTCACACAATTTGTAGTTCTGGCTGTTCATATAGCACCAATATTGTTCTAGTAGGTGCTTCAGAGACAACTATGGATACAAGGTCTCTGCCCTGAAAGCTCAGCAGAGATGGGGAGAGAGGCATAACAAAATCAAAATGATAAAATGATGAACCTTGCCTTTGTCAAAATGCAGCAGATATTTATTGAGGGGCATATGTGATTGAATGATGGTATCCAGCATGAGCTTAACAAACAAAGCCAAGCTGGCAAAAACTCCCCTGCCCCAGAAGAGAGGGTGATTTCTAGTCAAACATTTAGTTCTTCCTTTTCCCACATGCTCATCCAATTTTTGTTTCTGCTCCTGCAGTTAGTTCTTGTTTTTGCTCCATCAGAACTCAATCTTTAAAAGTTAAGGAAATGTTCAGATCTGGACTTCCCAGTTCATAATATGTGTTATGCAGATTTCAATCCAAGTTCCGTCTTTATGCCCAATGCCTCTCTCCTCAGCCTTTTGAAAAGCTGACACTGATCGGTTTCATATCCCACTTAAAGTTTTGCTGGGAAGCCCTTTTGCCTCTAAATTCCAGGTGGCACATAAACTTTTAAAAGGGAAAAGGTCATGTTACTTAGTGGGACCCATGTTTAGAATAATATAGTTACTGCCTTTGTCTATCAAGACTGGAAAATAACCATTTCTACTTTCACCCTGCTTTCTGCTCTCTGCCAGCTGGTTGGGTATATGGCAGGTTGCAGTATTCATTGTGACTAACATTTGTTGAAGCTCTAGTTCTTTTTTCTACTCTCAAATTGTTCATGAACCATTTCTATGAATGTCTTACTTAATTGTAAGTAAAAGCCTAGTAGTTTATGGTAACAAATTTCAGCCTATGGGTATCAACCTCTAATATTGGCTGTGGTTCTTGATCTGCATCACAGTGCATTATTTCTTCTCCCCAACTGAATGTTTCAACAAGAAAATAACCAGTGACTAATAACAGCAGACAGTGAATCGTTCACTTTGGTCTGCATCTTTAGATTAATCATCCCCAGGCTAAAATGTGCAAAACATTCAGGATTTTCAAACTTTTTCACAGTTATATAACAGCCTTCCAAATACTCACAAACACTGTCTGATATGACTCCATAAGTTAACTGTAAACTGAGTTCTTGACTTCCGTTGCCCAAAACATTTGCAAATCCATTATCATATTAGTCACCCAGCTCTAGCTGAGTAAGAACCCCATATTCAGATGTAGGCCTCCTCTCAGGATGTCCAACCACCACATTTGGATGAGTTAAGTGGCCATCTCTGTGTCTCCGTGATAAGTTCAGCCTCCCAGTGCAGAATATGGACATCCTATTAAGTCCCCAACATTTGAAAACTAGGCTCACTGTGTTGAATCACAGTTGCTTATAATGTCCTTGTGTCAAGGTGGTCTGTTGCTTCAAGAAGAATTAGGCAAAGGTGTGGCAAATTGGCAAATAAGTAGTACCTGAGAGAAGGAAACTGATAAAAACAGGACCTTCAAAGGAGAGAGCTAGCTGATCATGATGGTCACTTCTGACCTTAAAGTGTACACCAACACTAATTATTTGAAAAGGGGAAGCAGCAGCCAGTGCTGGCCAGGACACAGATCAACCCTGGAAATAACGTCCGTTGTAACTTTGTTTTGGAACTTCATTAACCTAACCCTTCTTAAAGTGGGCAACCACCTGGCATGGTCCCAGTGCAGCCAGAGAAAGCTCTTCTTGATCCCAAGTTAACTTTCTGCAATTGTTTCTATTGTACTCATAAGAGAACATTACAATTTTGCTATGGCTACATTAGAGCGCTCTCCCATTGACTTAATTAATCCACCCCAAATGAGCAGCGGTGGCTTTCCACACGAGCACTTACTTCGGTGTAATTCACGTCACTCGAGGGGTGGCTCATTTACACCCCTGAGCGAAATCAGTTATACCAACCTAAGCTGTAGTGGAGACATAACCAAAATGTAACAGTGGGAGAGCTCCATGTGCATTAATGTCATGGTCACATGGCTGACATGAACACAAAGTGCCCCACACTGCCTTTTTCTTACCAGAGCTGCCATTCGGTTAATATGACATGTCTGATTACACAAACTTTGTTTAAGGCCTAGTCTGCACTGGAAAGTTTTGCTGCTTTAACTAGACTGTTAAAGTTACAGCAGCCGTACCACCCCAGAGTGGGCTCGGGTATACCGGTAGAAAAGTGCTTATACTATATTGCTCATTCTGCTTTGAGAAGTGAAATATCCCATACCGATATAAAGCACCTTCCTACTACTACAACTGCATCCCCACTAGTCTTTTAGTGGTATAACTATTTGCGGGATGGGGGAAATCATACCTCTTACTAAGATAGTTATACTGGTAAAGCTTGAGTGTAGACCAGTCCTAAATCCCTGCATTTGGTGACCTGCTTTTTCCATTCACACCTGACCTCTAAACTGGTGAATGTCTCCTGGAAGAGGAAAAAACAAACTGTTCCTCTTAGCCCAGGGGTGGGCAAACTTTTTGGCCCAAGGGCCACATCTGGGTGAGGAAATTGCATGCAGGGCCATGAATGTAGGGCTGGGGCATGGGGTTGGGGTGCAGGAGGAAATGCAGGCTGGGGGGGGAGGGGTACGGTGTGCAGGAAGTTGCTCAAGGCAAGGGGCAGGGGAGCAGGAGGGGGTGTGGAGTGCTGGAGGGGTGAATTTTGTGTTGGTTTCCAGTTAGAAGCACTGAAAGCAGTAGTCCTCTAATTATATCTTGAAGCATATATATTAATGGCAGCAGGAGTGCAGGGTAAAACTTTCTAACGTACCCATTAGGACTTGAGTGTTCATGAAAATCTAACCCTCAAGGCTTACAACCTAGTTGTGTGCTTAAACACTCTTGCGAGGAATTTGCAGATGGTTGAATTGTTTGTTAGGAATAATAGCCATTATGAATTTAGCCCCTTTTCTTGGTTAGCAAAACTTTCTTACACTGATTTTGGATTTTTTTTTAAAGTATTAATTATTCATAAATATTCACTGGCTATTCTGAACAAATGTTGGGAGGCCCAGTTCTCTGAAGGTGTAAATCAGTGTAACTCTACCTACTGTGTTAGCTTCAGACCATCGGTTTTTTGTGACCTCTTTGCTTTGGCTGTTCACTATTTATCACTCCTGGTGTGTGGTTGGTCACCCAAGTCACATGGCGCTATTTCTGCTCCCTAATTGGATGGACTGAAATATTGTAAACAAGAGAAAAATGAGCAGTGACTAATGCACTTTCTGGTATGTTGTCATGCAAATAACCATTATGCTAAAACTCAGTCCATTCAGTCCTTACCCCCTGCCCTGAGACTGCCCACAAGCTTGATCTGCCAGCCAGTGCCCATTTATAATTCAACCCACTCGCTGTTCTTGTGTTGTGTTGCACTTTGTCAAGCATTGATTTCAGTAACGGTCCATTTGCACTCCCATAGCTCTGCTTGTAGAGCCTTCAGAATGTGAGATTCCCTGATATATTAGCCTCATCTGATGGGATACCACCATATGTCCTGTTCCCTGCTAGCTGTTCTGAATGGGCTAAAATGAGCATACATGCAGTGTCGCACTTTACAGACACATACAGGCTCTGTCCCCTGCTCCACAGGTCTTATGATCAAAATCAGGCAAATAGATGATATACACAGAAACGAGGCAGCTGAGGGCAGCATGGGCATGGCAAGTGAGATTTTTTATATTCTATGTTTATTCTTTTGTTAGACTTATCTGTGGCTTTTGGTTTTTTTAATCCCATTTCCTCTAAGGTGTGTGTCATTTTAGCTCACATATAGGAATTATAAACACTTACCAATGGGCATTTCTGGCTGTTAAAGTAAAGTGGCGTGTATTGTCTGAATGCTTTCTATTTGTGCGTGCAACTTTAGATGAACTGGGATAAAAAATAATGACCAAGACATTCTGCAGGGCCAGACAGGGGATAGACCAATTCTAAGACGCAAAGTA
Organism: Chelonoidis abingdonii; assembly: GCF_003597395.2. Classification (NCBI taxonomy): domain Eukaryota; kingdom Metazoa; phylum Chordata; order Testudines; family Testudinidae; genus Chelonoidis; species Chelonoidis abingdonii. The sequence continues at coordinate 67,165,440 of NC_133778.1, forward strand.
CATGAAAACTGAAAGAACCACGCTGAATGAGTCACAGTAGTCACCTGATTTTGTAAGTACTACTTAACCGTGCGACTAGGGAAGTGAACTGTCCTTTGTAACCCTTCCTAACATAAAGGCACTGACCCTGCTTTCAAGATCTCAGGATCAGACTTACAATATTTGAGTCTTCATCCAAAATACTATGAAGCTTATGTTCAAAGTGAAACCAGAGAGAAATCTTTAGGGGCAATGAAAAGAAGAAAAAAAAAACCCTTTACCCTCACTGGTAATATATGCTTAGCTGAGCAGCATTTCTAGGCTGAAGGGTTACTTGTGTTATTCAGGTCCACTAAAATAATCTCCCTGATGGCTGAATTCATAAATCCTAATCCTGGACCCCTGTAAATCTGTCTCAGGTTCTCAGCATGCCTGAATTGTGGGGAATTCAAAGTGGCACGCAGCCCTTGGAGGAGAGTGCTTTATAATTCTATTTCGCCAGGAACAGCCTCCCACAGAAGACTGCTCACTTGGGATATTTAAAACTAGACTGAAAAAAATAAATAAAAGAACAGGAGTACTTGTGGCACCTTAGAGACTAACAAATTTATTTGAGCATAAGCTTTCGTGGTCTACAGCCCACTTCATCAGATGCATGCAGTGGAAAATACAGTAGGAAGATATATATATATATACACACACAGACAACATGAAACAATGGATGTTACCATACACACTCTAACGAGAGTGATCAGTTAAGGTAGGCTATTACCAGCAGGAGAGAAAAAAACTTTTTTTAGTGGTAGTAACCCTACAACAAGGAAGCCAGCTGCAGTGGCAGGGAGTTGGGCTAGATGATCTCCAAGGTCTATTCTAGTACTAGTCTGTGGGTAAGTGCCTCAGCTAATGTCAATCAATATGTTCTGATTTTAGCCTGGTGAGGATCTGACCCCATGAAACCGCTCCAGGAGCAGTTTTATCAAACTTCTCTGAGACACTGGACTGGGCTAAACTCACTAGGTCCAACTCTCATTAATGTAACTGAATTAAATCCAATTAAGCCTGCTGTGAATTTGGCCTTTTGCACTGCAGACTTGCCTTCACGTGTTCCTGTTATGAGGATGAAAATCTTAACGGCAGCTAATTGTTCAGCGATCACTTTCATGTCTGTGAAACGGGAGTATGACTTTCAAATGATCTGTGTGTCTTTGAAGAATATTTCCAGCGCTCGTTGAAAGGTTTAGCACTCTCTTCCACTGCCACAGCAGTGATGTGAAGAGCTTGTGGAGGTGCTGTCTGCATCCTGGTGAACAGCTGCCGAGTGCAACTTTTGAAGTGGGTGTGGCCCTTCAGCAAACTGGAGATTGCTGACTCCACCATCCAGAATAAATGAGTTTAAAGGCAGAAGTCATTTGGTTTTCTGGCTTGCTATGTAGTACTAGGATCATGTAAGATCACTTCCTGATGTATGTACATAAGAAGTACCAGTGATGGTCCCATGGTTCAGGCACTAGCCTGAGACTTAAGGGTGTGGCTACACTGCAGCTGGGAGGTGTGATTCCCAGCATGAGTAGACAAACTGTCCCTAGCTCAGCTCAAGCTAGCAGAGGGTGATCAGACAGCAAGCGTGAAAAATCAGGACAGAGAGTGCAGGGTAATAGGAGCCTATATAAGGAAAAGACCCCAAATCAGGACTGTCCCTATAAAATAGGGACATCTGGTCACCCTAAGCTAGCAGGGTAAAAATAACAGCATGGACATTGTTGCACTGATGGCAGTTTGGGCTACCTGCTTGAGTCTAAGCCTGCCTGGTCCTCTGGGCCTGAGCTCAGGTGGCTAGCCAGAGCAGCTGCCAATGTTCACACTGCTATTTATAGCACATTAGCTCAAGCATGAGTCCAGCTACTCATGCTGGGAATCATGCCTCCCAGCTGCAGTGTAGACATAACCTCAGAGACCTGGGTTCAGCTCCCACCTTCTCCACTACAGGATACCTGTGCAACCTTAGGCAAGGCATTTAATCTCTCTTTGCCTCAGTTCCCTACCTTTGAAATAGGGATTATAGCACTTCTGTCTGTCGCAGGGATGCTGTGCGGATACATACATTCAAGATTGTGAGGCACTTGGACATGGAGACCATAAAAGTATCATGTATAGTATAAAACAACATGAAAGCAGACTGAGAGTCTCCATCTGAACTAGGAGTAGGTAAACTGGTGCAGATAAAACAGCTCACAGCCTTTGCCTAGTCTTAGAACCAAATCTTCTGTGTTTCTCCATTTCTAATTTCCTGCCAGGACCAGAAATTAAGGTGTACAAATACCACGAGAGAAACTATTCTCATCTATTTTCTACAAGGACTGAAAGTGTCCAAAATATAGCACAATAGAAAGTGATTTCTAGAGCAGTTTTGTAAAAGCAGGAGGTTTGGCTAAATTCTGAACCTTTGGATTCAAAGCACAAAGATCTGGAGGCAGATGCTTGGCCTGATGGAAAGAAGCATAGCTTCTACTATTTAAATATAAACAAGGCAATTAATGTGTTTTAGCTTTTGAAAAGGTGGTTTAAATTGCTGGAATATTGATTTAATTCCAAAGTGCAAAAATTTGTTTTCTCTGATTCAGAACTAGGTTCAGAAAATTCATAATAAATCAGTCAATAATGGTTTCTGAAATAAAATAAAGTTTTGTTTTAAATAAATGCTCTCACATTTACTATCTGGGATGGCCAATTTGCTGAATATATAATAGCATTTATGACACCAGCAGTCTGGGAGTTGCAGGATCAGCCCACTGTATCTTCTTCCAAAAACAAAAATCTCAGAGTAGACACCTATTGGAGCTTGCTAAACCATCTGTGGCCTATCATAGACTCCATTCAACGGTGATGTTTACAAAGGGTTTGACTCTTGTCTATACACTGTTGTTTTACAAGGCTAGCAGAAAAAAAATATTTAAAAAATAAAAAACCAGTTGGCAGGTTTAAAAGACTTTCTTTAAATGTCTTTTCCTATATCAGTATTCAGGACACCTTCTTTTAAAGATTTTATTCTTTGAATGGCATTTGGATTATGGCATTTGAAACAAACTGGTGTTTACAGCCTCATGAAATAACCGAAAGGCTGTGTGACATGTTATCAGGCCAGTGATTTAGATTTAAAAAGCAATCCTTCCCGCCATTAGGGGGAGTTCAAGGGCCACCACCCATTCTGAATAAAGCTGTGCTCTGCCAGCTCTAGCATACCAATACAAATGAATCACTGACAAAAGTAATCACAGAGTATATGTCCTTGTGCTAATATATAAACTGCCTTCCTTAGGGTGTCTGCTTATGCACATGACTTTTTGCTGTAAATCACGTAGCAATTTTCAATCATTTTTGGAATGTTTAGATTTCAAATCAAAATAGTTTTCTTTATTCTGACACAACTGCGCCCCTCCCCTCGCCGCCACCCCAGACACACACACCCTTTATTTTCACTTGTGTAAATTTCCCCAGAGCTGAATCATCTCTCCCAACCTCCTTTGGAAGCAAATAAAGTCAAAAAGTGGTAATGAATTGGTGGTGATAAAATCTACACTAGATGGGTCCTGGAAAGAAAAAAACAAACAAAAACTACTCACTTTTCATCACACACCACTTTTTCACTAAAGGGAATATTTTCAAAATTGTTTTAAACAGAGCTGGTTGCAAATTGGAATTTCTGATCACTGGAAAATTCCCACATTTTGATAGTTGTTATTGGTCCAAGTTGGGAGGAAAATTTGAAATAGCAAAATTTTTTGCACAATGGGAAGTTCAGAAAAATTTCAGTTTAGAACCATGAAAAAGTAAAGCACTTGATGATTTAAGTCAGCCAATTTCACAAAGCTGAAAACGATGAGCTAAAACAGGTGGGAGGAAGAACGTAATCAGAAAAAGGTGAACGACAATTGGAAATTGTTTAAGTACACTTTACTAGATGCCTAAAAAAACACAATCAAGGAAAAAGGACACAATGGTTAAAAATATTACCTAGTTGAGTGTGGAAGTGAAGGTAGCTATAAGTATATAACAAATGGAAGAAAGGGGAAGTTAATAGTATCAAATATAAATCTGAAACTAGGACCTGTAGAAAATTGATGATGGAAGCAAAGGGACACAAGGAGAAATCTATAGCCAGCAGAGTTAAGGACAATAAGGAGGGTTTGTTATGTATATTAGGAACAAAAAGTTTCCTAACAATGGTATTGGTCCATTACTAAATGGGAATGGTAGAATTATCAATAATAATTCAGTGGCAGTAATGATCAATAAATATTTCTGTTCTATATTGGGGGGAAATAAGATGATGTAGTTCTATCATATGGTGCTGATAACACTGTTTTCATTAGTATCCCAGAAGGATATTAACCAGCAGCTACTAAACTTAGACATTTTTAACTCATCATGTCCAGATAACTTGCACATAACAGTTTTAAAAGAGATGGCTGAGAAGCTCGCTGGACCAATAATGCTGATTTTCAGAAAGTTGTGGAACACTCAGAAGATACGAAGAAAGTTAATATTGTGCCAATATTTTTTAAAGGGTAAATGAGATGACCCAGGTAATTATAGGCCTTTTAGTCTGATATTGAGCCCAAGCAAGGTAATGGAGTGGCTGATACAGGATTTAATTAATAAAGAATTAATGGAGAGTAATACAATTAATGCCAATCAACATGGGTTTATGAAAAATAGATCTGGGCAAACTAAACTGATATTTTTTTTGATGCGATGACAAGTTTGGCTGATAGATGTAATAGTGTTGATGTAATATACTTAGACTTCTGTAAGGCATTTGACTTGGCACCACATGCTATTTTGACAAAAACTAGAACAACATAAAATTAACATGCCCACACATTAAATGGATTAAATATGGCTAACTGATAGGTCTGCAGGTCTTCACTAGAAATACAGCCCATTCAGGAAATCATCATCAAGTGAATCTGTGATCCTAGCGGGGTTCTGCGGAGCTCAGTTCTTGGCCCTACCGTATTTAATATTTTTATCAATGACCTGGAAGAAAACATCAACTCACCCCTGATAAAGTTTGCAGACAATGTGAAAATTGGAGGAGTGGTAGGTTATGAAGAGGACGGGTCACTGATTCAGCACAATCTGGATCACATGGTTAGCAGATCACAAGCACGCAATATGCATTTTAATATGGCTAAATTTTTACATCTAGGGAAAAAAGACTGCAGGCCCTACTTACTGGATGGGAGATTCTATCCTGAGAAGCCATGACTCTGAAAAAGACTTGAGGATCATGGTGGATAATCAGCTGAGAATGTAACCCAAAGGGGTAATGTGATCCTTGGATTTATAACAGGGGAATCTCCATTAGCAGTAAAGAGGTTCTTTTACCTATCTATGGCACTGGTACAACTGCTGCTGGAACACTGTGTCCATTTCTGGAGTCCACAATTGAAGAAGGGTGTTGCTAAATTGGAGAGGGTTCAGCAAAGAGCCACAAGAATGATTACAGGATTAGAAAACATGCCTTATAGTGATAAACCAAATAGACTGAGCTCCTTGAGTCTAACAAAGAGAAAGTTAAGAAGTGACTTGATTGCAGGCTATATGTACCTACATGGGGAACAAATATTTGATAATGGGCTCTTCAGTTTAGCAGGGAAAGATATAAAGTGGTCCAATGTCTGGAAGTTGAAGCTAGATAAATTCAGACTGGAAATAGGAAGTAATTTTTAAGAATTAGAATAATTAACCTTGGAACAATTTACCAAGAGTTATCATGAATTCCAACACTGACCATTTTAAAGTGAAAATTGGATATTTTTCTAAAAGATCTGCTCTGAGAATTATTTTGAGGAAGTTCTATGGCCTCTGTTATACCAATCAGATTAGATGATCATAATAGTCCCTTCTGGCCTTGGAATCTATGAATCTACATTTCAGCTCTGTCTGTCATTGAATTATGACTTCCAGAGCTGCTAATGCACCTCCTCCCCCCATTCTTCTCATAGTCCAGTCAAGATGTCCAGCCCATAATCTCCTATGATGCACCATGCTGGTTCAATGGGAGGGGAGACAGCAGTGCATCATGGGAGATGAGGTCCAGCCAGGGAACCTGGCCCTTAGGTGAGAATGGGCACAGGAAGCACCTAAATTACAACTCCCATGAGGCAACATGGCAGCAGAGGTGCACATGCAATCCACACACCTCCTTGGATGTGGTGTTCTGTCCCATCTAGTGGCACTGACACCACTTAAAGAGAGAGATAAAATGAGTCTGTTCTACAGCCTTAGCTAACAGCCAGTTGGCTTTTGGTTCATGCACTAAGCTCCACAGGACCCTGGTTCGATCCTACCTGCCGATGACCAGGGTCTGTCAGTGTTACACACACAGATTATTGTCAAAATTGACTAGATGTGAAACATTCAGTTAGACAAACTGAAATCAGGGCTTTATTGTACTAGGAACTGTAAAGACACAATGAGACAATCACTGCCCCAAAGAACCCCAAACATTAAAAACACCTGAGATTTAAAAAAAAAAAAAATCCTGGGGGTTCTTGTTCCTTCCCTTCTAGTTGCTAAGCCTAGAAGAGGCAGCGTTTCATGCTTTCTCTCTGCTGTCACGATGGCTAGAAATTCTTCTTTTAATGAAAGCTGAGATCCTCCCTTGATTGATCACATGAGTCTAGGAGCTGGGACTTTCAGACAAACACACACTGTGAGATACACAGTACAATCAGGAGAGTTGACAATGATTAACAACATGAAAGTGAAGCTGACCCCCATCCTCACCCCCTTCCAGTGTCAATGAGGGGCAGCTGTTTTGGCCCACCCTGTTCAGACTGGCATTCTGTTCTGGGGCTCCATTAGGAGAGGTCAACAGTCTTTTTTAGCTGGGCTCCACAGCAGCCCTGCTGGAGGTAGCTACATAGGGAACATAATGGTAGTAGAGCCCTTCTCAGGCATTCTGGAGCGGCACAGGCTTTCTATGTCAGAAGAAAGGCACATGGGTAGATTCAGATGTGAGCTAGCACCCACATCCCCCTCTCTATCCAAACACCCAGTTCAGCATTAGCTGGCATAACTTAACATGATTCTAAACAAGTTGGCCACCAGCATGGTCAATGTGCCTCTGCACGGCCCTGCTCAGCCTTTACAGACTTCCCAGAGTCAGCACCCCCTTCCAGAACTGCTTCAGCTGTCTTATAAGGAACCAGCTGCTTGAGTTCCCTTCCTGGGCCGGGTGTCTCTGGTTGGCTTATTTAGAAAACCTGCTCCAGGTTTCAAGTCTCCTGCAGCCAGTTCCCTCGCTCCCTCTGCTCACTCAGAAGGATCATAGCCCAAAATAACCACACCACCCTGTATCTGTATGTTCCTAGCTCTGCTGATGTTGCTCAACGCAGCCTCTCCAAGCAGCAGCAAGTGTGACCGCTGTGTAATAGCTAATAAGGACTTGTACAGCTCTGCTTATCATTTCCTCCCAGTGCCAATTAAAAAGATTTAGTTAAAGAGAATGCAATTACATTGTCATGGATAAAAGGGATACAATTAATTAAAACTGAATATTTTCCCTCCGGAGTGTTGATCTTTCCAGATGGTACCCATCTCCTTCCTTGACCATGTTTTATGAGCTGGAACTAAGCTATTCTGGAATTTTAGAAGAGGTTGGCGAGAAAGAAATCTAGAGTTAGAGTTGCTATACTAGCCCGTTTCTCTCTCTCTCTCACGCACATACACAGTATTATGAGGAAGACCAACGGACTAGCTTCTCCATATCTTTAAGGCTTGTCAGTGACACATGGCATGGCAGTGAACCTTTTTAATTTGCACTGACTTCTCTGGGATGTGGGGCCTGATCTCACAGCCTATAGACTAGTAAGTACTCCTACTGAAGTCAATGAGGCTATTCACATCACGCTTCTGACCAATAAATAGCACATCTGAATACTGTTAAAAGAGTGGTATTCCCAGAGCTGCTACCTAGAACCGGTGTTTCATCTTCTGTTATATGCCACAGTATTTTGTGGGGAGTGAGTCAGAGGTCACTGGGGCAGCTTGCAGGGCCAGAGGAGGAAGTGAGGTAAGAAACCTCAGCACTTGGTGGCAAGTGAATGAGGAGAAAGCTTTGGGAGATGGTAGTTCATGATGAAATTTGTTGAGATTCTCTTCAGCAAAATCCTGAGCAGAGAGGGAAATGAATGTGAGAGAGGGGATATATGCAGGGGGGATTAGATGATGCCAAATAGGTCAGGGGGGAGTTGAGGAGGATAGCTAAGTTGTGCTGCTTGACCAGGAAACAGGCAGAACTGAGTGAGGAGAAAATCACCTGGAGTAAGTCTGCATGTTTGTGGGACTGTCTGCGGAGATCTTCAGTATCACAGAAGCAAGGGTGGAACAAGCAGATGGTGGGGGTGGGCTAAAGGAGTCCAGGCTGTTGGAGAGCTTGGTGAGCAAGTGAATCAACAACTTTTTTCTTTACATTTTTCACCCTCACCCCTTTTCCCTTGTACAGAAGAGAACAGCTGAGTGAATAAATGATTTTTCAGTTTGGTGGGTGAACTGGAAAAAAATTGATTAATTCCAAACTAAAACTGACAGTTTTTCTCACCAAAATGGAAAAAAAAAAACAATTATTTGGTTTGAACTAAATGGTTTCACTGTCGCTTCAACTTGATGATTCGAAATGACTCAATTTGATGAATTTGAAATTTTTGTCTTTAGGGTTTTTTTTGGCTGAAACTATTTGCTGAATTCAATGCAAATTTGTGAACAATGTGAACAGTGCCCTGAACAATGCATTTGTCAGCAAATTTATTATACCCCTGTAGTGAGATGGAGTGGCCTCCCTCTGAACTGGAAAGTGAGGGACTATGCTCCCCCAGGTGAGCGGAGCTGAATCTGCCCCGCCCCCAGCACCAGAAGTCCTGGGGTGGGATAGGAAGTATAAAAGCAGAGCCCTGGAGCTCAGTGGGGACTGGCCCACAGGAGGGAGCAGATGTTTCTTCCAGGGAGTGGAGATCTTTGTAGGATCCCGGACTAGTCCCTGAATGAAGCCCAATGAATATCCTGAGGAGTTGCCAGGATTGCTGTCAGATGAATGCCCCAAGGAGCTGTGGGGATGGCCAACAGGCGAGTACCCTGAGGAGACTATGGAGCCCTACACCCAGACTGTGGTAGGAAGTAGACCGGGGGAACCAGACTTTAGTCTAGTTCTGCTGCTGGAGAGTGAGTCAACATGTTTTGGGAGGATTCCCTGCTGACTGAGAGGTGTCACTGTTAGGACCCTGGGTCCCCTTACCCCCCACCCCTTGTCATTGACCTGACCCCTGGGGTGATAGCCAAACACCCTCTTTTTGGCCTGAATGCCTAGGCTGTGTTGTGGGCTCACCCCAAGTCAGAAGGCTGTGAAGCCATAGACTGTTTGTGCTCTGCCCTGCCCAGAGGGCCAGAACTCCCCTATAGACTATTAATTCCTGTTTGCCTGAGCCAGGTGGCTGTGGGGTAAAGAATGTTTATGGCTTTATGCCCCGCCCATGGCTCCAGCCCTCTGGGTGCGGCATCGGAGGCAAGGATAGGCTGTGCCTTCCCAAACAGCCTAGCGTGGCTCTGCCCCCAGGCCAGGCCTCCTCCTCCTGTGGTTCCCTTCCCAGAGTGCTCTGCCTTGGCTGGCCCTAGCTAGCTGAGGCTGGCTGCCTCCTGCAGGGACTCAGGGTGACAGGTGCTGGGGCTGTGCCACCCGGGGCTGGCCACATCACCTGGCTGCCCGGAGCCCCGGGACCAGGAGTGCTGTCCCCTGGCACACCAGGGCTGGCCATGCTGCCTAGAGCATGGGGGCCAGGAATGCTGCCGCCTGGAGCTCTGGGGCTGGCCACACTGCCCAGAGCATCAGGACTGGGGCCTTGCTCCCAGCCATCCGGGCCTGGCGCTGTGATGGGGGTGCACTGGGCTCCTGCAGGGGAGGGCAGAGAAGGGAGGGGCGATGGTGAAGGGTGGGGCCTTGGGCATAAGGAGAGCGGCCCAGGGATAGCCTTGCCCGATGGCCGGGTCACCTGCTGCCCATGGCCAGAGCTCTTTTCCCCGCTACACTGTTTGCTGTCTGCCCCAGCCAGGCGGCTGGAGGCTAAAGACTGTTTGTGGCTCTACCCCACCCAGAGGGCTGGAATTTCTCCTATAGAAACTTGCCGTCTGCCTGTTGTGAGGCGGAGTGGCCTCCCTCCCCACACGAGAGCCAGGGATCACTACAATGCTGAAAAAATTTCACCTGACTCTAATCTTGAGTGTTTAGTAACAGAGCCTATCTGTACTACATGTAAGCTATGCAGCAAAAGACCTGGATTCTGCAGCCCTCTGACATGCTAGCCTCATTTAAATGAAGGAAACAATAGGGTTTTATTGAATTAAATATGAAATTAAAGAATGCAGCCACTAGAGTGGCTCCCATGTTAGCTTCAGGTTAAATTCACTGTGTCTTATGTTGCCTCCACACTTTTTCAGTTTTCAGTAAACTGAGCACTGGAGTATTGTCAGGGGTGAAGCAGGGCAGGGCCTGGTACTTCAGTAGAAGGCACATGGGCTTTTTGTAGTTGTGAAGGAGTGAGGGGAGGCAGTCTGAGATTGTGAGTTAAGTACACTGGCTGGGAGTTACTGCTAAAATCATCACAGGTGAAATAGTTAATGATAAACATGGTGACATGTAAATGGTCATCTCTAAGTTTTAACAAACAATTGACATGACTAGGACTCCTCATGTTGCTGAGCTATTGTTTGAGGCTGTCTGCAGGCTCAGGAAGGCAGCACTGCATCAGTGCTCAGTTTTCATTTTCAAGGGTTTATTTTTTTTAATATTGTCTAGAAACACTTGCTAATGAAAGTTTGGATTCTGAAGCTCAGTTTTGCAGCAAGGCTGGATTCCATATTTGTGAAACTCTGGCATCACAAGGCTCCTCTGGTAACTAGTATTTATTTCATCATTGCTGTCACAGCACTGGCACTACTATTGAAGTCTAAAACATTATATATAGGAGATTAAAGGTAGTTCCTAAATTATGGTTAGACAACAGGTATAATGCAGTTTTTGTACCAGCAATGAAATCTGTATGTAATCCAAACTGCTGAGAATTGTGACCTCATCCTGCCCTCCCCCCACCCAAAAAAAGATCCCTTCATTTCTGACAAGCACGATGTTTCCTCCCTTAAAACAAGTCCCTCAGATTTCTACAACCTCAGGTGTATGCTGAATGCATCCACGGGATATCAATAACTGTGCTATGGCAGGATGATTTAGCTCTGAAAGGCAGAGGAGGGCAATTACATTTGGCTCACAGCTAAAAGGGTGATCTGTTTGATTATTTTTTTTGTCAGTTAAAACTGTAATATTAAATGTCAAATGTACCTATGATTTCTCCTGCTCATGCTAGAGACAGTAAGAGTGGTAATCATTTTAATATGCATGCTAGGCCTGCCTAAAGGTTAAAAAGCATCTGATAATGTACGATACACAAATTGTATTTCCATCCATCTCCTCCAAACTCTCCCATTGGCATCCTGAATTAAATCTCATCAGCTACATTCTGCAGGCACTTGATCTGGCGAAAGGCTTTTTCCTAGTCTCATTCAGATAAATGTAACAATGGAATAAGGCATCTGTTTCAAATATGTGTCCACAAAATCTTGTTTCTTTCACTCTCCTTCATACTAATCATCTTCAGCAGCCACCTCCAACGCTGACAGCATATGGAGTACAGGTCTTGTTAGCTCTCCTGCCATCTACCTCAGTTCTTTGCTCGCATTTATTCCCTGGAACAGTTTATAGCTTGACACTCTGTTTGTTAGTTAAAAACACTAAGGCCGCTTTCATCCTATGCTGATGTATCTATGTCCACGTGAAGGAAGTAAGAATCCACAAGCCATTACTGCTTGGCTTAAAAGAAAGTGAGATCTAACTAGTCAACCAAATAACATGAGTAGATAAGTAATGGTCCCATTAAGCGGCCTCTTATTGATGTGACGGTGCAAAACTGTCTTAGTTCCCTTAAGCAGCCAATCCCTGGCTGGTGTAGACCCAGTGAGGCTGGCTCTATTCCTCTAGTATGACGGGGCATGTGAGAGAAAGAAGAAGCTTCATATCTATAACTTATAAAATGGCTTTCAGATGTACCACATCTTGCGGCCCAGATTCCTCTGACATAGTGCAACACTGATAGACCTCAGTTGTTTATTGGCAGGATCAAACCTGGGACCTCTGGAACTAAATGTGTGAGTGTCTACTGCATGAGCTAAAAGTCAGGCGGCCCTCTTCTAAGGCTGTAGCAGATTCATTAATCTCTAAGTGGCCTCTGTGCCTCTAGAGGGACCAGAGTACCACACTCAGGAGGTGTGTGGGTTACAATAGCTTTAGGAATATGAGTAGCCCCACTGGTTTCAATAGAATTATTCATGCATAAAGTTACTTGCATGCATAAGTCTTTGCATAACCCAGGCCTATATATATGCATTATGTATGTGTTGTGTTCCATATATTCTACAGAAGTTTTTTAACCAATACAAAGATTTTTGGCAAGACGTTGTCTCAGCTTTCTCCTTTATGATGTCCCTATGACCCCTAGTTTTATTAACCTTTTCCAAAAACTACAGCTTCAATATATATTTGAAAATAATGTCATACAAAAGGTCCTACCAACTAAAACGAGCAAGGAATCCATTCTGATAGCAGTACTGTCTAATGAATAGGTTTTTCCATTTTAGACAGCGAGCCAAATTCTGCTTTCAGCTGCATCAGTGTCGCTCTGTAGTAAGCCCCAATGAAGTCAGTTATTCTGCTATGACACAGCTGAGTTTACCCCCAGAAGCATTTTAAAAAGTCTGACTCCAAAAAGATCATACATTTTATTTAAATATTTCTTTTTTTCAAAAGTGACTTAAAATCTATAAGCAATTAGTTACTGTACTGGCTACCGTATTGCAATGTTCCTCCTTTAATTTCTTATTCAGACTGTGAGTTATAACTCTAAAATCATTCCAGTCACACCTACCTTCAAAGGTCTAAATAGGAAGGAAAAAAGTTAAATGCCTAAATATCAAAGATATTTGCAAAGATATTTTGAGGATTTGCTGAGGGATTTGCTGATGAAGAAAGAGTTTTATAGCAAATAGAAAAAATGTGCCTACAGTTCAAAAGAAAATATCCATCCAAATGCGCAAAGATTATGTAGATGTATGAGTACTAAACAATCATTGCAATTCAATGGCAGTCTGTCTTTTGAGTCCTAGTTAAAACTATTTCAGAAGAAATACAACAACCTATTCCACTCCTTTGTTGATTGTTAAATGAATTTTAACAGTACAAGTTCCAGTGTAAATAAAGGTTTACACTAATTACCATTCAACCAAAAAAAAAAAATCAAAGCCTATCACATGAGTAACCTTTTGAGGTGATGAATACGTGTTCCTTCTAAGCAGCATTTTAGGAATGCTGGGTGAAAATCTAAGCTATTCCGGGACTATTCTATTAATTTATAAAATACTAACAAATTAGCTGCAGTTTAAATAGTTGTGGCACACAGTTAGGGTAACAGTAATACAATAAGGTGAAACTAAGGAACTGACCCTGCAAGCCTTCAATCTTAGGAAATCCCATGGAAGTCAATGGAAGCTCCAAACAGAGGCATTGTGCCATAAATCATTCAAGATCTGAATTACTGCCTGTGATGGGAGGTATACATCACACTGGGGAATCAAGGCTAATGAGCAGCTCTGGATCCAGAAAGCCCTGCCCAGTTGTACCTGCTTGGCATGCTCACCATGGAGGCGGAGCTCAAAAGGGAGCTGCCCAGTTCAGTCCGGATAGGCAGAGCAAGGAAGCAGTCCCATGCTGTTAGTTCCTGCAGAAAGGCTGTGGGAGTTCCCCACTGCTTGGATCAGACCTTGCTGTTGAAGGCCCGTGTGGGGGCTGGGAATCGTGGGCTGTGATTGATGGAGAGGAGACTCTGGATCATGGTTGGGAAGCACCCCCCTGAGCTGGTGAGTCCGTACACAGACTTGGCTGTGACTTTGGAGGCAAAAGGCCTCAGTAAAGCCAGGGAGCAGGTGTGGTGGAGTCTTCCCCAAGCGGCATATCTGACATGTCAATCACAGGGCCCTGAGTTGGAACCCGGTGGAGCAGGGAGGGCCTGGGTTCCTCTACTGCTGGCCCCACAGACCCTTGCCACTGGTGATACTACTGGGTTCAAATGCTAAGCCCTCTGATGCTTCCCCCTGAGAGCAGCTTCATAACTGTGCATCTATCTGAAGTTAATAAGTCTGGTCTCTTCTGTTAACATGGAAAAAATCATATCTCAATCTCCTGAATAGTTAGTCAAACAAATTGCAGCAAACATTAATAGAATGAATATTATGATCACCTAGACCGAGCAGGGTCTGTATCAAGCCCGTATCTCCTGTTTGAGCTATAGCTTATCTTTGAGAGAGACATCCCGTCTTGATTTAAAGATTTCAAGTAATGGAGAATCCACCATGTTCCTAGGTAAACTGTTCCAATTGTTAATTACCCTCACTGTTAAAAATGGGCTCCTTTTTCTAGTCTGAATTTCTCTAGCGTTAGCTTCCAGCCCTTGATCTTGTTACGCCTTTTTCTGATAAACAGCCTGTCATAGTATTCTTTCCCAAATCTGAACCTTAGAGTCCAGAAAATGAGATACTAGCATTAACAAGGAGTAAAAAAATCAATTAGGTCTTTAAAAAGAAAGTTTTAATAAAAGACAAAAAGAGTAAAAATAATCTCAGTAAATTTAAGATGAAATATTACAGGGTCTTCAACTTATAGAAAATGAAGAAAAAGCCTTCTTCAACAGAAATACCATTTAAGATACTTTCAGCCAAATACACATTAAACTCCACCAGCCAGATACACAGTTGCAAATACAGAAAAACAATTAAAAAGACTAAACTGGCTTTCTACCTTTGTACTTACAAAATTGGAACAGAAGATTAGAGAGCTTGTAGGTACATGTGATCACTCTCAGAGCCCAGAGAGACAACAGAACAAAGACAAAGAACTCATACCCAACTTCCCTCCACCCAGATTTGAAAGTATCTTGTTTCCTGATTGGTCCTCTGGTCAGGTGTTGTTTGTTAACCCTTTCCAGGTGAAAGAGACATTAACCCTTAGCTATCTGTTTATGACACAACCTTCTACTATTGGAAATCTCTTCCCCACAGAGGTACTTGTAGACTGCGATCCAGCCACATCTTAGCCTTCTCTTGGATAAATGGAACAGATGGAACTTTAATTGTTCGCTATCAGGCAGCATGTTTTCCAGACCTTGAATCATTCCTGCTGCTATTTGCTGAACCCTTACCAATGTCTCAACATCCTTTGTGAAAGATAAACACCAGAACTTGGGACTAAGTGGGAACCTTGCAACCTGCCCTGAGGAAGGGGAATGAGTATTTGTGCTGCTCCAGTAGCATGGCACAGACTGAACTGTGACCCATCCTCAGTTAAGTCCCCGCTTCTCCTTGCTCTATCTCTGAAGGGATAATGTGTGCCAGCTTGCTATGCCCCACTGGGGGGGTGGATTCAAGATTTTGCCCGCTCCTAACCCTCCTGCACAGAAGGGGAGTACCAGTCCGACAGTGGCTGCTGTACCCACCTCCTGCCTTGTGATCCAAGATGTAAGTAGTCTGTGTATTGGAGTAAAGCACCACAAGGACTGGCTCACCATTTGAGCCCTTGGTAAAGTAGTATTCATTACTGTTCCACTGCTGTCATTAAATTGTAGTCTGCATAACATTGCCCAGGTGAGTACCTTGACTACCAATGCTGCTTTATCGAGTCCCTGCACAGAGTTTTTTATATGACAAACACTGAGCATGGACCTAGCCTATTGCATGTACAATATGCCGGTGCAAACAGATTCTGAATGAACCAGTCTTTCCCTCCTGGCTCGCTCTCTTTGCAACTCACTGGGTGTCTTTCAACGTCTAGTGATGCAAGCGAAGTCCAAAACTAATCAAGACCTTCTTTAACTTGTGCTAACACTACTTGGAAATGACAATCCCATCTTAAGATTTTAGAAGAGCTACAGAACTTGTAACAATGGACCTGACTTGGAGAGATGCTTAAGCCACCACTGGAATCAAAGCCATTGTCTACACTACAGAATTACTTTGGCATAATTACGTTGCTTAGGGGTGTGAATAATCCACTCTCCTGCTGACATAGCTACCGCTTCCTGCAGACATGGAGTTATTAAGCAGATGGGTGAGCTCTCTCCTGTGTGCTTAGAGCGGCTTCATCAGGAGCACTACAGCTGCACTGCTGTTTGTAGTGGAGATCTTCCCAAAAGGAGTGAGAACTGGTCAGCACAACTCAAATCAGGCCTAAAACATACTGTTGGGTTCCACCAGTGTTCATGATCTAAAAGTGAATTATCTGAAGATAATGTTACTGCAACTTCTGCTCACCTGGGTATTCCTGATAGTGATCACTTGGCCTGATTCTTGTCTCACACCCATTCTATTTAGATTATGATTCATTTGATTATAATGTCATTGCTCTGAATTTAGGGTGTGCTCAGGTTCTCTGGCTGAGCACTCTGCTGAGGGTGCTCAGTACCTCATAAGAACAGGTCTTCACATAAGTGGAAAGGAGATCAGTGGAAGTCTTGATGGCTATATTTGCATGAGTGAAGATTACTCTTGTAACTAAGGGTGGCAGGGTCAGGCTCATAGTGTTAAAAGAAATTGTTGATCCAACTTATAGAGCTATAAAATCTAACCTAGACAGACTCCTGCAGCAAGGCCTCCGGGGCTGGGGAATATGCTGTCTCCAAGAATCAATTTATTTTGATCAGCTTTTAAAATAGATTCTCCACTCCACACTATACGTGGCCCCTGCTGCAGTTATTAGATGGATGGGGGAAGACCTCCCTTCTGTTTTCTTTTGTTTAGGCTCCTCAGGGGGAAGACCACCAATATTAGAAAAATCAGCAGCTGGTTTCTTTGCTTTAGACTTTCTGACTGCAGCTGGGCATGAGGACTGGGGCAGGGGTGACTAGGACACTTTTTTGTTCTGATGGCTACTATTCCGGTAGTGCTTTGAGCACTGTGACTTTCCACCTCTTGGATTAGAATACGGAAAAAACACTTTTTCAACATTTTCTTTTTGTTGCTTCCAGACACTCAGTGCCACATGCAGTTACATTCCTTTGTATCACTGGTGACCTGCCACTGCCTGGCATGACATGACTCGATGTAACCAGACAGAGTGCGCCGAGGATTTAAAAATAAAAAGTACAATCGTTGGTAAACATGTGGGGCTCAGTTCTGCCCTCGGATATGCACGGACACCACCCACTGACTTCGATGGAGGGTCCACAGGTATAACTCAGGGCAGAATCCGGAACTGTGGGTAGCAGAGTACACAGTCCAGGGCACATACACCACTTGGTGTAAACTGATGTTGCTCCATTGATATCAATGGCGCTGCACTGATTAAGGCCAGCTGAGGATCTGGCCCTCTCTATTTCTAACTTGGCTCTAACCCACCTTTCTGTAAAGCTGTTTGGCTCACATTAACTAAATAGTCATAATTATACGCTAAGTGCACTTCAATTACCAGCATCTTTTTATAAGCTGCCAATCCACCCTTCCTTTCTATGTATCTTTTATAATAAGCTTAAAAAAAACATTTCATTAGAGTAGGTGCACACCACTTTGAGCTTAGTGATCCACTGAAAGCAGTGCCCTTTTACACCAGCTGAGGCTCTGGCCCTATACATTCAAGGGTTTGATACCACGAGTGTTGAGCTCCTGCAACTCCACTGGATGTCAATGGAAGGGGAAGGTGCTCAGCGCCTTGTGGTGGCACTCAGCCCTTTGCAGCTCTGTAGTCAAACTGGTTTGGAACCCTTCAGGAAGAAAATTGCCATGGCAGCAGTGTTGCCAATGCTCATGATTTTGTCATGACTCTCATGATTATTTTCCTTAGAGCCCCAGCTCCTGGAGAGCCTCTACCAGCAGGACATATGGGAAGCTCTGGGCAGAATTTAAAGGTGCCTTCCTCCGAGGGAGGCCAGTGGTGGGACCACTCTCGGCCTCCCCACTCATGAGTGGTCAGATCCTATGGAGATGGAGGCAGGTCAGAAGAGAGATTATCTCCTCTTAGGCACAACTGTCCTTGCAAGAGGGAATCAATCACAGGTTGGTTTAGCTTCCCTTATAAACTCATTCATCCACTTTCTGTAATATTCAATTGGCTGATTTCTTCACCAACCTTTACTTTGCAAAAGTCTGGGCTCTCCCTTGAGAATATTTCTGGGTTTTAGCCCAATAATGACAGAGAGTCTAAGCACTTCTATGAGCCAGGCTTTTCTGATCCTTTGAGTAGCTCTCTGCAGTTAATTCACTCTCAAAAGAAATCCAGTTTCAGTTCCTCTCCTTGAAAATGCACTGGCTGTTCAGAGCCAGGTGTCCCTTGTACATCACTCTGAATAATTCTTATTAGCGGCATCTGCTTGTAATACAGAAACAGTAGCCAGAAGCTGCTTAGAGTTGCCAAGAGAATTTCTAGAGCCTGTGTGACATTTGTAAGTCCTTGGCCACCTCCTTACTCCATCTAGTTATAATCCTCTTGCAGACTTTGAGGCACAGGTTTTTTTTTCTGATTTAGAGTCCCCTGAAAATAATATGTAGTTGCCCCTACCCACCATCTTTAGCATCCCCATCTGGAATAAGTGGTGTTTGTTTTGATCCCAAAGGAAAAGGCACAGAGTGGATACCAGGAGGAAAGGTATATGAAAGTGCTTCCTCATCCACAGGACATGTGACTCTTCTGGGGCTGGGAAAGCTTGAGGCAGACAAAATAAGTCATGGGTGTAGGAAACTGTGATGCTGGATCCACCCCGCCTCCCATGTACTCACATACCAAATAACCTGCAGATGCAGGACTCCTGCAGTCCTTGCTTCTCTGGTTCAGCAGCAGAATGTTGCAAGCCCCAGTACTAACGCCAGCTGGAGCTGTCCAGGTGTTTCTTCTCTTTGCTCCTGCAGCGCTCAGCCATGGCACAATCTTGGAGGCACATGCAACGCAGCTCCACAAGGCCATCAGCAGGCCTGCTTTCCATCCTCTGACGTCCCTTGTGTGGCAGCAGCCTTCTGGTCAGTAGGGGGAGTCAGTGAGGAGTGAGATATAAAAACAAGAAAAGATTTATTTAAAAAAAAAAATGAAGGGAGCCGGTAAGATGGGGAAATGGACTGACAGAAGAGAGATGGTGGAATGTTTTCTGGGCACGGCACAGAGAGTATTTCAAGAAGGGGCAACAAGCCCTGTGATTTAGCCATAAAAACCCATCTCTAGTATTTGCCAGCAACGAAGAAAGAAAGATTAACTGAATGTTAGCAATGCACTCCATGCCTCGACTCTTATGTCCGTCAAATGATGCTCTCTGATTCCACTGCAGAGTGGAATCAAAGTATCAAGAAGAAGTTACTCACCCAGTCCTAAACCTCAGGGCATGTTACACACACTTTTGAGAGACTATGTGAGTTCCTGCTATGACAGTGCAATGGTTTTATAATACTATGTATGGCGCCTAAATAGCATGGTTTTGGGAGCTTTATAAATGCAGGTAGATTGTAGGTTCATTCCTCTTAAATATTCTTTCACTGTCTAAACTGAGTGCTGCAGATCTTTCTTCATTGATCTCAGTGGAAGTTGGGAATCTAAATAGACGTTAGACTTGTAACTCCTTTTGAGCATTCAACCCTAAGCTAGGAAGGCATCCTGCCTTCTCTACATGCTACTTGTTCTTTCCTATGCAGTGGACCTTCTGGATACATAAAGCCCCTATGTGAA
Source organism: Chelonoidis abingdonii (assembly GCF_003597395.2). Classification (NCBI taxonomy): domain Eukaryota; kingdom Metazoa; phylum Chordata; order Testudines; family Testudinidae; genus Chelonoidis; species Chelonoidis abingdonii. The sequence goes on from NC_133778.1 coordinate 67,185,277, forward strand.
CATGATGGAGTAGAGTCAGTTGAAAAATGCCTAATTTTCAAAGTGGTTTTTTTTGTTTGTTTTGTTGTTGGTTTTGTTTTTTTAATTGGTTTGTGAAAACCCAACCATTTTTACTTTCTGGTTTTTCAATGAAAAAACAAAGTTTCATCAAATGATTTTGTCTTGGCAAAAAGTCTCACTTTTGACAAAAAGCTATTTGTTGTCAAAGTAATTATGATTTAAAAAAAATAAGGGAGGGGGAAGTGATCAGCTCTACAGAGCAGGCATGTTTGGATGGGTGCCACAATTTCTTTGTTAGAAAGATCCATTTCCAATCTTCCAAGCTAAAGCTTTTATTTCACAGAGCATTTGCTGATCCTTTCCTTTTCTTCTATTCTTTTGTACATCTTCTAGTCTTTCACTGTGACCTGTTCCAAGACGCTCACATGACAGGATCTTATAAATCAGACAAGAAGTATGGTTTTCTCTTCAAGCACAGGGAATCATGTACTACCTCTAAGCACTTCACTCTTTAATCCTTGTTTTCAGAGCTTTATGTACTAATCTAGTGATATTTCTGACCCGTGCTTTCGAAACACGGCTCACTTTAAAATGAGATCTTCACAGCTGAGGGTATTAAAATAGCTAGCAGCAAAAATCTGGCAGAGGAAAAAATCTTATCTAATGTGGCAAAACACCAACATTAAGATAATCCCAACCAACAGAATAATGTAAAGAACAGGTAATGAACATTCAGGATAAGCCACGACAAAAAATATTTTAATTGCAAATGAAAACAGAAAAGATCATTTTCAGGTTTGTATATCCTGAGTCAGAGCCTTAGCTGGTGTAGATAAGCACAGTTCCATTGTAGTCAAGCTGGTTTACACCTGCTGGGATTCTGGGCCATTATTTTTTTATTTTTCTGAATGAGCTGAAAATTCCAATCATTTATAGAGTAATCTCCGGTGAATTCTAGCTGTGCAGCTCTCACTAGAGACAATAAGAAATGTAGATCTGACAAATGACTGCTGGAGTTATGGCAATTCTGTTAGGTTTCAAGGTGAGTTCTTGCTTCTTGATATTAGATAAGAAACAAATAATTCCCGGTCAAATGTGCAGATAACCTTAAAGATGTGAAGCCAGATTCCAGAGCTGGTCAAAATTTTCCAAGTTTTATTTTTTTTCACTGAAACCTTCCATTGACAATAATACTTGATAGAAAAAAACGCAACAATTTCAAAATGTAAGGGGGTGGGGAAGTGTTTTAAAAAAAAATTGAGACCTTCATAGCATTTTTTACTTTTTGTTTGTTTTTTCCCATCATACACACACTAACTCTACCAGTCACTGTTACACTCTGGCTGCTTTGCCTCCAATTAGCTGCAGTGTACTAGCCAGATGGGTCCAGGTTTTTCCAACCACAAAGCTTGTTGAAGCACAGATACTTTATTAACCTCGTTGCAACAGAGTAAACTGTCACTGAGTTGGAGGGGTGGGGGAAGAACAAAAAAAAAACCCAAACCACTCCGGTTATGATTATACCACTGCTTCTCGTTAGCAAGTTTGACTCCCTCAGGAATTAGAATTAGAGTATGGTCCAGCTGACTCCAGTGAACAAATCCTTTGCTAAGTCTTCTCGGAGTGAGTGGAGATGGGGAACCCCCAGCTCATTCTGTACATAGCAGGAAGAGAGGTAACAGTGGAGTTCTGAAGGAGTGCAAAACAGTTCCATGGAGAGGAAGTTCTAAAGCCAGCACGAAATGAGGGTCAGAGAAGAAATAGCTCCTTGGAAAAGATGGTACTGAGTTTGGGTACAGGTTTCGCCCTCCCACCCTGTACTTGGAATTTCCCTGAAGGGGGGGATTTTACACACACTTTGGGCACACACATGGAGAAATGAGACTAAAACTAAATGTGTGTCAATGTTGGCAAAATCCATACAGCTGCACCATTTTTTTCCCCTTTAAGAACTACTATGTCTCTGGCCTCCTTCCCTCATCCCCAGTTTCTGGGCTGGTCTGGTCAACCTAGCCCATTGAGGAGTACTTTGTAATCTTATAAAGAGGAAGACTATGGCTTGGCTTTGCTCTGTTTATATCTGTACATTGGAACTGCAAGAAATTAGTATCCACCTATTTCTGTAGAGCTGCCCTGCAAATATAGTTTGAATATGGAAAATTAGTAGGAAATCAGACTCCACTAAGATTTATTTTTTACATATCTTGGTTCTAGTCTTCTTTGAGCTTAGTGACTCTTCCCAGCTTAACCGCCTTAATTCAGAAAGTGCTTAAGCACATGTTTAATTCTAAACATGCAAGTAAACCCATCCCTATTAAGCAAAGCACTTAAGGCCCACTGATTTCAATGGGTCTTAGGCAAGTGCTTAACTGCTTTGCTAAATCGGGGGCTTAGGGTATAAATTCTTCAAGCAAGGACTTCAGTTTTATGGGGCTATGTTTTCCAGAAGCAAATGATTTATACTTGTCTAAACATAAACACTATATTTTTAAAGCTGGATCTATGAGCCTCATGAGTCTTATGAATAAACTGGCCATCAACAAGTTTGGCTTGAGATTAGGTGAAGGTTTCTAACCATCAGAGAAGTGAAGTTCTGGAACAGCCTTCCAAGGGGAGCAGTGGGGGCAAAAAACCTAACTGGCTTTAAGATTGAGCTTGATAGGTTTATGGAGGGGATGGTGTGATGGGACTGCCTACAAAGACACGTAGCCGATCTGCAACTGCTAGCAGCAAATATCTCCAACAGCTGGAGATGGGACACTAGAAGGGGAGGGCTCCTAGTTACTACAGAGAATTCTTTCCCGGGAGTCTAGCTGGTGGGTCTGTCATAAGGTATATTTCCCAAATCTGAACCTTAGCGTCCAAAATTTGGGTACCTGCATGAAACCTCTAAGCTTAATTACCAGCTTATATTTGATAGCCTGCCACCACCCAAAAATATAGTGTTTTGGGGCACTCTGACCTCCCCAATCTTCCCTGGGGACCCCAAGAACCCAAATCCCTTGGATTCTTAAAACAAGGAGAAATAAACCATTCCCCCTTCCCCCCCCCCCCAGACTTTCCCTGAGAGAGACAGTATTCCTGGCACAGAGAGAAATTAGCCTCTCTCTCCCCCTTCCCTCCTCCCCCACCAGTCCTGGTGTTTACACCCACTCTCCTGGGATAAAACAAGGGAAACAAGGAAAGATCAATCAGGTTCTCTAAAAGAAATCTTTTAATAAAAGAAAGGAAAAAGTAAAGAATTATCTCTGTAACTTCAAGATGTAAATATTACAGGGTCCTATAGTTTACAGACAAAGGAAGAAACCCTTCCTCCAGTACCAATACAAATCAAAATATTCCCAGCAACTACACATATAAAAGTTAACCAGCCAGATCCACATGTGCAAATAGAGTAAAACAAACAATTAAAAAGCGTAAATCGCCTGTTCTACTTACTATTTGAACAGAACTTTAGAGAGCCTGTAGTAATGTCTGGTCCCTCTCATACCCCCGAGAAAAGACACACACACAGAACAAAGGACCCACACCCAAAACTTCCCTCCACACAGGGTTGAAAGTATCTTGTCTCCTGATTGGTCCTCTGGTTAGGTGTTTAGTTCCCTGTTTGTTAACTCTTTACAGGTGAAAGAGACATTAACCCTTAGCTATCTGTTTATGACAGGGTCTTGCTGGCTGATTGCCATAGTTGGGGTCAGAAACGAACTTTCCCCTGGGTCAGATTGACAGAGACCTTGGGGGGAAGGGAGGGGGTTCACCTTCCCTGCAGTGTGGGGCATGTCACTTGCAGGTTTTAAACTAGTGTAAATGGTGGATTCTCTGTAACTTGAAGTCTTTAAACCATGATTTGTGGACTTTAGTAACTCAGCCAGAGGTTAGGGATCTATGACGGGAGTGGGTGGGTGAGGATCAGTGGCCTGCAATGAGGTCAGACTAAATGATCATGGTGGTCCCTTTCTGACTTTAAAGTCAACGAATCTGAGTCTTGTGGAAGCCTATGGATAGTGGTTTGTTTGGTTTTTACTTGCAAATTCCTTATATAAGAATAGTTCAAAACTTGTTCAGTATTGTCATTGTCTTTTAACTCATTCTTCTAAAAATGAAGTACTTTTTCAAACATGCTGGTTGGTGTCCATGTGCCAAATGCAAAGTTGCTAGAGCTGCTTACAACAAGAGACCTCAAGGGCTAGGAATTTTGTTAACATACTGGAGAGCTATATTTCTCCATCTCCTGTTTCTCTTCATTTTCTGTCTCTCTTTTTGAGAATGGAACTGCTGATCTCTACTATTACAGCAAACTCTGTGGCTCATTTGCTTTTTGCTCATAATGAGCAAAAGCCTTGAGATCATAGTTAGAATTATTGTACAATGCTTCGTTACATCTCTAGCTCTAACAGCTGTAGAAATGGGCTGAATGTGTACAAGGAGCCTGAATGCTTGAACAGAGTGAACTAGAAGATTTCATCTCCTCTACCAATGTTGCTAATTCAAACTCAGCCCCAATCATGTGCAACTTTAAGCATGACTTCAATATATGACACAAGTGCTTAAAGCTATGTACATGCTTGGCTAGATTGGGGCTGGAATAATGGACTTGATAGACATATGAGGATAAAATATACACAAGGAAGAGAAAGGAAAGCCCTGGATTATGGATATATGATTATATAATTACTCCATTTAGACCCTTGTACATCTTGATGGTATAATTTTGTAAGGGTAAATGCAGTGATTCTTGTAGGCAATGCTGCGGAAGTGAATCATTAGGAATGATTTGAATGAGTTAAGCGTGGAAGCTTGGCAAATAGGATTTGGAAGGGCAGCCTAAGAATAAGGAGCAGCGTGGAAGAAGGTACAGATCTTGGTTAGAAAAAGAGAAGTAGGCAGGCATTCACGCTAACCTCACTGAGAGTGGATGAAGTATGGAAATAGGCCAAGTTAGAGATGTACTGGCTGATGCAGAGCCTTCAAAGCAGGACAAGAAGTTCAAAGTTGATGCGCTGCACAATGAGTAGTCAGCTAAGTGACTTTACAGGAGTTGGGGAGCAGGCACAGCATAGTTGAAGTGGCAGGGAAAAGATGACTTCCTCCAGTGTACTTAAAATGGTGCTACCAAAAGTTAAGTAGATCTATTTATATAGACCAGGGGTTCTCAAACTGGGGGTTGGGACCCCTCAGGGGGTCACAAGGTTATTACATGGGGGGGCTCATGAATTGTCAGCCTCCAGCCCAAACCCCGCTTTGCCTCCAGCATTTATAATGTTGTTAAATATATTTTAAAGTGTTTTTAATTTATAAGGGGGGGGGTCGCACTCAGAGGCTTGCTATGTGAAAGGGGTCAGCAGTACAAAGATTGGAGAACCACTGATATAGATAGACATAACCTGCATATTGAAATGAGCAGGGGTGGTGATAAAACGTTAAAAAACACAATGGTGGAGATAAATACACCCAGATGAAAAGAACTGCTTGCTGTTGAAACGAAAGCAGAAAGAGAAAATAGAATTGAATCATTAAGAAAGGGAAAGAATGAATGGAATCTCCCACTACTCTATCAAAAATATCCTTAGTAAAATTAATGGGACGCTTCCAAGTATACTCAGTTCAAAATTTAAGTACTTTTTTAAAAAAGGTTTTTACAAAATCAAATATTAATAGAAAATTTTAATGACTGATTTAAAAATATAAAATCTGACTTTTTATGTTTATTTGCCTGTAGCCTTTGCAATCCAGATATTATAACCTCACACTAGAGCACCAGAATGAAGAAATAAAACTGACTAGACACCAGAGTAAAATTAGCTGGTTTAGTATCACTGTCCAATCTGAATTAAGCATCAAATAATAAACAAAAGGCTTTAATGAGAGCCCAGTATCAGAGCTGGGGTGCAAATGAAGGATTTCACAAGTCCCAAACCTGAGCTCATTTCTCTGAGCCTGGTTTACACTTATAATTTAGATTGACCTAACTACATCACTCTGAGGGCTTGTCTACACTTACCGGAGGATCGACACTGCTGCAATCGATATACCGGGGGTGGATTTTAGTGGGTCTACTGAAGCCCCACTAAATCAACGACAGATTGCTCTCTCATTGACTCCGGTACTCCACCGGAACAAGAAGAGTAAGTGGAGTCAACAGGAGAACATCTCCTGTCGACATAGCGTAGTGTGGACCCCATGGTAAGTAGATCTAAGCCACATCAACTTGAGTTACGCTACTAATGTAATTCAAATTGCATAGCTTAGATCAATTTATCCCAGTACCGTAGACAAGGCCCGAGATGTGAAAAATTCGTGCCCCTGAGCATGTAGGTAAGATGACCTCAGCCCTGGTGTGTACCCAGCTAGGCTGATGGAAGAATTCTTCCATCAACCTAGCTACACTGCTTGGGGAAGTGAATTACCTATGTTGATAGAAGGCTTTTTTTCCCATCAATGTAGGAAATATCAACACTACCGGCACTACAGTAGCATGGTTGCTGCACTGCACATGTGCTGCTGTCGCGCCTGTAGTGTAAACATGCCCTAACACTATATGGCCAAATACAAGCCTGAGAGTTGCAAAGAAACTAATGTCCACAATCCTTGATTCCGATGATGGCGTTTAGGCATCTGGGCAGGGCTACCCCCTAGAAACCCTCATGGAGGTAACCTGTGAAGGGGAACAGAAGAACATAAGGAGAATAAGTAACAGACAGGCTGGCTATCAAGGAAGACAGACACGTACACTTTACTGATGACAGATGTGAACAAACCAGGATGTTTTGAAATTAAGGGCAGATCAAGAAATCTCATATCATTTGTTTGTTCATTTTCGCTTCCCATGTTAGTAGAAGAAGGCTGGAAAGAAAGAGCTAAATTGTAGAGTGTAAATCTACCATATTGCAGAATCTCCCTAGAGTCTGCTCTTCCTCAGTTGTTGTTCTACTACCATCATTGCTAAGAGGGAGATGCATGTCTCTGCTGCACTTCATGGATACTCCCTAACCATTATCCTTGGAAGCATAAACTGTTGTTTAACTACATTTATTTTTGAATTGGGCAACTGATAAAAAAAACCTATTCTGCCTTATTCCTTAGAATCTGACGTTTCTTCTGCCAAAACTAAAATAAAAAAGCATGCCGAAATAGCTTCAAAATGCTATTCATGGAAGTCTGTGGTAATAATTTGGTGTACCAAGTTAAAGCAAAAAATATTTCACAGATAAGAAAATGTAGGGCTATCAAGCTGTGCCAATCTGAATGAGACAGATTTCAAAATAATCTGTGCTGTGAAACGTCCCAATGAGCCACATTTCATCACAGGGGGAAGATGCTTCAAAAACTGCCAAAACTGTCATCCCGAATAAGGGAGCCCCTCTCTGGTTCTAAGCCTTGGGCTATACTAGGAAGAGTTTGTTGCTATAGCTATGCCAGTAGCTACATGGCCAAAACTCCTACCGATAGATGCAGTTCTTCTGGCAGCAATCCTTCTGCTGGTATGTCTGTATAAAGATGGAGTTCACACCAGTGCAGAGAGCCGTTGTGAGACACTTCCACCACTTAAATCCCAAGAACATATGAATTGCCACACACTTGGATAAGAGCTCTGACTTGCTGCACCCAACCAGAGAGTGAGAACTCTGACAGAGTTCTCTGACAGAGCCATGGTCTATCTAGTCCAGTTTCCTGTTTCTGATAGTAGCCAGCACCAGCTGCTTCAGAGACCAGTGTAAGAATACCACAGAAGGTGGATGTGGATAATCCACTCTCTCATTTTAACCCAGAGTAGTGAGACACTAGTTTTAAAGCATGAAGTTTCTATCTGTTCCAAAACTGTTTGCATTAACTGTTACAGCTCTAAATATTCTTGTAGCTGCAGAGTGTCCAATCCCTCTCTGAACCTAAGACTGGAGGGACTTCAGTGATGGAGGTATTGTTAGCTCTTTACAGGAGGATGAATTTGACCCAAACTAAACAGAGAGAAGTAAGAGAGTCCTTGTGAAATGAGTCAAACCCCAATTAGTAAGAACACGCGAATACAAGAAGAGTTTGAGTCTAGATCTGACTCCAGAAACTCACCGGAAGGTAGGACCTAAGCCACTCTTCCCCCCACCCCATCCCTCCCCCCACCCTTTGTTTCATCTGTTTTCTTTGGGACTGATTCAAAGCCCACTGACGTCAATGGCAATATTTACTGACTTCAGTGGGCTTTGAAGTAGACATTTTTCAGCTGTTTTCATGATTTATTTATTTGTTTTATCCACTAGCACCACTCCACCAAAAAATCCACAAGAACATTCATGCTATTGGTCTCTTCAAACATATGCCTGTTGCTTTCATTGGAGACTCTCTTTTCATTTGTCCCACTGAGACAACCCCAGGCCACTCACATTAATAGTTAAATAACGACTGAGCATCAGGGGAGGGAAATGTGACATCTGGTGAACTTGTCAGAAGATTTTTTGACACTCTGTAGACTGGAAAGATTGTGAACGAGGGACTAGCCCCTCATTACATTCCTGCATCAATGTGCTTGTCTTTAAATGTGGATTGCAAACCATCCATCCCAGAGTCCCATTTTGATGTCATAACAATAGTTACGATGCTGGAGTACACAATACTTAACTGCTGACACCTTGGCACCATGATTAACAACCACTTTCACCATTGTACCTTCTGTACTCCCATCAAAGTGAAATTTGTCCCTATTAATCAAATATAAGTGCTCTTTGCTGAAATGCTCATTTGTATTGAATAGATTTCTAACATTCATCTAAGATGCTGTGTGCAACTGCTAACCTTTCAGTGGAGTCTACTGGGAGTTTCTGCTCATTTGTATACAAAGCATGTTGAATAAAAGGGCAACCAAACATAATTTACCAGGAAGTGAGGTTAAAAGTGGTTTACCAGTTTGATGGTATTTGGCTTCAGAAATGAGACACTAACACCCACCCATGGATTAATAGCGATCAGCTTTCTGAAAGTTTTAAGTAGGTGTAATTTTTGTAAACTGTCTCTTTTAAAAGAAAAGTTTGTTGTTAATTGGACAAACGCAGTCTGGGCCTGACCCTCTCCTTTTGACAGCAATGGGAGTAGGATTTATTCTGTACAGAATAAAGAACCAAATTCTGTGGTCTTTGATTGACAGAAACTCTTTTTGGCTTTAATGGGAGTTTGGCTCTGTTAGGCCCAGGACTGGCACTAGGGTTTTGAGCACCCTAGGCGGAGGGCAATTTCGCCACCCCAGCGCTGGTCCCGTGGCTCCGGTGGAGCTGCCACAGTGGTGCCTGCGGAGGGTCCGGTGTGCCTGCGGGCGGTCCACCGGAGCCGCGTGAGCAGCCGACCGTCCACAGGCATGACTGCGGCAGCTCCATCGGAGCCACGGACCAGCGGACCGCCTGCAGGCACCACTGCGGCAGCTCCACAGGAACTGCCTGCCGCTCCCTCCGGCGGCGCCCTGAGCCAGGGGACACCCTGGGCTGCCGGCTGCCGCGGCGGCACCCTGAGCCAGGGGACACCCTGAGATGCCGGCTCCCTAGCAGCAGGGCTGCTCAACCATTTAAAAAAAATTGGGGGGCGCTTTTTGGCGCCCCCAAATCTCGGCGCCCTAGGCAACCGCCTAGTCCACCTAAATGGTTGCACTGGCCCTGGTTAGGCCCCAATCCTGTACCTTAAAATCAATTAGTTTTGTCATTGACCCGAGTGAGCTCTTGTAGCCAAATTCTACTGCATTTCAGACAGGCATTTTTTTCCCCCAAGAAGATGTCCAAATCCTGTGAGCTGGGTGCCTAATTCTCTGTAAACCTTGCTGCCAAATCCCAGTCTAAAGGATCAAATCCTCAACTGCATAATTCAGCATAACTTCTTTGACTTCACTAGGAAAAGGAGAGAGCTTGATGAACAAAATAAACATCCAGGGCTAGATTCTCAGCTGGCATTAATATTTACTCTGCATGCAGAGTCCCATCCTGTTCCCACTGATGTGCAGAGTAAATGTTACACTAGCTGAGAATCTGGCCATGATGTTTACTTAGAATCATAGATTATTAGGGTTGGAAGGGACCTCAAGAGATCATCTAGTCCAACTGCCTGCTCAAAGCAGGACCAATCCCCAAATGGCCCCCTCAAGGACTTGATATGCAGATCTCCCACTGAAGTCAATAGAGCTATCCTGATTTACACCACTTGAGGTTCTAGCCCTAATTCCTTGACGTCTTTGTCTTTGTCACTTTGTGAATCACTCATTCTTTTCAGCAAAATGTTTATATTGGATGAGTCACCCAGCTAAAGAAAAACTCAAGGTTAATTAATTATATAAACATTCCCCTCTTACCACTGCTTATCCACTTGTTGTGTCTCTAATTCAATTCAAGCCAGATATGAGCATGTTTAAAATAGAAGCCAATTCTAGGTCTCCTAAGCAAATGATGAAATGCAGTAAATGGAATCAGTGACTTTAAATCCCATCAGAAAACGCACATTAGGAGTGAAATTCACCACTCTGCACCGGTCCTGCTCACCCAAGCCCCATTTTGAGATTTTACAAGAGATGAGAAATCTCTAAAAATGGAGCCTTAGGCCTTGTCTGCATGACAGAGCAAAGTCTATCTAAGCTACGCAATTTGAGTTAGGTGAATAGCGTAACTCAAGTCGATGTAACTTAGATCTACTTACTATGGGGTCCACACTATGCGATGTCAAAGGGAGAATGTCTCCCGTCGACTCCCCTTACTCTTCTTGATTCAGTGGAGCACAGGAGTCAACGGGAGAGCAATCTGCAGTCGATTTAGCGGGTCTTCGCTAGACCCACTAAATCAACCACCAATGCATTGATTGCCGCAAGTCAATCCCCGATAAGTGTAGACAAGCCCTAAGCAGCTCATAGTTATATACCTTATTCTAATCTACTTCCCAGAGTGAATTTCGCCCTAAAAACAGTAGGCACTCAAAGTATCGTTAAGAGCAGGTAACAAGCACTCAAAAGTCAAGACATGCTGAAGTCCAGAGAACAAGTTTAACTCTGCCCCTTGCACATATGCATAATGTTATCTGATCACAAACTAATTTTCAAATAAAATATATATACTGTGTGTGTGTGTGTGTGTGTGTGTGTGTGTGTGTGTAAACTTAAATTGAGCATCTTGTATTTCTGCGTACTACTACATATGCTAGATAATCAGAGTCCTGGAAGGTTATTTTTATACAAATAAAGCATGTGGGACAATGGAGGAAACTATTCTGCAGAAAAGGCATAATATTTGGAAGCTGTTTGTTGCAGTGTTTTAAAAACATTTCAATAAAAACCTTTAATCATTTTTTAATTGTTACCAATTTTTATCAAAATTCTCTTCTAAATCATTACATTTTTGTTTACTGAAAGGTGCAATTTCTTACAGAATCAGGTTTTCAATGAATAAAAATTCAATAGTTTGAACTACTTAAATTAAAACATTCAATTTTTTAAAAAAAAGGGAAAGCTTTTATATTGACAATTTTCAGCAACATCTTGCTTGTGGGGAAGAGGGCATTTTGTGGCTAAAATTTCAAATGTGTACAAGTCTGTCACAGCCTAGTTTAGCAATGTACTTAATCATGTGCCCAGCTTTAAGCCATAAAATCATTCCAATGTAGAGGACCTACACAAAGTGTGGCTGCTTGAAGTTAATGGGACTATTCACCTGCTCAAATTTGCCCGGCTAACTTGGGCTTTAAGATGATAAATTTCTTTGGCCAGAGAATGCCCTAATATATGTACAGCAGGTAGCACAATGGAGCCCCAGTCTGGCTGAGGCTTCTAGGTGCTACTGTAATAAAAAATACTAATACAAGATATTAAGCCTTTACATAATGCTACAAGTTGGTGATAGCAAAAATACTCTCTCTGAAATAACTCATTGTATGTGATCATATAGCATATGCACAGGTAGCAGAGTTGTTTGTGCATGAAACTATCTCTGGCATTTCCTGACTGCTGAGTGATTGATCATGCAGCCTTCAAGTTCTTCAAATGTAGTTAATTGTGTAGACTTTTTAAAGAAAAAGATCAAATAAACACTAGACATCTCTGGCATGTCCTGTCCAACGCACTTTGAGGGCCAGTACAAACAAGCCACTCTTCTGCACACTAGGAAGTGGTGCAGTTTCTGCTCTGTATTCCAGGGCACAGCCAGAAACGGTAGGGTTCATATAACGGAGACCTTGCCCACATCTCATGCACCTACTGCATGTCCAGCAAATGAGGCAAAAATGCTCAAAGAAATTGAAACTGGCCCCTGGGCATTGGGCCAGTACAAGGTGCATAGGGTTTGTGTTTGCTCCCTGCACAGGGCTAATGACCCCTTGTATGATGCAGGGCTGCTATGGAGAATCTTTATATGTGTGCATCTTAAATATGCAAAGCTTAACATGCACACCTTAAGGAAGTGCAATGAAAGAGGCAGGGCTCTGCATTAAGGACCTGTTGCTAGACTCCCATTGACTTGGATGGACTGTGGATCAGACCCTTAGGCTACGTTTTCTAAAGCATGAATCAGGCTGTGCACACTTTCATGCGCTGGACTGATATGTGCACTTATAAAGAATGAGCCACATCCCTGTAGGAGGCTTTCCTCGCTCCCTGTGCAGGACAGGCTAGCTTTCCTCTGCTGGCTGCTGGAAAATGATACAAATCAAACTAATTGCAACTCTCAAAGGCTCATAACTCAATCAAATCAAAACCAATTTTTGCTGGAACACTCAGCTATACCTATCAATGGGATCTGTTTCGCTGCCACCTGTCATTTGTCTACCCCCAGCTGTTTTCTCTGTGCAGCTGTTGCAAAGCATTTTTTATAATAGGGAAAGTATGTAGAGTTTTTGTATTTTTTTTTCTTCATTCAAAATAGCCCGTTCATTTCTGGCTCAATCTCTCACTCCCCAAATAAACCCCCTTCTATCTGGATAGAGGCCAAACCTTGAAAACATTAGCTTGAAATGCCCAAATTCATAAACTGAGGTATGAGGGTGATGAGCTCTCTAGGGTGTGATTTCTAAAGCACATCAAGATGTGGCATATTAATTAGTCCATTGCAGACCCTTCTGCGGCACAATAAAAGTTCTCTAGTGCACTTTAAGGTAGCGCCAGCCCTACATTAAAGCACATTAGCAGGGTCTACACACATCAAATAATCCCTTTATGGGATTTTGGCCGGCCCTTATAGAACAGTACAAAAGGGCAAGAGGAAGTCAGTGACACTGCACAGATGCACTAGACTGGGTAGATTCTGGTCACATAATAATCTTCAAAATGTACCTTTTAGAACTACAGTGGACTCTACTTAATCTAAATACTTAGATCATGATCCTGCACAAACTCCTGCTAACACTTGGGAATTCACAGTAATCTTCTCGGAGCTGCTAGCTGAACTGAGAAAGCATCACTGTTTACATGGGACTGTTGCATCTGCTATCAAAGCAAAAAAAATTGCCCCTATTTTTGGCATCCAAGACTGAACAAATCAAGTGTTTGTAGCATGAAAGTGACGATGGACCTGTTTCACCACTGAACTTCTGTGCCTGTGTGATGCTACTGCTCAAATAGTTACACTGGCATAAATATGAAAATCCAGTGGTGAACAGAGGACTCCGTGTGATCAGAACACTTGTTTTTTCAGAATCATTCTCTAATCAAATTAAAACTAACTCTTCCTCATAATCGTGAGACAAGGTGGGTGAGGTAATATCTTTTATCAGACAAGCTTTCAAGCTCACATAGTGTAATTCTGGGCACGGGAGTCAAAATTTCTGAATGCCAAACAATTCATTTATTAAAAAATAGAAGCTTACTTTATCATCTGCTGTTTTGGGTAGGAGATTTAGAACATGTCTGCAGAATGTTACCATATTGACTACAAATGTGATTATTTGCAAGAGTTTTTCATTTGTAAGTTTTCTGTAGACCTTGTAAGCTAGAATTAAAGGAGCTACATCCTCCTTCTAAAATAACAAGGGAAAATGCAATGCCTTTGCTGCTACTGGTTAGGCCAGGAAACACTAAATGTAAAAAGGCATGTGCTGCTTATATGGTATAAATGGAATGCGCTGACCTCTTATGAAGCCACGAATTGCTTATCTTATCCATGTCCCAGATTTTCTGCTTCTAGATGAGAGTCATATGATTCCTTGAAGATGAAAGATTAACTGAAACATCAGCAACTATTTTTGAGAGTCTGTTTGCATAGCCAAATTGACCAGGTTTGAGGACGGTGCAGATTATATTAACAATACATTCTCAGGTTTTACAACCTACAGCCCCCAAATCGACAAAGCACACTTAGGCATGTGTATACTTTGAACCATGTCAGCAGTCTTCTTGGAGACATGGGATTACTCGTGCTCAGTTGTGTATATTTAAGTGCTTTGCTGGACCAAAGTTGTTGAATGAGGTCTGAGAGACTTTGGGATTTCAGTGAGACTACTCATATGCTTAAAGTTAGGCACAAGCCTGAGTACTTCCATAGGCGGGCCAATATGTGTCTTACTGAAAGTACTGCCACATGGGTTACAGAATGAGTCTGAAGGTTAGGTTTGATCTTTTGCCAAAACAAAAGCTAGGGCTGATTTCCCTCAATTTCCCCCCAGATCCCCAAGTTCAGAGGGTGAGGAGTTTTCACATAAGATCCCAAATCTGTACAGTCTTTTTTTACTTGTACTATGACAAAGCAGGAAATGCATGAGTGAAAACCCATTTTGCCCTCTGCAAGCCCAATATTGGTCTACTCCAGAACTGTAGGCAGCCCTAAGGAGATTATACAATGTATGTGAACCCGCCAGACTCTTTCTGCCAGAAGTGGCTTCAGACATCCTGAATGCTAAACTGCGGGCATTTGAATATTGAAAAACCAAGGCGACAGGCTTTCACGACTCCTTTCTTCATTCTCTTGAACCTCAGGCACTGCCTACTATGCTGTCTGTATGTTGATGGTTTTTTAAACTCTGCAGAAGAGTGGTAAGATTTGTTTGAAGACTAACTCACCTAAGACTTGTCTCTAGTCTCCACAAAAAATAGTGGCCATCTAATCCAAAGAGCAGGAATGCCAAGTATCACACATCTGCAGAGACGTGCTCTTGTTTTAGATTAATTGTGAGGTGGTTTTCAGCTGCCTTCCTCAGTGTATTTCAATGAGATATTTAGTCTCACTTGCTTTTTTGCTAATTGAAGCTATCAAAGTTTGACAGCCCTGAAAGAAAGATGTGGAGTTATTCTGGGGACAGATATATGGATTCTTAACACTCCTGAAACTAACCGTAGCTAGTACTCTAAAATGGAGCCAGCCAGTTGTGGGGCCTAAATGTGTGTCTATACCAATTTCTCAAAAATTCTTGCTCTCTCAAATTCGACAACACAACTGTAGCTTGATGTAGAAATGACATAAGCCCAGCAGTCAGGATTTAAAAAATCTGCTACTTCATCTTAAATGCAAATACTGACTTTGTTCATCACATATACTTACTACCTGAAAGAGCTGGCCTACTGCAAGAACAAAGGTAAGGTGATTAGACACACACTTTTAAGGTGAATACTGTATAAAGAGAGAGAAGGAAATGTCTGCCTTCCAATGAGGATATAGACTTGCCCCCCTTTTTAATAGATTTCCCTCCCGGCACAAAGTAATAGGTACTAGCATGTGTGGGTTCCTGTTCTGCTCTAGTCTATGCACTCGATTTGTCAGATATTCAGAAAGATAGGGTGCAGCCCTGCTAGAATTTTATTTTTACTATCTAATCAGCTGGCCACTAGAATTCTGGAGGAGTTGTCTGTCTGTCTAGCAAGCCCATGATTGAGAATCAGTCACACACAATTCGAAAAAAATTAAATAGCTTTGCTCTACAGCCTTTGAATTGGTTGGGTCCTAGTTAACTAAGAACTATCTCTCTGCTCCGCTGATGTTAGCAGTTGACATCATCCAACACGCTCAAGATAAAAGCGATGGGGCTAGAGCCAAGGCATTCTCAGTAAGTGACCCTTGACTGGGGTCCCTATTCTTGGTGTTCCATTTCAACAAGTCCAAGATCTGTTACATTTCTGGTCATGCGCTCCCAGGCTCCTTTCTGGTAGAAGGGGTAGGGGTTGGAAAATGAAGAGAAAGCAGGGGAGAATGGCTTTGGGTTAGGAGAGGATCAAATTAGGTTCAGTCTGGAAGACAAGGGTTCTAAGTAATGGTGTTTAACAAGTGTGCATGTGCCCAAAGCACTGGAGAAGTGCACTTTTAAAAAAATAAACACAAATTATTAATAATTTTCTCCCACAAATTCTCCCAGTGCTGGAGTCAGAATCACTAAACTCTCCTATTCCCATTAGAGTTTTCAAATGCTGGCTCAATTTTCTGGTAGGTAGTTTAAGTTGAAAAGATAGTACGGTATCAGCTGCTTAAGTGTTGGTCACACTAAGGCCTGATGTACGCTAAAAAGGTTAGATCAACCTAGCTACGTTGCTCAGGGCTATGAAAAAAATTTTGTGCCCTGTGCAACATAATTTGGTAGACCTAACCCCCACTGTAGACACAGCTATGTTGATGGAAGAATTCTTCTGTCAACCTAGCTACCACTTCTTGGAGAAATAGATTAACTATATCAACGGATCTTCCTTCCATCAGTATAGGAATTATCTATGCTATGACACTACCATAGAGGAGGATGTAGCAAGCATCCATGCCTATTTTTGGCTTTTTAAAACAATAGAGCTGATATAGTTTTTGGTTTTCCTTTCAGGATCAGCTGTGATATTCTGTGCTGCTTTTTTTCCCCTCTATTCTTTTTTCATTACTTCTGAGCTTTGTTCTGAATTATTAAATATAAGGCGGCAGAGTAGCGGGGTGGGGAGCGTCTCTGAAAGACAGCATACGCAAAATTGAACTGTAATAGAACCACGGAGGTAGCTTTACATTTCTTTTAGCTCATACTGTGGTAGTTGGATTCACTTGTTTGGACTGTATCAAAAGGAAGTCTATACCTAAAGGTACCGTTCAGTATTTCCCTCAGTTAGATAAATGTCTTTGTCCTCAGATCTGTGACAAGGAAATAATACCAAGGGCAATGTCCTGTATACCTAAATGCCCCACATAACTAGCCTTATACATCATGGAATGTTAACAAAAATCTTGAACCTAATGAGTAGGAAAAACGTCAGGCTTAGCTAGCAAATGTTGGCTAAGGTTACTCGTCCTAGCCCAAACAAAGCCTGTGACTCAACAATCACAAACATTGTGTATGGTAATGTTTTCAGGATCAGGCCCCATGAGATCTTGTAGAATGTCTTGCCATCCCCTGCCTGCTGCAAGTAAATAGGTCATTTGTGTCTTGCCATGTAACACGGACATTACAGACCAAATAAATCATGTCTTTCGTAAACATTTATTGCTCATTAACCTGAACACTGAGCTAATGAATGACTCATTTGTCTTCTAAATCCTAATGATCATTAATTATAAAACGTGCCAGAGCTTCTCGGAAATCCATGAAAGAAATCAACTGTAGATTATTTATAGATTATGTATATGAAACACACAAGCTATTTTTAGGTCATGTAGATGCTTTGTCAGACAATTACAGTCATTCACCAAAATGATGTGCTCTAATTGCCCGTTCAAAAGCTTCATTTTGCCTGGTAATTGTTGAGTAGCTGACTGATTACTCCCCATTGCTTGAATGGCAGGTAGCAGGTGTTTCTGTGCATTCATAAAATAGTACAGTCCAACATAGTACTAGTTAGGGATGAGTTGGCGTCTCCTCTTACTACTAACAAAGAAAAATAGGATAAAGGATTTAAAATGCTTTGCCTGTTAAGTGTTAAGCAGTTGACTGATTGCTCCAGAATGGCAAGTGATTGAATGAAAGGTACCAAGCATAGCAGTACAGCATAAAGAAGCAACGGTAGAATACTTCCATGCAGATCTTTGTTCTTATTACAAACTGGCCTATGGCATGAGGGGAAGGCTATATCTTGAAAGATTAAGAATATTGTCAAACTGTTCAACATTTCCTTCTGGAAGAGAATATGCATAATATGCTGGGTTGAGATATTTCTGTAGACTGAGAATACCCCTAAGATTATTGCTATGGTGGAAAATTCCACTAGCTGGAAAACAATTAAAGACTTGATCAGCCGGTCAAGATATGAAAGCATCATGTGAGCCACATAGGAGGACAACACATCTATTCATTTTTTTTTAAGTGAACACTGTGGGTCTGATCTTGCCCAGCTGAAGGCATTGAGAGTTTTGTCATTGACTTCAGTGGCAACAAGATTGACCCTTTAAAAGTAAGACCTACAAATCCATTCATATCTATAGTGAAGTGATAGAGTACAAATTAGTTTAACAGCTCTTTGAAACCATTTTTATTGAAAAATGATTGGGTTACAAAGCATAACACATTTCCACTATACTTCTTCCCCTCACACCAGTCCTCCTCCATAGCAACTGGCTTCTGGATCTTATATCCACTCCAAGAGGAGAATTCCCAATGAAATCAATAGGAGTTCTTGTGTGAATAGCTGGCAACATCAGACCAACCATATATAATTCTTGAGGTGTCAGTGTCTGCTCATGAGATATCATGACTGTCACAATTTGAGCTGATTGGGGGATCTCAAGTACTAACAAAGCTGAATTCTTCTCTAATGCTGCAGGAGATAATTATATATAGCATTTTTCATCCCCAAAACACCTTACCAGCAGTGTGTGCACTGTCTGACTTGAGTGCCTCTATCCTGTGAGTAAAGGTTGCAGAAGAGAATGCCAGATCTTAAAAACGTATTCATATGACCAAATCTTTCACTTGTATTTCTTCCATGCTCATGGCCAAGTGCTAAGCATCACTCCCTATCAATACATGCCACCCTTGAGACCCGCCCATTGCAGCAACTGTCCTCCAAATTGAGGAGGACTGGATGAAAATCCTCTACCTGTCTACACAGCTCCATAGTCAACCCAAGGGGCTAGTGATGAGACACTTGAAACATTATCAGTTTCTCTTTTGTCCCAAGCTGTGTGTAATGTATAGGAATTGAGTAGTATCCCTTTAAATAGCTTGGGAGCCCTCTACTTCACCTCCCTGTCTTCTACTACAGAAGCCACCAGAACTTAGCAGAGGTTTACATGATAGATATACAGCCAGGCTGTTGAATTTTTATACATAGCTAGTAAGCGTGGCTTACAGAAACACAGTTGGGTTCCAAATGTTTCCTCATATTTTTAATGTTGTGAAAAAAGTGAGGGCACATGATATGTCTTTGTCACAGCCATTTGGCCAGTGGGTTGGGTCAGTGATGTTCATGTAAAAACTGTCACAGTCAACCCCTACTATAATAAGCTGAAGTGCAGTATCCATTTACTAGCGGATACATTCTCATCCCAGGTATTGTCTTTGGAGTGCCACATCTTGAGCCTGTAAAGGAGCTGGGCTCAATAGAGCAACGTGGTATCGAATCAAAAAAGCCAATGCAGTCTTGAGCTGTATCCTATCTCGGGCTAGGAGAGTAATTATCAGATACTATCACATCTGGCCACCACGTTGCAAGCAGGATGTTATCAAGCGGGAGAGGGTTCAGAGAAGAGAGATTGAGTAGAGCTGGTCAGAAAAGCTTTGCCGAAACCAGTTTCCACCAGTGATGTAGTCCCATTGAAATTAAAATGCTTCACAAAATCCCATTATATACAAATTTAAGTTAAGCATGTGCCTCAGTGCCTTGTAACTGGGACCTCAACAGAAAAATTGGAGTTCTGACCCTGTAGCTGTGGCTCCAGTCTCTTGCTCAAGCTGCAAAAATACAAACAGCCTGACTTTCGGGAAGACTTTACTGTGTTGAGTTAACTCAAGTTAACTAAAAACCCTTTTTTTTTCCCCCCCCTTCCAAGTGGAAATGAGGCCTATGAGGTTCCAAATGACCTTGCTGTTCAGCATGGAGACAACCACGAAGCACTGGGTGACCACAGGTTGGTTAAAATCTTTGATTCAACAG
Source organism: Chelonoidis abingdonii (assembly GCF_003597395.2). Taxonomy (NCBI): domain Eukaryota; kingdom Metazoa; phylum Chordata; order Testudines; family Testudinidae; genus Chelonoidis; species Chelonoidis abingdonii. The sequence continues at coordinate 67,205,261 of NC_133778.1, forward strand.
GATCTAAATTACAGATTCTGTCCAGTCGCCAATACACTCGTGTGACTCTCTCGTGCTGGTGGGAATGATGAGTCTGAACCACAGAAAAGGTGCACCCACTTACCCTTAATACCGCATTGACAAGAAGGGATGGATAAACTAGTTCATGAAACAAATGCTTAACCCTCTGCTGCCACTACTCCCACACCTGGGCCCACTGCCAAACTCAAACACAATCTCTTAAACAACTGGCAAAAGTTTAAAAAAAAAAGTTGCCCTGCTGCTGCCCAGCCCCGTGCCCTGAGTTCTAGACCTAGCTCTGTCAAATGGACAGCAGTGTGATTTGGGCACATTACTTCACCTTTCAGTGCCCATTCCCCTTCTCCCTCAGCAGGTTGTAGTGGGGAAGTGAGGAAGAGAACACTCTAGCCTGGTCTGGAGGGGTTGTCTTTACTTGAAACTACATCCAGCAAGAACAGGACTCTGAGGAGACCTGTTAGCTAAAGCAGGTCTGACTGTGGCCCTGCAAACAGAGTAGGTAGGGCCAAGTTTGTGTTGAAGGTAGTGTCAGCTGGCTGTGGGTGGGCCTTGGTCCCTGATTTGTCCCTGCCTGAGCTGACTTCAAAACCATAGTCAAAGTCATGTGTGGTAATATGGCTCCCAGAGGTCATGTTCCAGCTTGATGATAACTTGTGATAGAGCTTCTCTTCACTAAAGACTGAGAGATAGATTGGGATGCAGTGGAGAGGAGAGTCTTATTGGTCCAATGCACTGGAGACTCAAGAGACCTGGGTGCAGATCCTGGCTCATCTGGTGCGTGACCTTGGGCAAATCACTTCCCCCCTCTGAGCCTCAGTTTCCCTGGCTGAAGTTGGGTGAGGATACTCCTTTTGCAGAGTGATTCGAGATCTACTGCTGAAATGTGCTATAAGAGAGCTTGATAGTAAACATTCCTGAACTGCAGGTGGTTTTGTCTGCACAGCATTTATCATCTCTGTGAGAACATGAAGCTAGACATTCACAAGGCCGTCCAAGGAGAAGAGTTGTTAAATGCAACTCAGACGGCGCTGTTATGTGCAAAGGGTAATAAATGACCAAAAGGCAATTATAGCAAACACAATGAAATCCCAGGTTTGTGAAAAACTACCAAGTTCATTTTCACATTGAAATGTTTGAAGCAGTCTTGTTTCTTTCCAGCTTCTGCCCCCCTCCCTCCTCCAATCTTACTGCCTGAATAATAAAGTAAATGCTGAGTTATGGGTCCAAATTTTCAAAAGGGGGCTCCTTCTCCCCTGCCTTACCAGTGAGGATCACATCTGTGAAGAAAAGTCTACAAGGAGCAGTTATTTAAGGTCTAATGAGACTCTCAGACAGCTTGTTGCACAAGTGATGCATTTAGCCAATAGGCCAGGTTTCTAAAATCATTCATTGAACATGATGTTTTACAATCCGTCTTAAAGTGACCCTGTATGTCTGAGGCAATTCTCTAATCCTGGCTTGGAGAAATGGATGGAGACCTTCTCTACGGCCTTAGAAAGAAACAGCTACAACTTACTAGAATTCCTTCATTTATGCAAAAAGCCTAAGTCTTTCTATGGACTTGTTTACATTAGGAATGGTTGCACCAATATAGCTACCGTCTAGTGAATCACTGAATTAAGCCATGCTAGCGTAAACTCCATTTTGTGGTAGGGTAGCACATCTACATTAAGGGTTTTCACTCATGCATCTGCATCAATGAAATAACCCTTGTGTAAACGTTCTTAATGGAGGTAAACCTTAAATCTCTCTGCAGTTTGGGTGTATATAACAGCTTGGCCCCAAACTATAACTCTGCATCTCAAAAACCACTGAATTTTGAGGGTGAATTTTGAAATCCAGTCCCAGCTCTGGACTTGAATCTAGCAAATGTCCCTTCATTAGAGAGGGAGGTTTTGCTTTGGTCCATTATAAATAATCTTAAACCTTGGTATATTCAAATTTTTGAGGTTTATCTTTAATGTCTTATCTCCGACCGACCCACAGAGCCAGCCGGTATAGGGTCTGATCTTATAGTAGGAACAGGTAGTAACAAGCACATGTCCTGGACAAGATTATTTGGAATTGTCAAATGTTTGTCAAATTCAGACAAACTTGTAATCAGGAACAAACAAGCTGTTGTGCTTTTGTCCTATGTCCATAATAAAGAGAACTCGATGCAGGATTTGCACACTATTTGTATTACCTAAGGCCCCACTGTGCTAGGCACCGTATTTTCATTTGAATAAGACACAGCCCCTGTGCTGAGGAGCTTTCAGCCTGAATAGACCAGGCATACTAAGGTGGGATGGGATAGAGGCTCAGAGAAGAGAAGTGACTCTACTAAAGTCACACAGAGTCAGTGGCTAGTCTGGGAATAGGACCCAGTCTCCCAAAGTCCAGTCCAGTCCAGTGCACTGGACTATACTGCCTCTATTTTAAAAGCTCTAAAAAGAGACAATTAAGGGACAAATATCAGCTGATGCTTATTAGTCCTGTCAGTGGTGTTCCTCCTTATTTCAGAGCTGATCTTGATGGAGGGACAGTATTTCATTAACCGACGACAGTGGAAATGCCACCAGGGAGGCCCCCAGCCACTGTTGCTGTAATAGAAGAAATTGTTGAATAGCTTTGGGAGAAACACTTCCCTCTTCCCACATGACTCGCCTTGGAGCTAGTTTTAAGAATTGCTGTTTCCAAGGCTGAAAGATTATTTAGCCAACTTACAGACATTAAAAATACTCTATGGCCAAAATACCCAGCACATCCGTTATCCTGAGGAAATTGACAAAGGTATAACAGAGGTTAGGCATGCAATGCTCACTGGCCAACTTCCAGTGGAAGGCAGATGGCTGATGTGATGAGAGTGCTTGGTCTGTATACATGTAAAGCGTGAATAAGGTGCCAGTGGGCAGTGCTAAGGAATACAGAGCAGAGTCCCTTGGTTTTGTAGGACCGATTAAAATTTTTCATTTAGGGCCCTTTGGGCCTGATCCAAAGCTTATTGAAGTCAGGTGGAAAATGTCCTATTGGCTTCAATATACTTTGGCTCAGGCCCCTTTAAATCAAAAGTTGATTTTTGACACCTTAATAATATGGATTGAGGGAAGAAATGATTTCGCTGAGTGATCAGAAACAGAAAAGGCTGGACGTGGTGCTACTTTCAAGCAAATTAAATATCCTGCGTGATAGAGCACAACATCACGGTTCTTAAAAGCTGTTCCTCCCTTCCTAAAAACTGGCAATAAACAGGCATCTCCAACAGTATTTGTATGTACGTCGAACTGCTACCTTCGTAGACACTCAAGTGGTGACTGCTGTGATTTTTCTTTTTCTTTTTTTTAACCCACCAAGGTAATTAATATTTTGCACACTTGCTCTCCATGGAGAATTCCCCACAATGCTAGCGTGCTGAAAGGTTGTGTGTGTGTTTTGCTGCAGTGAAAGAATTAACTGCACTTTAAGACTGCCTCAAAGGCTACAACCTTGCACCTTCCATGCCCCTTTTTCTGAGTGGAAACTTGAGGGTGCCGAGTATTAGGGGGGTTGTGGAAAATCAGATATACAGCTCTTTCCCTTGTTCTGACTTCAGATATGAATGGGAATTGTGCCTGAGTAAGAACTGCAGGACTTACTCCATTATACTTGTGTGTCAGGGCACCTTTAGGCTGAACTAGGAACGCTTCCTTCTTGGGTACCGGGCAAAAGGAGCCCAAACTTCCAGGCTCTCCTTTTGATTTCTGACATGCTGGCACAGCTCATCAGATGTTTGCAAAGCGTGGGTGCTTGGAGGCATTTCTTTCCTCCTGTGAAGCTGTATCCTCCCACTTAATACTCATGGCTGTGGTCATTAGGGCCGAGAAAGTTTTCCCCAGCCCCTGAGTCTGCAAAATCAACCTTCATCAATGCATCAAAAAATCAAAAGCTGCTGGCTGGGTGTAAAATGGTCCTGATTCCTCCTGGGTGCTCCTAAACTGACTCAGTTGCCATCTCAGTGGTGCCAACTCTCAATATTTGGTTATGCGTTTCATCAGCATTTTCTCCTGCAAATGTAAACAAACTTGTTTGTCTGAGTGATTGGCTGAACAAGAAGTAGGACTGACTGGATTTGTAGACACTAAAGTTTTAGGTTGTTTTATTTTTGAATGCAGGTTTTTTTGTACATAATTCTACATTTGTAAGTTCAAGTTTCATGGCAAAGAGATTGCACTACAATACTTGTATTCGGTGATTTGAAAACTACAATTTCTTTTGGTTTTCTACACTGCAAATTCTTGTAATCAAAAATAAATATAAAGTGGGCATTGTAGACTTCATATTCCGTGTTGTAATTGAAATCAATATATTTGAAAATATAGAAAACATCCAAAAATATTTAACTACATGGTATTCTATTATTGCTTAGCAGTGCGATTAATCGTGATTAATTTTTTTAATTACTTGAGCCCTAAGTGACACTCAGGCCAGTCGTGCTCTTAGTTGAGAAGCCTGCAGCTGGTTTCATGTGGAATGACACCCTGGCCATGAAAAAACTGTGCAACCTACTGGACAGATTCTGCTCTCAGATATGTGAATCCAGCTCCTGTTGGCTTTGATGACAGTTTCAAGAACATACTTGAGGGCAAAATGTGGGCCCACTAGGCAATCACTAGTATCCAGTAAAGGTAATAATGAGAACTCGAGAATTTCTCTTTGTCACTGAAGGGGAAATTGCGCATTTCTGCTCTTATTTTGTGAGGATCCTTCACCATTTCAGCACGGCAGGTGTTTTCTTTCTTCACATTCTTAAATCTGCACTTTTAAACTTTCAGGTTGAGATTTTCTAAGGAGCCTATGGGACTTAGGTGCTGATCTCCTATATAAAATTTTGCTGATAAATCACTTAGGTCTCAGCTATCCACAGAGGCAGGCGGCCATTCTATGCTCAACTCAAAGTTGACATATACCATGTACTCTCCTCTTCAGACTTAATTTTGGCTCTTTCTTGTTTCTTTCTCCTCTTTAGCTAAACTAACAGTCATCTTGACTGAGAGCATACGTCTGGCCTTGTGTTTGGGGAAAATACAGTGCTCTCTTGGTCTGGCTAGATGATAGTTTTAGAAATGCAGAGAAAGCTGGCATCTTTGGACAATCAGCACTGTTATAACATGCTTCACAGTTTTAATGTGAATTATCAAAATCAAAGTGGACACTGAGTTTTATGACCCCTGTATGAACACCAGGATTAGCAAATTCATCCATATCTTAGGAAATTAGTTTTTTTCACACTTGGTGTGAGAAATTGGGGAAAAGTTGATAGATAAGCTTAGACCAGTGAACATTAAAGGATGGAAAGTCTGTGTATGAGGTGGCTTCTGCTCCCACTGAAGTCAATGATAAAATTAATGTTGAACCATTCATTGGTGGTGGTGGTTAATTATCATTAATAGGACCTGCGTCTCGTCCATCCAATCTGTAGTAAATATTACTGTAAGAACTAAAGAGATTTGAGTGTGTGTTGTGTGGTGAAAGATATTAACTAGGCATCTCATTGGTTAATAGTGTCAACATGATTAACCGACTCCCAGGACTGAGCCCAAGAAGAACTGAGAATAAAATGTAGTGGGATGGATCCTCAGCTGCTGTAAATCTGCTCAGTTGACTTCACTGGAGATACATCTGTTGAGGCCGCTGCTTCACTCATGTAGGCCCTGAAACTGCCCCCATTAAAATCACTGGCAAAAAATGCCATATATTTCACTGAGAGCAGGATCCAGCCCAGAAACTGCCCTCACGTCAGAGTGGAGCTTAAACACTGAATATATAGTCAGAGGAACGGAGGAACAGGTAGAATGAAGGGTCATTTCTAACCTGTCCTGAAGATCAACTCTGCCTTCAATCTAATCCTGGTAGCTACTGTTCTGAGAGAAACTTTGCTGGCAGGGCACTGTGCTTGACTAGCTTTCATCAGAGGTATTTTCCATGACGCTCTCTTGATTTTCTTAAAAGGTTAGACCTGGGAAGGGGACTATATCTGCATCTACACTTCTGATTAGAACTGCTTGCTTTTTTACTGTTCTCCTGATCATATGATTTAATCTTCTCCTTGGAGATATCTCTAAAACAAGTGGCAATGTATAACCATGGACCATCTCAGGATTTCTCACTGTTACAAAGAGGGTGAGTCACTAAGCAAGGCAATGCTTGGCTAGGCCAAACTTCAGTCCGTGCAACTGTGTTCCTGAATTCATAGTGGGACTCCTTAGTGCTTACTGAGCAGAGTTCACCTTCAATGTCTTTATAAACACAAAGGGTCAAATTCTCTCCTGGTGCATATCTACTGAAGTCAATGGAATTATGTCAGCAGAGAACCCTGTTCCTGACTCATTAATCCCCACAGATGGCCCTGTTATTATCTCTAGTTTGCAGGAACTGAGGAAGAGGTTAGAGTCAGATTTTCAAAAATGGCCTTTAATTTTGGGACCCTGATTTGAGATACCTTGGATCTGACTTTGAGAAGTGCTAAGTGGAACACTGACAAACTCTGGTTGTTGGGATCGAACCAGGGACCTCTGGAGCTACATGCATGAGCTAAAAGCTCCACCCCTCTTAGCTAAGGCTATAGCAGGCCCATTAATTGCTAAGTGGTCTCCATGCCAGTAGAGGGGACATAACACACACTCAGGAGGGGTGTGGAATACACTAAGCACCTAAAACCCCAGCTGCAATCACTGAGCAGCAATGGGAGCTGGTCAGTGATCAAACCTGGCCACCCAACAATGGAGGCAGTTAAAATTAGAGGCCACGTCTGCTAGTGTGGCTGCACGTGACCTGCCCAGGAGCTGGTATCAGAGTTGGCATTAAGACTTAGGAATCTAAATCCCACCTGTCTCCCTCCACCAGACGTCCCCTCACATAGACATTGCATAATCTCCAAGTGTCTGGCTGGACTGCAGAAGTAAAATCAGATGAAGTCCCTAGTGCCAAAAGATGAGTTTTTGTAATCAATACATTTTACAGGGAATGCAATGCCACTACAGTTTATTGTTCCCTGAGGCTGGTAGAATCCATCATGGACTGAAACTCACTTCACTTATCAGTTAGCAAAGCTCCATTCTGACATGTGCCTTGTCCTCAAACCAGACTATGCTACACTAATCCAAACTGATTAGCATAATCTCCAGGAAAATAATTTCCCACTGCCAGCATTGGCAGATTCCTCTTGATGTGGCTGATTCCCATTTATGCAACATCCAGGTCAAACTGTGGTTTGCTTTTGTCATAAACAAATGGTTAAGGGTTAATGTCTCTTCTACCTCTAAAGGGTTAAGAAGCTCAGTAAACCTGACTGACACCTGACCAGAGGACCAATAGGGGGACAAGATACTTTCAAATCTTGGTGGAGGGAAATCTTTGTGCTTTTTGTGTTGTTCGCTCTTGGGGCTAAGAGGGACCAGACGTACACCCAGACTTTCCCAATCTTTCTGAATCAGTCTTTCATGTTTCAAAATTGTAAGTAATAGCCAGGCAAGGCGGATTAGTCTTATGTTTCTTTTCTTAACTTGTTAATGTGTCTTTTTGCTGTAAGGATTTTTACCTCTGTTTGCTGTAACTTTGAATCTAAGGATAGGTGGGGGGGTCCCTCTAGTCTATATGAATCTGAGTACCCTGTATAGCATTTTCCATCCTGATTTTACAGAGATAATTTTTACTTTTTCTTTCTTTAATTAATAGCTTTCTTTTTAAGAACCTGATTGATTTTTCCTTGTTTTAAAATCCAAGGGATTGAGTCTGACCAGGGATTGGTTGGAGGAAAAGGAGGGGAATGGTTAATTTCTCCTTGTTTTAAGACCCAAGGGGTTGGGTCTGGGTTCCCCAGGGAAGGTTTTGGGGGAACAGAAAGTATGCCAGACACTAAATTCTGGCTGGTGGCAGCATACCAGATTTAAGCTAGTAATTAAGCTTAAAAGTGTTCATGCAGGTCCCCATTTTTTGTACCCTAAAGTTCAAAGTGGGGGAAAAAAACCTTGACAACTTTTTTCATGGATTTTTCAAACACGTGTTCTTCTTTCCCAGAGTCTCTGTCTGTTTTATGTCATGATTGCTGCACATTTGTGTTGCTCTAAAATACTGAATCTCTCCAAATGTTTATTATGCTAGCTGGCAGGAGGAGAAAAAAAAATACCTTTGGCACCTGGCTCTAACCTTTGCCTGAACAAGTGCTGCTCTGCCACCTTTAGCTTCCAATTAATGTAGCAAGGCGAGCTTGTGGACAAGCCATGAATTTCTCCCCTCTGCCCCTTTTATACTTATCATTGCTACTTTAGTGGATGGACACGTTCTGCCTCTCAGGTGTCTGAGCAAATCCATGAAATGCAGCAAGCAACTTTCATTGAGCCCATTCCGAGAGCTGCCTTGCAGGCTGTTTCCCTAAGCTTTCCTCATTGCCTTTGCCAGTAACAAATGCTGACACTTTGCAAAAAGACAATTTCTCACCTGCTCATTGTGGTGAGGGGCAGGCATGTTTCTAACTGATTTGACAGTGGGTAGCACACTTCAGGTGAGCAGATGGGCCCGACAGATGCTTAACTGGATTCTCTATTGACAATGTGTGTGTGGAACAGAGTTATAGCCTCAGCACGGGTGGACTTTCATAGGCAAAAGGGCAGTAGCATATGCTGTGGGGTCCGATGCAATGTTAGTAAGCGTGTACCAAATAGTGCCTGTGGACCAAATTCTGTGCTGGTGTAAACTGACACAACTCCTCTGATTTCAATGGAGTTACACCAATTTACACCAGCAGATAATTTGGCCCTGTAATTTTTTTTTTTAAGGTGGACTAGCAAGTGCGCTTACATTATAGTGTATTATTGTGCAGGCAGGTGACAGACATGCAGTATCTTGTCTGTGCTGTAAAGCTGGACCAGCTATTGATTGAGCTAAATAAATCTGCAAGACTGAACGGTTTAATTTGCCTACATTGCCGAGCTAATTTTAGTACTAGATCTGGGCTCCTTTTTTAACCCCTTCTGTGCTGCCTGCCTCTAGCCTGTTATCATTTTGTGCTGCAGCCACATTATTTTCGACCCCTCTGAAAGAGGCAGTAGGTATTAGCTCTATATGAAGGCTAAAATGATATTTACCACAGGTAGGGAAAAAACCTGCATGCTCGTAGGTACTAGAGATGGAGCCGCTCAATTTCCTGTATTGTAGAACCAGCTTCTAAATAAGACTAACAAGGCTTTTCACTTCTGCACTATCTCATATCCCAGGCTCTCCAAGCACTTCAGTTAAAGCTCACAATATGCCTGTGGTAGGTAAGGGATATGTAAAGGTCATCTTTGTCCTGCTCTGTGTAGGATCATAGCCACTGTTTATATTATCAAACCGTTTAGGCAAGGAAGTGAAGAATACAGCATCCAATTGAAGGTAGAGGAGGACATTAGTAAACACAGTGTAATTAACCTGAGCTGGAATTTGGCTGAGACTCAGAGGTTAATGAATAGGAAGTTGTTAAGTTTCAAGCAAAATTCTCCATTTTGCTTGCCTCACAATTAGCTGAAATAGTTGCTCAGCAGGAGACATGTAGTGATAAGGCTGGGAAAACCAAACACATTTGCAGTGTGGATATACCATTTAATCTTGCCCCTGTCCTGATGAGGAAGGTGGTTAAAAATGGAGAAACACCAGAGACATCAATTATTAGAAGAGAGGGGTTCCTGCAGTTCGGAAGAATCTAAAGAGGTGACATCTCACAAGTCTGATGAGGACCATCATGAAGTTGGCTTGTTATTTCAGGAAATATCTGTTGAGAGGTTTTTTGTTTTGTTTTGAAGCCTTTAGCCCTATTATTAAAGCCAGAACAGATATCAAGTTAGTTTTAGTTTCAATTTCCCAATACCATAGACAAGTTTATTGTCAGGAAATTGAGATAATTCTGATCCGAGTTATAACTCAACGTTATGTACATTACATGCTAAAAAGAACTGGTATAATCATGAAATATGAAGTATTGTAAGCAAATGTCATCACAGGACACAACAAAAACTGAATGAGACATTTTAAAATGTCTAATGATTACCTGTCAAAGTGAAATTTTAAAATGTCACCATGTTGTATATGTACATGAAGTGAAAAGTAAAATGACTGAGAACTCCTAGGATAAAATAGTTATGTTTTTAGCATTGATTGATATTCTTGAAAGAAGAACTTGATGGATTATGATTTTGTGAGAGAATCATTACATGCCAGTGCTTGAATAGAGAAGTACAACATTTTGACATCTCCGTGCAGAATAAAACCATTCGAGAGATCTTTACTCATTGTATCTCTGTTAGGAATCAAGCCATATGACCTAAATTTTGCATCAGAAAACAGATTTAGGATCCTACCTGAATCTTGTGCAGGCACTATTGCTCTGACCTCAGTAATCTGTACTAAGTAATCAGAGAGGAGTTTTTTGTCTCAATTTGGAAGTAGACAACACTGTCGCTGTACACTGATGTTGACAAGAAATCAATCAGCATTTAGGATCTCTTTGTGTGCATGTTTTTTCTTTTCATGCTCAGTACACAAGGCTCCAAAAAGAGCAGGAAAGAATATGCAAAACGTATTTTGTGAAAAAAGACCAAAAGCAACTTTGGAGACCCTTCCAGAAAGACATAGCATGGCCCATATCTTCTTCCAGTAGTAATTCACAGGGCCAGATCCTAAGGAGCTGTAAATAGGTGAAGCTTAGTTGAATGGGACTACAGTAATTTACACTAGCTAAGGACCTGAATCTTGTAGGTTTTGCAATGCAGTTTAAATGACTTGGTGTCACTGACAATCCCTCCCCTAGCTATTTAGGAGCACTAGTCCTGCTGAAAGTCAATGGGATTTGCACTCCTAAAGCCCTTAGGCCCTTTAAAACTCCCCCGTTAGTAGCTGCAAAGTGTAATTTGGAATGTGTTTGGAAAAGCAAATTGCAACATTTGCTGCATAAAATCAGACACGTTCTTTAACCATTAGCATTTTCTGTTAACTTTGTGGAGCTGGGTAACTTACCCTCTTTGAGCTCCACAGGCAAACCCATGAGTAAAGCATGAGCCTTTGACAATGAGAGAACTCTGAGCAGAAACAAAATGGGCTTTTGAAAGCTTCAAGCCCATGACAGCTGTGAGAGGGCAATAACTCAGTAAGTGTCTTGGGTAAAATCAACTCAAATGACTTGATGCTTTGTTTTATCATTACGAACATAAAGGAATTTCTTTTAGTTATCAACTGCAAAGTCTCCAGAGGGTTCTTACAAGATTTGATAAGAATAACAAGCCTTGCATAGAAATGGCTGCAGATGTCGGTGGTAGTAAAAGCAATGGAAAAGGAGTGCTTTACCAGCAAGCAATGGCTCAGTGGCTCATTCATGAGACTTGGCATCACATTCTTTGCGCTGCTTTGTCACTAACTCCCAGTAGGACTAGTCACTCTGCCCTTCCATTGGCTCATCCATGAAATAGGGATATTAATGCTTATTACTTGCATTCTTCCATAAAGTGCCTGGGGATCTCCAGGCATGGGGCTTGATTCACTATTGCCCTCACCTTTTGTAGTCACTCACTCGGGGTATAAAATCATAGAAATGTAGGACTGGAAGGGAGCTCAATAGGTCAGCTAGTCCAGTCCCCTGCGCTGAGGCAGGACTATGTAATAACTCAACCAATCCTGACAGGTGTTTGTCTAACCAGTTCTTAAAAACCTCCAATAATGGAGATTCCACAAGCTCCCTAGGCAATTTATTCCAGTGCTTAACCACCCTGACAGTTAGGAAGTGTTTCCGAATGTCCTACCTAAACCATCCTTGCTGCAATTTAAGCCCATTGCTTCTTGTCCTGTCCTCAGAGGTGCTACCATTTTGATTCAGAAGAGTTTTGCACTCAGTTTGCACAGCGGCAAGTGGCTAATCCAGGGCTGCCCAGAGGATTCAGTGGGCCTGGGGCAAAGCAATTTCAAGATCCCCTTTCATAAAAAAAAAGTTGGAATAGAATTGAATACTATATTCTCGTGGGGGCCCCTGTGGGGCCCAGAGCCTGGGGCAAGTTGCCCCACTTGCCATCCCCCCTCCTCCGGCAGCACTAGGCTAATCTAGTACGGGGCAACAGTAAATCAGCCCCATAATCCTTAAACCTCTAAGGCAGTGAGCACGCTCAATACTTACTGAGTTCAGGACTGCAGGATCTGCCCCTTAATTAAATACTGTACCACTGTCATATGAATTTTAAAATTTTTGGCCGCATTTCAGTAGTTGCCTCTAAATTGATGTGATTTTGCACACACTTATCTCCATGTGCAAAAACCCACCTTGAAGACAGCATTTGCACCCACAAACCAGGTAGTTAGACATATTATCTAATTCATTTAGAGGTATAAATTTTCCCTTTTGCTATACTCTAGACATACCTACAATTTGTGGTCTATTGAAACTGTGCTCAAAATTGTAAACTATCACTCTAAATTTCAGAGGGTTTTCCTGGTCCTGCTTGCAGGCTAGAGGGCTCTGTAGGGAAGCATGAGAGCTGAACCTAGCAGCAGTCAATTAGCCGACCATCAGTCTCTAAATTAAGGTGGGGGTGAGTTGTGCCTCTGTTTTTAGGGAGCAGCCTGCTTTGTCTCACTCTGATTTGGGGGTCTTGTGTGTTATCGTTCTGAATCCTAAGAATAAAAGTAGTATTACACTGCAACCTTCCAGTAAGAGTATTTGATATTTTTATCTAAGTTCTCTGTGTGTATATGCTGTGAACATAACACAATTCACAACACACACAGCCAGCTTCTGTCTGACCCTTAAGTGAGTGCATGGTGCAGAGGAGTGGACAAGAATCCGTTTATTCTCCATAGAATTTACCATGTAACAATCCCTATCCCCAGGTCCATTTATAACAAAGGATTGATAATTACTATAGCCCTGATCCTACAATTGACTCCATGCATAGCCCACACAGAGTCTCATTTGTTATGTGAATATGCTGTAAACATATGTTAGATAAAAACATAAATATTCTTGCTAGATGATTGCTACATAAAGCTACTTTATTTCTTAATATTAAGGATGATAACAAACAAGAACCCAAAAGCTGGCTGACCCCTAAGGCACTCAACTCACCCCACCATACTTTTAAATTGGCTCTTTCCAGGCTCACTGTCTGTTGACTCACTCGGATGACCCAGATCACCTGCCTTCCCCTGAGCCACTAGCCTACAACCAGGATACCCCTTACACCTAAATAGATAGCTGGTCATTTTTAACCAGTTTCCAATATACCACAGCATTGCCTTCAAGGTGGGGTCAGCACGAGCACAGGAGTCTGCCCGTGCAGAGTCAACTGCAGAATGCAAGAACTGGTACAACAAAATGGGACAGATTCTCATTTACACTATGGCCCCTTTCCACCAAACTGGCAGTGGGACCTGAAGTGGGTGTAAATGTACTGCGCCCTCACTCCACTGTCCATTTATTGTCCCAGAGTAGGGTAAAGGCACCTTAGTGTAGATGGGGATTCGGCTCAATCTATATTCTGCAAAATAGAATTTTACCAGATTTTTAAAAAATCCTTTTTAATACAAGACAGTGAATTCTCTTACGACTTTTCTGGCCTTTCCCAAGTCCCCATATTTACTTTCTTAGCAAGTACCTCAGTTAAGCCTTTCTACGCCAGAAAAATATTTGGCAAAATGATAGGCCTGGTTAACATAATGTTCACAGAATGAATTCCGATAGGCCTCAGGTAGGCTGATAAAAGCTTTAAAACACTGTTAACAACAACATTTTTAGAATGGCAAGGGACAAACAACGTATTTAGGAAGTTACTTATCATTTTCCTGTGGCTTTCCAATGTATTTTAATAATTTTGCATTTCTTTGTGTTCAGTGGAGTCAGATCCTGCAGGTAAGGTATCTCTGTTAATTGCTTCTTTTTGAATTCAATAGTTTGATCAGAAATTTCACCCGTTTAATGCATGGTTGGCTGTAAATATACCACAAAGGGCCTAGTGGTGAATAGTGAGTAGTGGTGAATAAGCCACATAACTTTAGCAGGTGCTGTGGTTAAAGGAGAGGGAAACAGGATGGAGATAAATGGAGATGCTGAGAATGGTGGAACCCTCCTGTTGAAGGAAAGATTAAAGAAATTGGTGCCCCCTGTGGCAGTTCTCCTACTTCCTCTAAAAATATGTAATGTGGCCGAGGTCTTGAGAATAGCCCTCCTCAGGGTGTTTGTTCGCTTCTGCTTCCAGTTTCAGCTGGCAGCACAAAGGGCAGAGTCCTGTGGAAATGAAATCTGAAGGTTTAAAAGCTGCCTGAACCATTTGGATGCCCAATGGGAACAGGGCATTAAATCCCAGAGGCAACTTTGAAAAATCACAGCTGAACCGTATTTATTTTAAAGTTCACTGAACTTTATCCAACTTCGGCGAAGGTGAGCTGCAGACACTGGGTTACTTAAGCCAGCCCACTTTGTTCACCTCCAATCCTGACAGCACCTGGGTTTGAAGCACCAGCTGTTGCAGAAATGTCAAGGCAGTTGTTCTGAGCACTCCTGGACTGGAGAGTAGTCAAAACATTTCCCAAAAACCTTGATGATGCTAACTAATTTTTCTATAGCATGCACGAAGTACCCACTGTGCTGAGCTATACAGTGCCACAGGATTTAAATATAAGAGTCTGTGCTTTTAAAATGAAAGAAAAAGCCCATTCAAATGTGGAATGAGTTCTTCTTCAAAGTCATGCCATGTCTATTATTCAAGACAAATTACTTTGACAGCACTATCTACTCTTGACATCTGAGTCGTCTCTATAGCCTATTATATTTTAGTACATGCATAAAATATTGTTCAGACAGTATGGTTAGTCTAAAGGAGTAAATCTAACTGCTTTGAAATGGTCTATTAGGGGATGAACTCTCAGTTTAGCTGCCGGCAGAGAATTAATGCAGTGCTTTTCTTAGTTCTTAAACCGCAGTCTTTTCCTCTCTTCCCCCACCCCTCCCAACTAAATCCTTTTCTTTATTCTGGCACATGTAAAATTTCAGTCATCTTCATAAGGAGAGGGGCAAATTAAACAGCAGTTGGAGAGGAAAATGCAATTAAGAAATTAGGACACATGAGTTAAAGGACAAGCATCTTGTGTACTTCATTCATTGTAGAAATATATACAGGGGATACAAATTTTGAAGTCAATCCTGCAAACAATTACACAAATGCTTAGGTTTATTCACTCACTCCATCAAATGGAGCCTCTATCCATTGCTCAGGGTGCTACTTAATATATTTATAAAATACAATTATACAGACAGACTCCTCTGGGAAGCCCCCTTTGCCCGGTCATTAACATCCATCAGGACCCAGCCTCTGAAAACAGATGGAAAAGCTTTACAATCTCCCACTGGAGTTTCCCTAGTTTCTCAGAACACTGGTGAGAAAATGGGTCTTGCAGGCTCATTGGGGGAAAGAATTGTCTAGTAGATTGAGCCCTAGACTGGGCTGTTAGAGACCCAGGTTCAATTCCCAGCTCAGCCCCAGAATTCCTGTGTGATAATGGACAAGTCTCCATCTTTAGGGCATGGATAATAATTGTCTTCATCGCAGGAGTGTGGGGAGGATGAAATCTATTAATGATGGTGAGATGCTTAGAGAGCAGGACTTATAAATATGTCTCTAAATGGGAATTATTCCCAACCAGGGGGAGCAATGAGTTCCAAAGCTGAGGCAATGCCCTGTCATCTGCCCTCTCTCCTTTATATGAGGGGGCTTGTGGTGTTCCCAACCATGATGCAAACACATCAAGACAGGCTGTTAGAAATCAGGGAACAAACCCCAAACTCGTTATAAATTCTAAACTTAGGTTTCACCAACCAACAGCGCCATGTGCAAACTCCTCAGGCATTTTAACAGCATTAAAACGGAGCCACAGACAGTTCCCTTGGGTACTCCCATCTGCCTTGCCACACAAGTGTGTGTATCTCTGCGATAGATGGCCCCTTACACCAAGAATCACAGCAATATTCAGGTTACTCCTACTCCCCAAGGACAGACATACCCCAGCTTGATCGCATTTTAGGTCTCACACAAAAGACAATGCTTGCAGCCAATCCAGTTGTAAATGGTACAAATATTTATTAAAGAAAAAAAGGAAATTAACATTATTTGCAAGGTTAAATCAAGCAAACATGGACACATGAATGAGTTAGTCTTGGGTTTCAACAGGTAACATAGGCATCTATTATTAGTGAGCCCTATTTGTCCTTAGGGCTAACCCAGGCTAAGCAGCTGGGGTCTCTTGCTTATGCCTAGAAACACCCTGTCTCCCAGAGTCCAAGCTGCATAGAGATCCTTAGTTCTTTTGGTTTGGGGTTGTTATCCCCCTCCTGCCATGGGCTCTGAGCTGCAAACTAAGCTGATGGGAGGGAAACACTTGCATGACTCAGCATCACGGGATGGAGAGCAAAACAAGAAGAAGAGTCTTTAGTCCTGTTGTTGACGATTCCTCAGCCCAGATGTAGAGACTCTCCAGTTGTGAGATCTACTCCTAGCCTGTCTGGTATTGATGGGTCTCCTCTTTTGGGAAGGGTATCACAATTTCCATAGAACAGCAGCTCTTCACACGAATGTCCCTCTCTTGCATGGTGATCCATACAGTCACAGCGGCTCACAATACAACTGTTCAAATATTGCTTTGCAATATGGAACACAAATATTACAAGTAAGATTAATGCAGGCACCAGCTGACAAGCATTCGGTAGAGTCCAAACACTAAGCGCTTTCTTATAAGGCCAATGCCTGTTTTATCAATATTAACCCACAAATGAGACAGACAGATTCCAGGTAGGTATCTGTCCATGTCCAGCTGGGACATGGCGACCTTGGCATCAGCTGGCACTTGGCTGGCCAGCACACAGAGCTAGTCAAGTATGTAAAATTAAGCATGTGCAGAAGTGTTTACCAGATTAGAATCCTGAACAGAAATGTGAAAACTATCTAGAAAATGAACTGACCATAGCAGTTGCTTTACAAGGAGATATTGAGCATTCAGGTATCACATCAATACTGCCTGTCTCTGTGCAAAACCACCTCCTGCACTGTTCTGGGAAGAGGCCCCAGAGTCAATGTTCAGTTAAACACCCCAAAATCTGAGTGGTTTTGAACCAACTCAAACTTCCTCAGCACACAGAGCTGGAAGGTTTACTAAAAAGGGCTTTCACATTTTTCCATTTCTGGATAAAACCTCACAGCACAGAAACGTGTCCAAGAAAAATGACAATTCAATTTTTTCGTGCTTTACAAAGCAATTAGTAGTTCCAGGTGTGGTGGTTATATGTGAATTGGTTGGTTCACTTCTCCAAAACAGAGAGATTATAGTGACTAAGGACCCCACCCTGCCAGATGCTGAGAACCTTCAACTCCCATTGAACTCTGTGGCTAATCCGGGCATACAGCATAATACAGGTGCAGGCCCATAATCCCCTCTTGCTGGTGCAGGTGAAGGAAAGGGCATTAAACCTGTTGTAGAGGAGCATGAGGAAGGAAGGACAGCCTAGTGGTTCATGCACTTGGACTCAGGTGATCTGGCTTCAGTGCCTGGCCTTGTTTCAGCCTTCCTGTGTGACCTTGGGCAAGTCACTTATCTCGCTACGCCTCTGTTCCCCATTTGTAGGAAGATGGCCATAACATGTCCTGTGTCTGTCTTGCCTGTTAAGACTGTATGGTCTTCAGGGAAGAGACTTTCTCCTATTATGTGTGTGTATGATACCTAGCACAATGGGCCTCTGCTCAGAGCGGGAACTTTTCACCACCACTGAAATACAAATACACAATTGATCTCTGCAGTCAGCTGTGGAAAATCCTTCCAAAATCTCTTCTGCTTATGCATAGGGATATTACAAGCCAGTGTTCATTTCACAGAGGTGTTGATTTGAGTTATATTTTAATCTTTAGCTGTGGAAATCAAGCTAGCTCATGCTTTGAGACGATCCTCTTTTTTTCATAACCATGAAGTACCTTGGCGGCCCTGTGCAATTCATTTGGCTTCTCCCCAGACATGGCTCATCTCTTTAGCTCCTGCATTTTCATTGCTGTGCTCACATGTTTGCCATTTGTCTAGCCAGGACAGTCGTTTCCTTTTAATCGGGGCACCCTGGCAGACGGCCCATCCTCCCAATTAATTGACTGTCCCAATTAAGAGGCTATTTTTTAAAAAAAAAAAAAGTCTGAAAAGATTTAATATAAATTATCATACTGAGTAGAAGTACAAGAATAAAGGTGAGATCCACTGCATTTCATCTTTGTTTCTCTTCTAAGGTTTATTTTTGAGGCTTTGTCTACTGCACATGATATATATATTGGCAGCTTCTGTATTAGGGGATCAAAAATTCGAGCTTCACCCCTATTAACTTAAATTATAAACTCTCTGAGGCAGGAAAAATCTGTTTTGTTCTGTGAGGAGTATACAGCACCTAACACAATGGAGGTCTGGCCTCGACTAAGAGCTCCTAGGTGCTACAGTAATATGAATAATTGATGCTGGCAATATTGGCCAGCATCTGATTAAATACTACTCAATGGCTGGCCACAAGCCACATCTGTCACAAGGCAGCAGACTTTCTGTCAATGTTATCGTGATTAAGCAGCAGTCTTTGCTTGTTCATTATGGAAATGTCCTGTCTGTATAGATTTCCCACTGAACACAACTGTTTACGTGGAGTATTTCAAATGGGAGTCTGCACGTTTAGATGTTGCAATAAGGCTGGTGCAGGATTATGAAAGAGAGGAATGGGAGGTAACACGCATTCACATGGCACTAGGGTGCTCATGACCGTTGGGGTTAACAGTGAGGAGCGTATGGAAGGAGATTGGGATGTCACTATGACCCTGACCTGACCACTGGGGTCAGTAGGAAGACTCCCAGTAGTTTCAATAGCCTTTGGATCAGACCTGTATGATAGGCATGCAGAGATGTTGCAAGCAAGATGGCTGAGTTAGTCAGTCAAATTAGGGGGACCAAAAAAACCCAAAGTGGGAAAGTGTAGGTAGGTGAGTGTCTCAGGCTCAGATTCTCAAAGGGATTTAGGCACCCAACTCCCATTGAAACCTAAGTATCTTTGAGGAGCTGGTCATTAGTGCTGCCATCTCCTATGATTATTTTTTCTGCAAGTCTCACACTACTTGATGTTTTAATAAAGCCCCAGCACCTGGAGTCAAATGAATGTATGAGAATCTCAGCTTTAATTTTTTTTTAAAAAAGTGACTGGCCCTCCGCAGTGCAAAGATAGCTTGAAAATGTGGCTCTTCAAGGCTGTCCTAACCAAGAAAGCAAACAAACAGAACCCAACACTTCTCCTTTTTTAAAATTTCATGATTTTTTAAGCCACTCTGATAACGTTTTTTAACCACCTGACTGATGATTTTTGAATCTGTGATATTGGCAACAGTCTTGATTTTCCTGCGCACAATGAATCAATAATCATATACAAAGGAGCTCCCAGCAAGAGCCATCTAAAATGAAAAAAGCTAAAACATTGCTAATGACAGAGATTGCAGAACCAAAGGTAGGGTTGGATTCTCCACTTCAGTTGCTTTCTGCCAAACCTGCCCTCTTCATGCAGTTTGTTATTTAGAGACACTGTCCATGCCAAGCAGCAAACCAGTGAGGTTTCCACTAATTAGTGAGCAAGTGTTGCCAGTAGCATGAAGGAGGGAAGGACATTCTGATGTGTCTTAGACAGAGAGAATTTAATTCTGTCTTTTAAATAGCCTGGAGATGGCCTTGGATCTGTTATCTGGCATCAAGTTCCTTGTAGATCAACTGAGACCCAGATCTGGAACAAAGAGCTTCTTAAAGAAAACAACTCAGAATCAACCAGACTCAGCCTTCTAGTGAGTACTCTTAGGATGCAGAGACTGAAGTTCATGGCTGCCTCTGACAAGGAGACTTTCTGCAAATGTGTGCAGAGCAACCTTTTCTTAGCCAGAAAGGAAAAAATGGCTCAACACTGAGTGTTCGCAAGAAGCAGAGTGCTAATCAAGCGCTGAGTCAGCAATCTCTTTCTTTTCCCTGGCTGTCTTTGCCCCATGCAGCTTGAAATGAGATAATGGAAAATACAGACGTCAAGCCCTCCAATAGGACATCTAGTGTGGAAACAGCCTTCACTGGCCCCGCTAGGAATGAGGGAGGGAATGATGACTCACACTGCTGACTTCCTTCCCTTTTATTAGTAGAACATAAGGGCTCCCGCCGGGAACCAAGCCATATTGTGCTAGGTGTCATGCTCACTCGGAGTCAGATATTCAGAAGTGCTCAGGACCAGTTTTTCAAGGGATCAATACCCAGAACTGGAGCCAGACTTTTTCAAATGTGATCAGCTCACATTTAGGCCCCTAAATAAGGACCCTGGGGACTGATTTTCAAAAGCATGCAGGATCCAGCAACTCTTACTGTGACAGTCAGAGCACGCAATGGGCTGACTTCTTCCGGCCTCAACTGTGTGCGCTGAGCATCTTTGAAAATCTAGCCCATGCTGACAATGGAGATTGCTTCCTGGAACCACTTCCCACCATCACCCCAGCCCCTGTTACCACGTAGTGGTGTGTCGGACTCCCTCCTTGCTTCTGGTAGAATTAAGTCTCTTCATTAAAACCTGATCTCGCCATGATGGTCTTTCTTTAGGTCTACATCTAATAGTGTGCTTATTTTTTTTCATCCCACTTGATTAGTCCTGAAGATAAGTGATATTAGATTAAAGGAACTTCCTAGACCAATCAATCAGCTGTGGAGCTGGAGTCTTTACACTGCTCAGTGATGCCCCCAGGTTCCCATACCCATACTGATGATTACTACCGGCTCTCCCGGGATTGCATTTAGAGCATAGCTCAGCCATTTGTTTTCTTTTTTAAAGAAAGGCAAAAATTCTCCTAATTAAATTTCTAGCTATCAGGCTCCAGTAGCAGCATTTATTCCTTGTTTTCACCACTAAGGAATAAAAAAACAATTACTCATATCAATTAAGACAGGCAGACTCTAGTTAGAACCAAATACAGTGGAACCTCAGAGTTACGAACATCTCAGGAATGGAGGTTGTCCACAACTCTGAACTGTTCCTAACTCTGAACAAAACATTATGGTTGTTTGTTCAAAAGTTTACAACTGAACATTGACTTAATACAGCTTTGAAACGCCACCATGCAGAAGAAAAATGCTGCTTTTAACCATCTTAATTTAAATGAAATAAGCACAGAAACTGTTTCCTTCCCTTGTCAAATCGTTTTTTAAAAACTTTTGTCTTTGCTGCTGCTGCCTGATTATATACTTCTGGTTCCAAATGAGGCATGTGGTTGACCGATCTGTTCATAACTCTGAGGTTTTACTGTAGTAGAATCAGGACTCCTAATAATGTTTCTGACACAGACTTGCTGGATGACTGGGCAAATTAACCTCTCTAGGCATCTTTTAAATCAGCAAAATAACACTTGCCTTGTGGGAGCATCCAGTGAGGGTTAGACAGGTCCTGATTTTAAGTAGGGGCACAAGAGGGGGAGTGGACTCGAGCCAGTGATAAATCCTGGCTTTGAGGTGCCTGTGGAAATCTGCTAGTTAAGTATGTTGTGTCTCCGTCAGGTGGAAAAAGAGAAAAAGATTCTACTACTGCTGCTAGCTGAAGGAGTTTCTCCTTTGGCTGAGGTGGTAGAGTACTGTGTTTCTGGGGCTTGATTCTGCTTTCAGTGACGTCAATAACAGAACTGTCATTGCTCTTAATAGTACAAGATCTGACCCTTGGTGTGTGGGAGCACTGGCAGCCTTTTCGGCGCCCTAGGCAGCGGAAGGTCTCGCCCCCAAAATGGTGCCCCCAACAGAGGCAGTGGAAGGTCCTGCCCCCGAAATACCGCTGACGACCACAGACCACAGTGACCAGATGTTCAGCCACCTAGGTCGCCTAATGAGTTGTGCCAGCCCTGTTGGTGTGGAGTTCTCCAGCAACTTGTGTTTGTGTGTGTGTGTGTGTGTGTATGTATATAAATATAAAATATAGTGTATATACAGTATAGGAGCTTAGGCATTATGATGATGGCCGTGGTATAAATGCCTAGATAAAGATATATTGACTGTTCTGACAAGGCACCAAGCCAAGAACTTCTACCATAAATGTTGGTAGTTAAACGGTGTAGGTTATGCTTTGTGTTGTAGCATTCAGTTAAACCTATTATCTCCCAACACTAAACGAAATGGTGAAGATCTATGTGACGCGCAAGCAACTCGAAGTAAATTTTTGCCAGACTAGGGCTAAGCTTTTCAAGTGGCCCAAGGGAAAATCATAGGCTAAACGTCTGAGGAACGTGTGTGAAATCCTGTTCCCACTGAAGTCAATTGTGGTTTTGCCATTGTCGTCAGGCCAGCCAGGATTTCACCTACTATGTGTTTGCTGTTTGACTAAAATTCCAGAAGGGAAAGTTAAATTAAAACCTCCGTCACACAAACAGAACCAAGCAATACTTTACAGCAAGTGGTTATGCCATGTTTTATTATATTTAAGTATCTATGGCTGAATACCTGTATTAACATCATATGGATTTGTTGGATTTGAAATTTTTATGCATGAAGGCAACAGAAAAAGACAACAACAATTTACTGAGCTCTTGCAGATGTCAAGTCAAATAAATGAGTGCTTCACTTTAGGGAGGAAAGATAGTCTTTGGGCTAAGGCTTCTGCCTTGGCACCTGTAAGACTTTCCTTCAATTCCTGGTTCTTGTGTGACCTTGGACAAGTCCAGGCCTGATTCAATGTCCATTGGTGTCTTTCTGCTGGGTTCTTCATCTTTGTGTTCCTCAGCTCTACAGTGGGGATAATAATAATTCCTTCCTCCTACCCTTTGCCTGTGTTTATTGAAACCATAAGCTCTTCTGGTAAGGGGCTGTCTCTTACTATGTGTTTGTACAATTCCATAATTCACTTTGCCTGAGCTGCTTAAGGCGACGTTCTTTTTGCTTCGTGTTACACGTCAGTGTCGACCCAGGTTCATGTTGGTGGCTAGAACCTGCTATCCTGTTGCCCACATATGTAAGTGCTACCAACTGAGTCATGCTGACATAACATCTGAGTTATTGATGCAACTTTCCTAAGGAATGTTCTCCAGTCTAATCACTTTCTTAAACTACGCAAATACAATCTCTGCACCTTGATCAATTATTTAACAGAAAATGATGCATTGAATTAGAAACTAAATATCATTTAATATGCTTCAGGAATTCTAATTAAGAGATATTGCTGTATTCCTAATGGAAACTTTAACTTTGCTGTGTTTTTAAATCTCACTTGAATGTAGATAAGCCAATATCTATATGCTTTCTTTTAATGTCTGGAATTATTTTGCCATTTTAATGTAATCAGTCCTTCTATTTTGCAGAAGTTGTCCTTGTCAGTTATTTGTTTTCTTTCTGTTGTGCAAATTACTCCTTTTCAAGGTTGTTTGTTTAGCGTCAAGAGGTTATTAAACAAACCGAGCACAATCTTTAAACTAATCAACTCCAAGTGACAAGAGAGATCAGGAATAATTCAATATTTAAGAGGTTACTTTTAAAATTGGTCTGGAAATGTAATGTGTTAGTGTGTGTGTCCCCTATTAAACTGAGAAAGTTATAGGGAACTATAGAGGGACTGGATGCCTAAACAGTAGAGTACTGGGAATCATTTTGTACGGGAAGAGTTGACCTCAGCCACACTGCTTTTGATTTCCATATTAATGCATTAACTCTTCCAACTGAAAGGACTCAAATAAAAACAAACATCAAGCTTATAAATAGAAGTCGCCTCGTGAATCATCAGCCACTGCTCTGGTCCACAGTATTTATCAGTCACTCAGCTTCTGGCCTGGTGTCCTTACACGCAGTATCATGGTCATGATCTTGACCTCATTTTTTTACACTCTCTCGCTTATCTCCCCTGTCCTTCCTCCAGCTATCTATTTCAAACAAAAATGACAACTCTCCACGAAAGAGACTTTCTGGGTTACTTGGTGGTCAAGTGCTAGCTCTCTAAATAGGACAGATATGTCTGTGAAGGGCCTAGCATACTTCTGATGCTACAAAATATTTAACAGCTAGCATATTTGGGCCTGATCCTGCATCCTTTGGACTCAGTGGCCAAATATGCACTGCTCTCAATGAGCATAGAATCGATTGGTATAGCAAGCCCCATAAGACATTTTATGTATTGTGTGCCCGATTCTCCCCTGCATCGGAGTGCCAAGTGGGGTCCAGTGGAGAGGGGGTATCAGTGAGCTAATTACAGCTTCCTAATTATATGCCAGCCTGGCCTCAATATCAGCTAGAGCCTCCTAAGGGCTGCTCTGTCTTATGCCACTTGCCTAAGGCCCCTAAAGGACCTTATGCCTCTGGAGGATCGGAGTAGCAGAGCCATGCCCTCCAAAGCACCCCATGTGCTGGGATGGTGGGGATGGCTGGCACAGGGGCTGCCTCTGCTTGGTTTGTGCCAGCAGTGTTCCCCTTTGCCAGGGAATTTCTCACTAGCCATTTACAACCTGAATCTGGCCCCTCTGTGTTCAGGCAGGAGAATCTCACCATCTGTCTTTGTATTAGAACAGCCTGTGAGAAGGTATAAATTTTCACATGAAAAACCAGGTGACAAATGCAGTTCTGAGTTACACTAGTGGAAAACCTCCTCTGAAGTCAGTGGCGTTACTCTAGATTTACACTGACATACCTGAGAGTAGACATTGGCCCCAGAAACTCAGACCTGTCAGGTCTCTTTCATCTGGACCCCTATTTTGCATTAAGATTTTTATATCTTACAAAGAAGGAGGTTAGGATTTTCAGAGATGCTCAGTGTTGGCTTAAGTCTGTGCCCATTGAAGCCAGAAGGGGTGTTACCATTGATTTCTGTGGGGGCAGAGTCAAGGCACTACTAAGCACTTATGAAAATCCTTCCAGGAATGTTTTGCTGAGCGTGTGTTGCAATGAGACAATTTCAGTCTCCTTCCTCCACCTTATCAGAGTTATTGCACTGGCTGGGTGAAAGAAGGTCCCTTGTCACATACGTCCCTCTCAAGAGTCTCACTCTCCTCCAGTAGAAACAATTCTTGACACAGGAAGAAATTCTGAGAGGAAATTAAGGGCTATGTGTGCAGTATTGCCAATGGCAAGAGATCAAAAATTGTGAGTCAGGTCTCCAAAACTCATGAGATTGACTTAAAAATCCTGAGCTTTCCAGCCTTTTTTCCAGCTTTTCTCCATCTCTGTGAGAGCTAAAAATGTACTTTTCTTTTATAAAAAATGAATGCTGAAAATTTCACAAGCTCGGGACCTGGAGCTTTAAGAAAAATATCTAATAGCACAAGACTCCTGGTAGAGTCGGCAACACTGGGTTTCTCAGGAGCAGCGTATAACGGACGGGGCCCAGTGTCTCAGTTTCACCTATAGTTTGACATCTCAGTTTCATTGCTTAAGGTCCTAGAAACATTTGACTGAATTCTAGTTTTGTGGAGAAGAAATAACAGCAGGGCCAGCGCAACCCATTAGGCGACCTAGGTGGTTGTCTAGGGTGCTAACGTTTGGGGGGGGGGCGGCGACCGCGGCGGCCGGACCTTCTGCCGCCTTTCTTGGGGGCGGCATTTCGGGGGCAGGACCTTCCGCTGCCTCTCTTGGGGGCAGCATTTCGAGGGCAGGACCTTCCGCCGCCTCTCTTGGGGGCAGCATTTCAGCGGCAGGACCTTCCGCCACCTCTCTTGGGGGCAGCATTTCAGCGGCAGGACCTTCCGCCGCCTCTCTTGGGGGCGGCATTTTGGAAGCGGGACCTTCTGCCACCTAGGGCAGCACAAAAGCTGGCAGTGCTCCTGAATAACAGTGCTGCATCACTGCACTTATCCAGATACTGTATTCAAAATGTGTATGCACATTGTGTGTGTGACAAACATACAAATTACCCTGCGCTCTGACTGAATCATCGGCCACAGGATGGGCCACTACATTCTTGGGACAATTACAGATATTAGCCATTGTTTGTGTGCCTTACTCTACTACTAACAGTCCCCTCACATCTTGATAAGCAGCTTAATCAGCCTAGCTCTCCTGATCCAGAAGGAGCACAGCCAGCTGAGGTTTCTGATCTGAAAGCTGGCTTGTAGAAAAGCTGACATGTTGAATTAATGTAAACTCTTCCTCTGATCATCATTATGGGAAAACATCCTGCAGCCAGGCTAATTATACCATGGACATGCATCACGTAACATGTTGAGTTCTTTCTGGCTTTTGGTTTCTCCCTGGTGCTGTGGTGCTAATTGTTTTGAAAGTGTCAAGCAGGATTGTCACTGTGCTTTTGTTGATACTGAAATTGGGGGGAAATTAATTGAAACAGAGCAGCTGATGATAATTCCGTGGCAGTGTTTTCAAATTGCCACTTCTTGTGCTGCCGCACCTCACAGTTGTACTTCCTTATCACATAATTATGTGACAAACTGTGTCGCTGAGTCTTACACCCTGTGGCTTTGTTTTGAAAACTTCTTATTTCATTATAAATACTCCCCAGTAAATGGACGCCTAGTATGTTGCCTTTGCAACTCCGAGGCCAGGATGCAACGGTGTCTCTTGTTAGATTGCTCTGTTCCGTGTAGCCCAACAAAAGTGGCAAAGATCTCTCCAGAGGAAGAGCTGTTAGATCAGGGCTAGCAGTGAAAATAGATGAGACTCTCCTCAAAGCTTATTGACCCCAGTTTTAGGGCTAAGGCCCATTCACACCACTCTGGCAGCACAAAGGAATACCCTCCTCAGAAAACACCCTGTTCAGTGAGCCTCAGCAACGAACATGGAGCTGGTGTAAGGGTTCTGTCTACCCCTGGCTTAGCAGGCATGGCTGGAGTGCACTGCACTGTAGTTATTCTCGGCTTCCCACAGCTCATGGGAAGCTAGAGGCCCCTCTAAATGGCACTTGAATAGCTTTAAAAGGCTGGGCTCACAAAAGTGGGTTAAGGCGTCCATTCCCCCCCTGCACAGTGGTTTGCAAACATGTAAAAAGGAGTCAAATCCTGCCTTCCTTGTTCCCAAGCTGCCCAATTCACTTCAATGGGCTTACCCAGGTGTAACTAAGGGCAGAATTTGAGCCAAGATTCTTTTCCCCAAGAAGTTTGCAGTCAAGGCTGCGCTCAGTACCGGATTTACCCTGGGGCAGGGCCCACAGTCCAAAGGGGCCCCAACCAGGCCCGCTCTTCTCTGCACACACACACCCTACTCTTCCCTGCCTCTTCCCCAGGGTGCTACATTCCCTTCCCTCCCCCTGCCCTGCTGCCAGTCAGCTGTTTGCCAGCAGGAGGGAGGGAGAAGAGCGGAGCCTCAGCATACTCGCTGCTCCTGGGAGGAGGAGGAGGAGAAGAGGTGGGGGGGCCTTGGGGAAGTGCTGGAATCGGGCCATACCCCCTCCATCCCCCTGCCATGAGCACCCCCAAGACCCCAGCCCACACTCCCAGCCCACTGCCCATACCCCTGCACCCCTCTCACTCACCCTCAGCTGCCGTGCACCTCCCTCACATCTCCCCATCCCCCTGCCCTGACTCCTGCACCGGCACACATACTCAGCCCCCCCACACCCCAGCCCTGACTCCTGCACCCACCTTACACACACCCAGCCCCCTGACCTGACTCCTCCACCCCCCCGCACCTCCCCAGCACCCTGCCCTGACTCCTGCAACCCCACATACACCGCTAGCACCCTGCCCTGACTTCTGCACCCCCTACTTCTGCACCCCCTCATCCACCCACAGCCCCTTGCCCTGACTCCTGCACCCCCTCACATACTCCTAGCCCCCTGCCCTGACTTCTGCACCCTCTCACACACCCCTAGCCCCCTGCCCTTATCCCTGCACCCCCCCACACCTCCCCAGCCCCTGACTTGACTCCTGCACCCCCTGCACACCCACAGCAACCTGCCCTGATCCCTGCACCCCAACACCTCCCCAGCCCCCTGCCCTGATTCCTGCACCCCCCCACAACCACAGCCCCTTGCCCTGATTCCTGCACCCCCCTCACACCTCCCCAGCCCTCTGCCCTGACTCCTGCACCCCTCACACATACCCAGCCCCCACACCCCCCTGCCCTGACTCCTGCACCCCCCCACATCCCCACCCCCACCCTGAGCACCAAACGGAAGCTTCTGCACCCCACTCTCCAATTCCACCTGCACCTCTCACACCAAATAGGAGCTGCCCCAGGTAAGCACTCCACACCCCAACCTCCTGTCCCAACCCTGAGCCCCCTCCCTCACCATAGTTCCTGGCCAGACCCTGCACCCCGACATTTTTTTAATAACATGCTCTTATCAAAGCGCTTTACAATAGTTAGCTAACAGTACAAACAATATTTGGAAAGATCATTAAATGGTCTGCCAAGACCTTCTGCAATTTTCAAGTGGTCTGTGGAAAAATAAGTTAGACTCAAAACAATCAAGGTACCTCACTTTATTTTCATTTACTTGCTATTACTTATAGGAGGAGGATGAAGAAAAAAAGAATGAAAAATCGGGGCGGGGGAGAAGATAAGAGAGAATGTTCTTTTTCTTGGCTGGGTCCCAAGGAGGAGCCCCAAAAATGAAGCTGAGCACAGGGCTGCAGGGGACCCCACTAACTCTAAATCCAGCACTGGCTGTCACGTCACCTGGGCTGGGGATACTGTATCGACTGATCCCCACGGTCTCCAACCTGCCTGGGCAATACAGCAGACCTGGCCCCGCCCACTAGCTCCTCTCCACTCCCCAGCCCACCCACCACTTCCTTTCCGCCCCCTCCCCCCCTCGCTTAAAAGTGATTGCCCTCCTCCCCAACTTTTCTGGCAGCCCTATGGCCAGGTATCCAGTTTTAGGCTGGAAACCCCAGTAGAAAACGGGACCTGAGTGTCCGGTTAGCAGTGCTGACTGGAAACTAAATGTCCAGTTATAGGAGTAACCACATAAGCCTCTGCTTCTCTCACTCCCAGCACCCACCCCAGAGAGCTGGAAGAGAACCTGTCCTGCTGCTGCAGGAGGAGGGGCAGCTCAGTGCTGAGAGAGATGAAGAAAATGGGCTAGAACCAGGTAGGTACCCGCTCTATGTGGGCAGGGGCGGGTACAGGAGAGATCCTGTTTACCCCTTCCCCAGCCCTGCTGCACTTGCTGTTTACCCCTGTCCCCTCCCTTGCTCCAGAGACCAACCCTAGCTCCCTCCCCACTGTGCTTTTACTCCGGCTCCTTTTACAGTCATTCCCCAGGAGGGCCCACAAATATGTTTGGCACAGAGCCCACAAAAAATTAATGCAGCCCTGGCTGCACTGCCTGTATAATCACAAGACATCTCCCCAAAGACTCTCCTTTAACCTGTGACTAACGCCATGTACCCTGGGTGCTTGTACCCGCAGAGAAGACGTGGGAGGGACTGGGGAATCTAGTCCTTCGTAGCACACAGCCATAACCAAGGAGAAAAGCAGCACCATAGAGCAAACTAAGGAAATTTGAGGGATTATCTCTGCTCCGCTCCCGAAATATGTAATAGTTATTGTCAGCCTCACACAGTGTTTAGTTTGCATAGTGCGAAAGGGGCTGGAAGCTGCAGTAGGCTCCAGGGGTAGCAGGAGAAGAGCAGGATGACATTTTTCAGCCCAAACTGTTTTGGCTGAAAAAGGCACCTCTGGGTTGACCACAACATTTTGATGCATTCGTGTGGAATTCACCAAATTGTTTTTATGGGGGGGGGGGGAAGTTTCAGAAAAAAATCTAAAATGTTTCGTTTTGATGTTTTTGAAACAACATTTTGACTTTTCAATTTGAAATGACTTCTTCTTCTTCTTCCAAAATTGACATCACTTTTACGTTTCACCATTCCAAAACTGAATGAAAAGCTGGGTTTGGGTTGAATAAAATGTTTCATTCAACCCAAAACAAAATGTTTATTTCACGTTTCAGTCTGAAAACTTTGCCATTTTGGTTCGCCCACCATGAATTTTCCAAAATTATTTTGTCAGGATGGCAGTGAACTGACAAATCCAGTTAATTGCACAGCTCAGTACAGGTCAGACTAGATTATCATAATTTGGTCTTAATCTGTGAATTTATTAGCTTTCCATTTGGTGCATTCTGAACCATTCCAAAAGAAAAATAAAATAAAGAAAGCACTTTCATCCTGAATTATTTTGATTTGCGATTAAGGAGAGTAACAAAGAATCTGCCCATAAATCTCCATTGGAGAGATACTGAACAAAGTGTGCTATTCACTTTGTAGCAGTCAATTTGAATTTACTCACAGCACTGCCCCACAGTGGACAGACAGGAAAACTCTTGGCATTTAATGGTGCAGTATATAGACAACACAAGCCTACCCTTTCCTCTATATTAAGGGTTTGTCCACATGGGACATTATAAACTAAGGTGTGAACTTAAACTGATTTAGCTATAGCGGTGTATAACCCCCTGTGTGGACACTCTTATTCTGGTGTAAGAGTACCTTTTTCAGTTTAGTTTATGTTGCTTCGGAAGCGTTTAATTTAAACCACAAAAAGCCACATTTATATGAGAATAAGAGTATCCTCATGGGAGTTCATATTGTTTTAACTATAACAGTATCGTTTTAACTGACAAAGCTTTCCTGTGTAGACAAGCTTTTTTGTACACAGCCTGGGAAGGAGGAAAGCAGGAAGAAAGAGCCAGAAGTTTAAGATGACAGTGATCTTGAGAGATTGGACAACAGTATCTTTATCACAATGGGATTTTTCTTAAGAGTGGAAATTAAATAACCACTGAAGAGGAATCCATGAAGCAGGAAGAGGCTTGCATTTTCTTTTTTTACATCTTTGTTGTTTACTGTTGTTGTTTTTACACAACGTAAAAAACATGCGTCAACAAATCACATTCAACCACAACTTGAGGTTGAGCAGGACATTGCAAAGAGAACAAACTGCACTATCTGATGCTCATCCTTTGTCACAAAGCTGAAATAAATAACAGTATTTCATAAATATTAATACTGTTTGTGTTTGCTAATCTTTCAGCAATGATTAGGGGAGTGAATCTATATAGTCATACACATCCCAAACTGTTTTGAAGAGAAAGTTAGCTAGTCCATATGTGTCACCATTAAAAATGTTCACAATGGCTGGTGCAAGTACTTAATTTTAACACAGCATTTGTGCTGTTTGCTGCACTGATGTATGTAGGGCACTCAGCCTGTGAAAGGTTGAGAGAAGCAGGAGTTCTGTCTGCCCATAGCTCAAGTAAACTGAGGTCATGTCTACACAAGGCAAATTGACCAGCATAGCTATTCAAGTGTAGCTATTCCAGAATAATTATTCTGATATAATTTAGCTATTTGGGCATAACTCCTCTGTGTGGGCTCTCTATTCAGGAATGAAGTCACTTTTAGTCTGGAATAGAGCGTCCACACAGGGGTAGCTAGTGTGGAATAGCAGTGCTCTGAATAGCAATGCCAGTCAAGTTTCCCATGTAGACAGCCCCTGAGAGTACAGGACAATTTCCTTGTCAATTTTCCCCTGCTCTAACATGGAGGGACAAACTATAGGGATTAAGACTAGTTTAGTTTCCTTGCCAGTTTGGTCCCTGGTGTCCCTGCTGAGTCTTCCAACAAAGGTGCCGTTTATGGCGGTGTCTCTTGTGGCGTGGATATCTGTCCACTGAAAACTGAGGCCACCAACAATAACATCGGCCTCTTCTAATGGCTTTTCAGTCACCATGAACCCAGGTTAAATCCAAAGTGTTCTCCTCAAAGCGAAGGGCTCCATATCCAATTACCAGCCCCCTGAAGGCTGATACTGGGATATTTCTGTAGCAGCAATTGTTGTTGTTAATGATTTAAAAATCTCATTTTCATAGTGAATGTTTGTATTGTCCCCAACCAACCAAAGAGAAACTACAGCCCAGCGAGGTTAATTGAATTGCCCCCAGGCACAGAGCTGAAAAGTGGCAAAATCAGGTCTGCTGGCTCTCAGCCCCTCCTCTGATCACTAGCCCACACTGCCTGGCAGCAGAGAGATCTCTTAATAAAATTATTTCTTAAGTAACAACACAAGTCAAAGCACATTATTAGTACATTAAACCCACAGAAGTGACAGCAAAGGCAGTTAATCACCTGCAGGCTTCCCCACTGCTATTGCCATCAGGAGCCATCCAGCCAGTCGTAACTCTAGTCGGCATTTAAAGCCGAGACCTCGGGAACAGTATGTTTTCCCCTCTCTCCGTGGGCAAGGACAACACACTACAAGTACCAAGGGTACAACTGTCACTTCAAGAGAATGAACTGTCAGGCTGGACTCCAGTTATGGCCAGTGCTTTGATTGTAAAACCTGTTTGATTGAGAAATGAAATGGGGAGGCTGCGTGCCTTTTGCAGGGTGTGTTTTTCAGGTTTTAAACTAAACTGGTTCAACAGGAACGTGGTGCAAAGGGCAGGTGCAGTGTGGGTCGCCCTTTCTATATGGGACCAGTGGATCGTCCCCTCCAATCGTTTTGTACCATCTGGTCAGTCCCTTCTGTGGATTCTTTATCTTCCAGCATGCTCAGAAGTCTAATGTCCCTGACTGGGGTAGGGTTCTCCAGATGTTTGCTTCTAATAGAAAACATAAGCTCTTTGGGGGCAAAGACTGTCTCTTTGTAATGTGTTTGGGCAACCCCTAGTGCAAGACGGCCCTGGACTCTGACTGGGCCTTCTCCGTGCTACCACAATACAAATAATGATTGTCTCTCCCTAGCATGGCTAGCGATAGTGTAACAGCTCAAGGAAGAGTTAACAGCTGAAGGGTGTAAGGTGTTGTCATGCCAGGAAGTGGCTCAGCAATCCCAGTAAAGGATGTTGCTCTTACTGACAAAGCAACCGCCATGCTGCTCCTTCAACAGAGGCATTATCTGAATGAAACGTCTCTGTTTTTTTTTCCTTTTTGGGGGGAGGGGTTGCTGGAGAAGATTAAATGTGACAACGTTCAATCTGATCAAGAACTTTGAGAGTCAGGAATCTCCTGTTTATAAATACGAAGTTCTGGTTAAATCACTGTTTGGAAGGTCCACAGTTTTCTACTCAAACAAGGCCTTAATCCAGCAATACACTTAAGCATGAGCTCAACTTTAAGTGGGTGAACAACCCCTTTGAAATCAATGGCTCTAATCGTGCACTTCCATTCTTTGCTGGTTGCCATAAGCCTGCTCCAGCTGAAGCCAAGGACAAAACTGCCCATGACAGCAAAATCCAGGCCCTCAATTAACTTATAAAAAGTTACTTCACTACATTCTTCCCTTTAGCTTTTTTTGGCTCCTGGTACATATTTGTTTTCTCCGTTAGTCAGCTGATGACACATACCACTAAAACCCTCTGCTAAATGTGCACGTCTTGTTTGAAACCGCCTAGAGGTGTTTAATTACGGCTCAGTTCGAGCACGCACTGCCGTGGCTTCCGCATCTGATTTTGAAAAAAATAGATCACTGCTCTATAAACATTTAGTGTGACATCAGTGCTCAGTTCCCGGGTGGTAGCTGGGTTAACGCAGTGACTCTTCAGCTCCAGCTGCTGTATTTCGATAGCGATGTTCTTGCCGACACCTACCCTCCTGTTGTAATAATTGGGCCTACACGTTTCCCCCAGTCATAAGTTCAGTGGTGGGAAAGTGATTGGAACATCTTGTAATCACCTCTAATGATGGTAGTGGAAAAAAAGTGCAAAAGGAAGATGGAAAAATGAAAAGCTCTCCTGCTATAATTTAACAACGGTGCTAAAATCATGTTTGTAAACAAACAAAAGTGTCAAACCAAAAATCAGTAAACCAAAATTGGTGTGTCATCTCTCCTTCCCTTCTGTGGTAACTTAAAAGAAAAGAAAGACAGATTTTCAAGGGAAAATCAGGGAGGAACAAATTTAAACCAAGGCTAACTAAAAAAAAACAAGAAATGGGGAAGGCCCAAGGTTCATCATCACAGCTGCCTCTCCACCCCCACCCCCACAGACACACACACACACACACACACACACAGCTCCCAGGACCCCAAGATCCGGCGTGATACATTAGGCCTTAGTCATCCTGATCCCGAGAGATATTTTGACCAGAGTGAGGGACCCAGATGACATCACCACCTCCACCGGCTCCTCTAAATCCAAACCACCTTCTGGGATGTGCAACTTTTGTCACACACCGGCTGGTGTGTCCTTTTCCTTCACCACCACCTTTTCTTTCCTATCACTTGCCTTTTTGCTTCTGTCGACTAAGAGTCTGGCTTAGCCTTGCAATGCTGCTGTAAGCCTGTGACCAGAGTGACAGCTAAAAGCAATGCCTTAAACAGCCCAGTCCTGGGACAAGTTGGCCAGGTCTCAGAGGGGCAGATAAGACCATGTGCTGGGCCTGTGTTTCTACAGCAGTGAGTCAACACCAGGGGCAGAAGTTGTATTTTCTATCTTTACTGTTCTTCTCTTTCCTCTTTTGATTGTGTTTAGTCGTGTTTTGTCTTCTAGGAAACAGGACTGGACTTCAACAACAGCAACAACAGCTTCAAGTCATCGAACTAATTTATTCTCTTTTCCCTAAAAATATAATTCGTACCGTCTTTAATAGCAGCAAAGAGACTGTCAAACAAGAGAGGTTTTCTTTCTAACAATTCTTTCCAGCAACAGGGAAAGGGAACTAGGGACGTTGTTACAATAAAACCTTATTTAATACTTTACCCTGCAGATGTTTTAACTGTTTTTCTGTAGCTTTAGTACAGGATACAATCAACTACTGGTCTGTTTGCCATGGTACAGAGCCAGTCGAGGTCTCTGTAAACCAAACCCAATCCTTGTTTCAAACTGTTTAATGCTGGCGAGTTACAGGGTCAAGTTAACTCATCTATTCCATCTAAATTAATACAACACTCCCAACCAGCCAGTCCTACTCATCCCCTGCGGCAAAATGACTTGTTTGGATCCAGGAGGAAGTTCAAACTTTATCAACACTTGAACGTCAGTCCTGGTTGCAAGAGAACTTGTTTTGCAGATTTTAAGTGTATAATATTGTAACAGAAGGAAAAAGAGAACTGAACATTAGTTTGGTATTACAGACCCAAGACTAAATTAATTCCTGAATTCCCACTCTCCAGCCTCCGTTCGTATCTGTGCTCTTTACCGTTCCTTGGGTAATGAGCTTTGTTTTGCTGCTTGCAACCCCCGCTCCTATAACCGCTCCTGTTCATTTTGTTCTTTGGCTCTGCCAGGAGATGTTTGTTATCTACCTGGTTTTGGTGCTGTCCACAAATTAGGGCAAGGATGAATATGCACCAGAGCACCCACAGAGTCAGCACCTATGTCTCATACTATGTCTCAGTTCTGCTATTGCCTTCAGCAGAGCCAGGATTTTACCCATTGTGTTCAAACTACTGCAACCTCTTCGTATGTTTCAATACAGTGATTTGCAATTGCCACAAAGGCTGATGTAGAAGAGTTAAAAAGAAAATTGTACCCAGTTTGCTCCTTTCCAAGATGTGAAATTTCACAAGTGCATGCAAAATCCTGTCACGCTTATTTTAGGCTGAGAGGTGCTTCTTTCGTTTTTAAACGTTCAGCGTGTTTATGTGAACAATGCTATCACTGAAGTGCTTGGAGCTGTACAAGCAAGGTCAATCCCTGCCTCAAAGAGCTTACCGTCCAAAGGCCAAGCACAGCGAAGCTAAACCATAATGGCGCACGCAGAGGAGGTGTTAGCAAAGATCATTAAAATAGATGCACTGGTATGGGTTTCACGTTCTGTCCTTTCTTCCCCATGAGCATACAGCTGATGCTGGCATCATCACACCTAATTTTTAGGAGCCTAGAAAATCGCTGGGATTCACAAAGCCTGAGTTAGGTGCTCTGTGTAAAAAATGGGGAGATATGGGCACCTCAGGATGGGCTTCACAAAAGCCAGCATGCCAGGTGGCTCCTCATCTAAACTAGACAAATTTGACACTACGAGGGTTGTGTGCTAAGCCCTGACCCGGTCTCGGAGCTATGCACCCACAGCCAGGCTGCAGGGAGATGCCTCCCTCTATTTGGAATTCACAGCTGTAAACATGTGGAGTTAATAACTTTTAGCCTCATGGTTAGGGCACTCTTCTGGGGGGCAGGAGACCCCCCGGGACTCACGGCCTCCCTCTGCCTGAAGGAGAGAAGGGATTTGCACAGGGCTTTGCCATGGCTCAGGTGAGTGCTCTAACCACTAGGTATTCTGATATGGGGCTCCTCCCAGCTCTCCCACTGAAGCTTTGCACTGTGGATTCAATAATGACTGAATCACTGGGCCCAAGTGAGGAAGCACGAGAATGATGCTGTAGCTTGCTGGTTAGAACCAGGGCCGTACTCAGGCATAGGCAACATAGGCAGCTGTGTAGGGCACCTGAAAATTTGGGGCACCACTAGGTCTTAGTGTCCACTCGCTTCTTTTCCTATCCCTGTTCTGACCATTCCTGCAGGCTCCCACAGATGGCTGCTCTAGTCTGGTGAGTCTTCCTTGGGAGGGAATCTAGTAGTTATAAGTGAAAAACCTCCAGCCTGCCAGACCTATTAGCACAATATTGAAACTGTTAAAGAGACATTCAAGGGGTAATAAAGCCATTTAACAGGCATTTGCCAACCCCAAGATATATACTGACAGGTTTCAGAGTGGTAGTCCGTAGTCTTTCAGCAAAAAACAAAGGACGAGTCCTTGTGGCACCTCAGAGACTAACAAATTATTTGGGCATAAGCTTTTGGTGGCATAGAACCCAATTTCATCAGCTGTCCACGAAAGCTTATGCCCACAATAAATTTATACTGTCGTTTCTGCTATTACTGACAAAAACAGTTGTGCATTCATGTAATATTTACACAGAACATGTCAGTCTACAGGACCTTAGTTTAAAATTTGCTTTAAAAATATTTCATTATGAGACCTGGTGAAGAATATAAAATCACATTTCTAAAAAATGCTTGCATAGATTTTAAGATGCACAATCATCTTTAGCCTTAAATGTGTGGATCTTCAGACATACAGTTTTTTTAAATAAATCCTTCAAAAGACTCCTTATCTAAAATACACATTTTAATTACATAGTTAAAAAAAAAGTGCTTCCAAGTCTTCCTGTCCTTTCTGTCCATCCTTCACCACTCTCCCCCCACTCCCCACATAGAAGAGAAGCCCTTAAAGGGACAACAGTCCTTCCTTCAGATAGCATAGACAAAGATTTCCCTTTCTTTATTCTGACTATCTGACGAACTAGTTTTAAAAGAACCCTCCAGCAAAATCAGTACCTTAAAAGACATAAAATCCTTGTTATACCTAAATCTTGGGAAACATATTTTTTAAAGTTGGTGAAATTCATAACCAGTCTATTGTTATGGAGAATCACACAAAGTAAATTACTGTTCCCTTTCATCTAAAAGCATGAACATTGTTTATGAAACACATAACTCTCCGATAATATATAAATAAGTCTTGTTTCAGTGAGTTAAATAATGTAGTAATCTGGAATGTTGGCTTAAGGAGTTTGAGTACATTTAAAATATAATTCAGCTTAGAATACTGATAAAAATGGTAAACAGAGAAGAGCTGCATCATGTATTCATTATATGTAATGTTAGTATTCAGCAGGACAGCTGACTCACCTACTACGAAGTTTTGCAATAAATCTCTGAAAAACGTTCAGGGCATATCAAAAACCTGTGACTGACATTTTTTATTCCCAAATTAAGTGCTTTTAATTAGTACTTTCTCATGATCCATTCTGCATAGAGGGAGAGGGTATGGGAGTCTCTGCGGGGAACTGTGACTCTCCGCCACCATGAGGCAGGCCGGGCATCTCACTATCCTTTGCTGTCTCGTCCCTCCTCCCCCTCCCCCACCAGGCTGTGAGCTTGGGCTGCCGTCGGGCATAGGGGCACCAGTTTAATAATATTGCGTAGGCCCCATAAATCCTAAGGACGGCCCTGGTTAGAACACTCCTGTGGGAGCCCCAGAAACCAGGCCTCTGCTGCGATGATTTTAAAATGGTTTGGCCACAGGATGACAGCTTCAACAGGAGAGACTGAGAGGCCCACACCAGACTATCCAATAGCTCGGTGATTAACACACTCCCCTGAGCTGCCCGCAGCAGCTCCCTATTGAAATCCCTTTGCCCCGTCAGGCAGAAGAAGGATTTGAGGCAGGGGTCTCCTGCAGACTAGCCACTAGGCTTAAAACTATGAGGCTCCTCCCCGCATTAGAGTGAATTTGTGTAAGTGCCCCTATAGGAGCCTGCACAGGCTCTGATCCCACCCGCCAGATTGCCCCCCACCCCCCAACAAATCAGTTAGGTGGAGGAATGCCTGTCGTCACCCAGTCTGTGCATCGCTCTGGGGCTTAGGTGTCCAGACCCCTGGGTGCATTGAGGCAAAAACACAGGTGCCTAGAGAACGTTGACTGCAAACATTTCGGCACGGAACACATTTAGCAGCTCCTGAGCATGTCGGCAGCAACCGAGCGAGGTGCTTGTGACTCCAAGTGGGGCCTGATTCTTGGATTTAGGCAGCTGAAGTAGCAGTTAGCTCTTTTGTGGCCGCAGCGCTAAGCACTGACTCTGTACTAAGCCTGGATCTAGCTAGCTGCTGCTTACTTGAATACCACCCAAAAAAAAGTTCATAAATTCAATCAGGCAGCACCAAATATTACAAAACAGACCAGGAGCTGTGGGGAGGAAAGGGCATTTTTATTTAAGCTCCTCCTCAAAATAAGCCAGCTATACAAGCCTAGCGATGGTCTGCTAGTTCTGGAATAACTCTGCTGGTTTTGTAGGGCATGCATTTCTTAAGCAACTGACTCGGATTTCATTTCCCACTGATCTCGTCACAGTCACTCTCTGACAACCCGCGTCTGCAGAGTCTGTGAATGTGGCGCAGGTGAATGTCAAGCTGGAGGTAGTTGATGAAGGTCCACACTCCTCTGTTCGGCTCACCCCTACAAAAGATTCTTCTGGGATTAGTTTGTGTCCCAAAAACATTTAGGACCAAGACGAGACTAAATGAAGGGCGAGCCAGCTCTTCCATGTAAACCCCATTTTGAAGATGTAAAGTCTTTAATACAGAAAGCTTGGGCTGAGATTAAATTAGAGCTGTGCAAACAATTCTGGCTGTAAAAGACCAGAGTTTCCCACTTCCCCCACAACCCCCCGGCAATTACCCAACATTTAAAATGAGCCAAAACTTGTATATGGAGATTAAATAATTATGGTAAAATTTATTCAGTTTTGTGATCCCACCTGGGCCTGGAAGAGAGGAGCCAAATGACCACAACTAGGGTGGCTGATATATACCCCATCCTATTTATATTTTCACACTGCCATTTCAGCTGGACATTATGTAATCTTCTTATGGGGCCTGATCTTGAGACACGATGTACAGCTGCAGCCACCATGGACTCCAGTGGGATTTGTGGGTACTCAGCACATGGAACAGCCCAGTTGATGATGGCTTAGTCTGTCAGGATTTAGGGAAACCCTGTGTGTTACTGGGCAGTACAGGTTGTATTAGTCAACTTGAGAGCTGGCGAACCAGAGAAAATTACAAGGTCTGTCTGTATCCAGCAGCCTCCATGAAGATTTCAGAATCTGTTCTCATCTTTACACAAGGGAAGCACAGGAGGAATGGCACAGCTTGAAGCCTACGTCTCAATGTTCACTTCCCTGGAAGGCACAGGATCTGCCACATCCCACACCCTTTACTGTGTAGTGTGAGCTAGTGCCATGTCATTGTGCACAGATGGCAGGTATCGAAGGCCTGGGGAGTCTAAAGCTCCCCTAACTCAGGCTGCGGCCCTCCACTGAGGCCCTGCCCTTGTTCCCCCTCCCCCACAAACCCGGTGGGAGCAGTGGCCTGGAGCTCAGGGCTCAGGCTGGTGGCCAGGGCTAGCTCGAGCCAGCTGGCAGCCCGGTACAGCTTGGGCTGGTACTCAGGCTGGCCAGCCTGCACAGCTGGGTCAGCTTGGAATGGCACAGCTAGGGTGGGCCAGCTGGGGCTCCTCTGGCCACAGGCAGAGGGCTCAGGCCAGCTGGCAGCCCAGGGCAGCTTAGACCGGCCAGCCGGATCAGCTCAGGATGACACACCTAGGACAGACCAGCCGGGGCTTCTCCAGCCACAGGCAGGGGGTCCAAGGCTCCTCCAGCCGTGGGATGGGGCTCGGGGATCCTCCAGCTATGGGATGGGGCTCAAGGCTCCTCCAGCCATGGGAAAGGGCTCGGAGCTCCAGCCATGGGGAGAGAGCGGCTTGGGGCTCTGGTGGGCAGGGCCTTGGGCAGATGGGGCCAGGCCAGGGTCTAGCCTTCCTGAAGGGTCGGGGGTCCAGTCGCTGCCCACATCATTGTCTTCTTGCATTTGGTACTGGGGCACAGTATCAGTGCTGCATCTGTCAGATGAAAGGAAGCACTCGTTAATCCACCCACTGATTTCTGAGCCAAAAGTCCTTCAAAGAGTGTTGCACAAATCCACAAGTGCTAGAGATTACATTTAGATCTCTGACTGAGATGAAAAAAGCTCATGCAGCCCAGAGAATGCCCTACTGGCCATCCATGCAGAAGCTCAAAAGTCCTCCTAAAGCCAAGTGCCATTTGATTTGCATTGTCTTAGGGGTCTATTTTCCTCTCTAGATGTGTGTAACTTTCATTAAGGTCAATGGGAGTTACGTGCAGAAGAAAACTTGCAGTTAATTCCAGATCCAACTTTTCCAGGTAGTAAAACTTACAAGATTGGCAAAAGCCTCCCATTTGGGGCCAAAGCTCCCCCCTTTTCAGATAGTGACCATCACAAACACAGATCACAAAAATTTGGAAGGAGCGCAAGATAAAAGCAGTTCAATAACTTGGTAGGGAGGTTGCCATCAGCTGCTGAAACGCTTAACCTCTTCCAAATGTCAGACGCCCCCTGTGTCGATCTAAGAGAAGAATATGGCCCCTCGTAGGCATTTCCCTGTGTTCCTTTGCAATCTCTAGTGTGCACAGGGACTGCTTTACCTTATGCTCATTATTTTGTTTATTTTTCCATATATCTCTTGGCTAGATGGTCAATAGGCCTTATAATTACCGAACTGTTTTGCACATAGTTCCTCACAAAGGCAGGTCAGTATAGGCAGAGAACTTTTTTAATATTCTTGTTATTATTTTTTCAAACAGTAAACGAGAGAAGGAAAGGAGCCAGCTGGCAATATTAAACGTGTTTTCCTTAAAATAACGTTAAAATGCTAAGTGAGAAGAACACCCTTAATGCTACATTTGGTTATATGCTGGAAATCATGGACTATAAAGTCAGTAATGATGACACTGACCCTGGTGCTTTTTTGAGCAACAGTTTCTAAAGGAGAAGCAAAAGTGGTGATCCGGAAAGAAACCCTATGGCGAAATCAGCATACCGCACCACGTTAAAACTAACATGTGCGTAAGATGCCAGCATGTCAAGGATTCAGGCACTTAAAAATATCAGCCAGTTTCCTGTGACATTACTGTGAGGGTGCAAATTATACTTCTGCCACTGATGAACCTTAGCATCTAATTTTGGAGGTATACTCCTAGTGCTAAAGAACAATTTCAATAGTAAGTCACCCCCCAGGGCTGTCCCTAGCTGTTCTGGGGCCCTACGCAGCCCCCCGAATGGGGGGTACGTGTGGGGCTGTCATAAACAGATAGCTAAGGGTTAATGTTTCTTTCACCTGTAAAGGGTTAACAAAGAGAACCAAACACCTGACAAGAGGACCAGTCAGGAAACCGGATTTTTCAAAGCTTAAGGGAGGGAATTTGGGGGGTTTTTTGGTCTTGGGTTTTTGTCTGTTCTGTGCTCTCTCAGCTATGAGAGGATCTATTTCCAATCTTTCTTATCTTCTGTTTCCCAGTTGTAAGTACAAGGTAGCAAAAGTATAGTCTTTTAAATTGTTTTGCTGTATTTGCATCTGTGTATCTGGCTGGTGGAGTCTTTATGTGTATTTGGCTATAAGTACTTTAAATTGTATTGTTTTTGGATAAGGCTGTTTATCCCTTTTCTATTGTTTATTCATTTTCTATAAGTTGAAAACCCTGTATCTTACCATCTAGATTACAGAGAACTGTTATTCTATTCTTTCTTTCTTTTTTTATTGAAAGTTTTGCTTTTTAAGACCTGTTGATTTTTTGTTTCTAGTTGACCCACCAGGAAATTGGTGGGAGAAAGGAAAGACAGGGGGGAGGGGAAAAGCTGCTCTCTGTGTTTAACTCTCCTAGTGTCCCATGGCGGGAAGAAGCTACGGGGGAAGAGAGATAGAATCTTTTCTGTTTCCTTGTCTTTGGGGTTTGTCTCTTTGTGGAAAAGAGGAGACATACTTCTTGGTATTGTGATGTAAAGAGGTTGCATCAGTCACTCTCAGGTTAGCCCAGAGAGTAAAATCTGGGTGGGAGAGAGGTGGGTGGGGAATGGTTTATTTCCCTTTGTGGTAAGACTCAGAGCCTCTGAGTCTTGGGGTCCCCCAGGGAAAGTTTTGGGGAGACCAGAGTGAGCCAAGACACTGGAAATTCTTGGCTGGTGGCAGCGAGATCAGATCTAAGCTGGTAAAAGCTTAGAGGGTTCATGCTAGCTTCTCAGTTTATGAACGCTAAGGTTCAAATCTGAGTAGGAAGCTATGATAGGGGCCCCAGGCCTTCATGAGGGAGAAGCGAGGGGGCTGGCCCAAGGCCTCCACAGAGGGGGAGCCGGGCCCCAGGCCTCTGCAGGGGAGGAGCGAGGGGGCTGGCCCCAGGCCTGCATGGGGGGGAGGCTGGCTTGGGGGGCAGGGGGAACCACCCCCCAGCACTCACCGGCAGCGTGACTGGAACCGGGTTGCTTCACACCCGCTGCTGATGAGTGCAGGCCCAGCTCTGCTGCACTCCTCAGGGGAGTGGGGTCTGGGCTTGGGAGGAGCAGGGGTGGGGGTCCTGGGGAAGAGCTGGAGCAGGGGCTGGAGCAGCACGCAGCCACGCAGGACACCAGGAAATGTGGTGCCCCAAATTTGTGTGCTTTGCTTATGGGTAGGGATGGCCCTGCACGCCCCCCAATAAGGTGACCAGATGTCCCAATTTTATAAGGACAGTCCCGATTTTGGGGTCTTTTTCTTATATAGGTTCCTATTACCCACCACCCCCATCCTGATTTTTCACACTTGCTGTCTGGTCACCCTACCCCACTCAAACACAGTCCTTGTCATCTAGCCCACTTAGTCCATTATAAGATAGTGAAGCTGGGAAACTAAGATGGACTAGTTAAATAACTGGCCTCAAATTCCAGTGAGTGTCCGAGATAGAACTCGCGAGGCCTGGCTCCCAGCCCTGGGCTTGTACTGCTGACCCTGCAGCCCACCCTCTGTATGGTTTAAACCAGGAGCAGTCCCGTGATATAGCATAAATAACTGAGCCAGCTGTACTACAGTTTAGGTTAACTGTGCAAACAAATCAACCAGAGTTCACCGGCACAGTTCACAGATTTTACCACCAGAAGGGATCAATATAATCATCCAGTCTGGCTTAACACAGGCCATAGTATTTCACCCAAGAGTGAATGAGGTGACAAATACATAGCCAGATAGCTAAGAAAACCTGCTATTGCAAAAAAAAAAAAAAATGAAATGGCATCCATGTTACCAGGCAGCTTTACTTTTCTATTGCCTAGGCAAAGAAATCAAATCTGAAGAACAATTTAAACTATTTGTTTAAAGGCTGATGCTAAAGGGAGCATCATGATCATCTAGTCTGACCTCCTGCACATCACAGGCCTCAGACCCTCTCCTGTAATAGACCTCATTACTGAAGTCCTCAATGCATGATTTAAAGACTTCAAGTTACAGAGAATACACCATTTACACTACTATAAACCTGCAGGTAACGTGCCCCAAGTTGCAGAGGAAGACAAACACCAAAACAAAAAAACCCGATGTCTCTGCCTAAGTTCCCTTTAAACTGCACGGCCATGCAGCTGGCTATTAAGCCCTGCTCAGGGTCATGGTGTGGAAAGACGCCCCTCCCTGCCAGCCCCAACGCAGACCTGCCCTGGTCTGGCCACCACTGAGGGAGAGGAACCCCTCCCCTGGCCCGGACGAGGCCCACCAGAGCTGCCGGGGAGAGGAGCCCCTCCCTCAACCCAACTCAGCCCCTCAGGAGCTGCCGCTTAGGAGAGGTGCCTCTCCCCCGGCCCCGAGCTGCTGTGGAGAGAGAGGGCTGGGGGGCAGGTCCTCTCTCCCTGCTGCAGCCCCAGGCCAGCCTGCACCCCCAAACCCCTCATCCCTGGCCCCACACCAGAGCCCGCACCTCAACACTCTACCCCAGCCCTGAGCCCCCTCCCACACTCCAAACCCCTCATTCCCAGCCCTACCCCAGAGCCTTCACCCCCTAGCTGGAGCCCTCACCCCACCCCGTACCCAATCCTCTGCCCCAGCCCTGAGCCCCCTCCCATACCCTGAACCCCTCGGCCCCCACACCCACCATATGAATTTTGTTATGTGCACCAATATGAAGGTGACGTATCACACATCACCTCCATATTGGTGCACATAAAATTCATTCCGCATATGGATATAAAAAATTAAATAGTCTGACCCAGGCGAAAATTCCTTCCATACCCCAAATATGGCACTCAGTCAGACCCCGAGCATGTGGGCAAAACTCATCATCCAGACTTTTGGGAAAGAATTCTCTGAGGTAACTCAGAGCCCTCCCCATCTAGTGTCCCATTGCTGGCTGCTGGAAATATTTG
The DNA here is from genome assembly GCF_003597395.2 of Chelonoidis abingdonii. Classification (NCBI taxonomy): domain Eukaryota; kingdom Metazoa; phylum Chordata; order Testudines; family Testudinidae; genus Chelonoidis; species Chelonoidis abingdonii. The sequence continues at coordinate 67,249,980 of NC_133778.1, forward strand.
CTGGATGACTTCTCCTTTAGATGGCTACAACCCAAGATTGAATTCATTCTGCTACTTCCTTGCAGCAATTACTTGCCATTTAAGGTCCATATAAGAAAGTAAAACTTGGCAGTCCTAGTAATCCGGTAAAAGGGAAAAACAGTTTTTAGTTAGTGGAAGATAGTTATTGCACTAACTCCAAAGGAAATTAGTCTAGACAGCTATCAAGAGTTCTGTTTTGTCATCAGACTTGAAAAAAAAGGTAGTGTCTTGGACTTCTGCCTCCCATTCTCCAATAAATATATATATAAAACAAGGTGATCTTCTTCATCCTGGGTTTATGTAGGGCTCACAGGAGTTTGTCAGTTTGTTTTTCACACCATTAACTTTTTTTTTTTTTCGTATTGTGATTCTCAGAAAATGGCACTCATCAATTAATCCATAAGTATTTATTTGTATTTGGGCCACCCAATGCTCAGGCAGCCCTATGCTTGCTTTTTAAATGCATTCGTGTAAATTCACAGACTTACCAGCTACCCAAGATCCACTCAAAGGCTCAGTGACAATATAACAAAAATTAATTAACCATCGTCAAAATCTCCACTGAAGTCACACAGTTACAAATCCTGAACCTGCACCATTAAAGTCAATGAGAGCTTTGCCATTGACTCCAAAGAGGGTAGGACCAAGCCCATGGCACGTTAGCCAGCAACCCTCTCCTTATATCTTAAAGAGAGAAAAATTACCCTCACAGCATGCCCTGAATGCCAACATACTTCGGCTGTTACAGAGCAAACGAGGCTGAAAAGGCAAAAATACTGTAAGGAAAGAATCCCATGTAAATCAGCTCACAGTGCGTGGTCTTCTCAATGAGATCAGGGTGAGGTGAGAGAATATATTTTACTGAGCTCTGCCTGGCGTGAAAGCTTGTCCCACTCACCAACAGAAGTTGGTCCAATAAAAGATATTACCTCTTCCCCCACTGTCTCTCTAATATCCTGGGACTGACATGGCTACAACTATACTGCCTCTTCAGTGAGGTATTTTGCAACTATATTGTTCCCTGTGGGGGAATTATCTGCGCAGAGGCTTGCAAGGTTCCACTCACTGAATTTCCACAGTTTCAATCCACCTAGGGGAATGCGGGGTATCAAAAGTGGAGACACAGGACCAGCAGTTCCTCTCCCAGCCTCTCCTCCTAAATGGAGGGTTTCACAACTGGAGGTGGATGGTGCCTAAGTGGATGCTGCATCTGACAACACTAGGCTGGGAATCTCCACAGGCGTTAGTGGTGCTGGAGGGCTCTCATCTGTCTCATCCCTCATCGCAGCCTAATCTGCAGATCCAGATTTCCCCACAAAAAGGCTTCCACCAGGTGTGGAGAAGGGGGAGACCAATGATGCCGAGGCAGCAGTCCTCCTCTGCCAGCCTCCTCCAGAAGAGCTCCCAGGAGGTCAGCAGCCCTGTTGTCCTGCACTGGGAGTGAATTAAAGACAGAGTAAATCCCAAGGCAGTCCCTTGCATTAGGCTGATTGTGACATAGGCAGCCCCTTGCATTAGGCTGATGTTTGTTTTTTCGTTCCATCTGGAATTCTGCCCGATAATATTTTTTAAAAGCAACCCAACAAAAAGTTGACACAGGACGGACTCTATAGGTACTAGTGTACAGCAGATCCACCGGCTTTTGCACAGTACTCTGATTGCACATTGACAGCGGATGCTTTGTTAGCGCTGGATGCAGCACTGTGATTCACTCAACCTGGCAAGATTTAACTGGGATTAGTGTAAAAGTCTTACTATGCATAACGACATCTTTTGGTGACATTACAGTGCATGGTGTCAATATGTAATAAGAATGCTATGCATTGTGAATTACAGAGTTGTGGGAATCAAGGGGATTTTTGCATATTAATTGCACACACACACACAAAAAAAGGCATAGCACTCTATTGGCTTAATTAGCTCTATTATTTCTCACACAAATAGCTAAATTACATTGCTATCGCTTTCCTACATGATGCTTGCTTTTCAAAGGGACACCCTGCAGTATACAGCCCAAGCCCCTCACAGGGGCAATGCAATGATACGCCAACTCCCTGGAAGAAATCGAGGCGGCGTCGTGCCTCAAGGGTGTATGGGCCCTCTTGGAGCTCTTAGGGAGGTTGCTAACTGGCTGATGAGAGGCATCTACACTACCCTCTTTGCAAATGTGGAGTTATCGCATCCTTTGCGTGCAAAGAATCACTGTCAGGGTGGGCATAAGGGGAGCAGAGCTTCCTTGAACCTTCTCCCTTTCTTATGCACCTGGGAAGGGACTGGGTACAATATGGCCCTAAAGATCTATTGTTTCTTATGCCTACACAGCACAATGTGGCTCCCAATTGTCAACTGTGGGTGTCGGACATCAGCTGCATTTAGCGCACATCTGGCCAGGTTCTGATTCCAAGGACATTGGTGTAAATTTCAAGTAGCACAATTCAACAGGAGTCCTGCTGAATGTACCCCAGCATAGCTGGGAGGAGAATGTGGCCCTGTGGCACATAAATGCCCATTATAGGCAGCTTAATGCCAATGTAGTTTATTTCCAAACCTAAAAACTCAATGTGCAATTTTTAAAAAGTAAACCCCATGTGGAGCTGATCTCCTCTACCTTATGCATTCACAGACTGTAACAATTCATTGTGAAAAGGAAGCTGAAGAAACAGACTCAAACTTTGTAATGGAAACGCAAGACACAAAATAAAAAGCAAAACAATGCATCTCTAAATCTCAGGTTCCTTCCTTCCTCAGGAACTAAACAACCTCTACATTATCAGAACATTTAAATAGTCTTAAAACAAAACTGGATGAAGTTGATTCTCAAACTTTTTCATAGCATGGGCCACATCTTCATAGAAAGATTGTCTCAGGGACGTCTCCCCTCCCATTCTCACACACAAGTCCCCTCCATTTAAGCTCAATGGTATAAACTCATTTCTCTCTCCTAATCAAGTAACTAGCAATTGGGTACATGAAGTAACATTAAGAAAACATCTGTTTTTAGCTTCTTTTAACGTGATACAGCAGCTGCAAACAAAAAGGAGAGCTGGGACCATGCAAATGATCAGTCTCCATGGATCACAAGCAAGTGTCCACAGATCACTGTACTAAAAATGAACTGTCAGAAATAATCATGCACTAGCAGGAATGCGGATAGAGTGAGCACAGAGCTCTTTTCTGTTTCTAACCTGAATCAGTCCATAAAATGAAGTGAGACCAAACTCAATGAGAGAAACATCATCATAGCTTTGTAAAGGAAAACTGCTCTTGTTGTATTAGAACATAAAGCTGTGCAGTGCAGGATAATTGGTCACTTCAATTGGAGGAGCCCAAAGAAGCACTGGAAACCAAACTTTATAATCCTCTTCTTGGCAAACAAATGTTGCCATAATTCACAGTACAGAACCCCCCCCCCCCCCCCCACTCCTACAGGTTCAGACTGCACTAGCTTTGTGTGCTTCAGTTTGGTTGGAATCAGTAAGACCCAGCTCTTGAGAGGCACTGAGTCATGGACTGCAATGGGATTTGCAGCTGCAGTGCTCAGTAACTCTTAGGATTTGGCCCTCAAAAACTCAGGGTCAAATTTTTAAAGGAATGTAGGTGCTTAACTTCCACTGAAATAAATACCTTTAAAAATCTGCACCCCCACTCTCAGTGTCTCCATTCCTGCACTTGACGCAGGAGCAGAGGGGAGCACCTCACCCTAGGGCACTGGTAAGTCAAGAATAGCCAAGCCAGTGTGTGCTGCAGCCCCCTTCCCTCACCAGAAAGGTGATGTCCCTGCCCTCAAAAGACCCTCTGTGCCCAGGGCTTCAAGAGAAGATGGAAAAGAGCTTCTGCACTAGCTGGGAACCCCCTGACACTGGGGATACTCCAGAGTAGCACCAAGGTCTTAGTGCTACTGAGAATCTGGCCCTAAATTTGGCATATCTGTAAGAATAGAGGGGTACATTGGAGTCCAAAGGCAAAGGCGAGTGGTTCAGCTTTGTTAGACACATTGTCCTTCCCCGTTCCTTAGAACCGGAACCCTTCCATACTAACAAAGAGACTTTGGAACCCTCCAAGTAGCATCTGGTCTAATATTGAGTGAGTTCCTGAAATAATTTTGATGACATTTTGTTTGAAGTTGTTCTCGGACTTAGCTGCAGATTGTGCTCCAGCACAAACTGCAATTTCAAAGTCCCAAAGAGTTTGAAGTGTAAGTGAGGGGTATGTGCATAGATCCCCATGCCTCACTGAGAACAGAGACCCCCAGGCTATAAATTCCTCCAAAATTGTGCAACAAAATCCTGAAATAGCCACCCCACAAATGCTCTGCTGGATATGTCCATATTTCATGTTATTAACTGGGGACTGGGCATGACCTTCAGAGGCTAGGTTTGGAGAAACATGCTAAAGTTGGCAGGTTGATTCCACTATGTTATTAGATGAGCCTCTTTTTGTCATCAGGTGTGAAATCTCCTAAGAACAGGCTCTCTCAAGTGAATTCCTGTGCATCAGCTGGATGGGAAATTCCTAATTTAGTTTGCCCTATTCTGTTATTTACATTTCCAGTACCAGCTCCAGCTAGGTAATGCAAAAGCTCACCAAAAACAAAACAAAATAAAGTAATCAAACTGTTTTGAATCTCAGAGGTTTGGGTCTGGTTTGGTTCAAGTTTAGGATGAAGATTCAAGTCAATCTTTCTTTTAGCCTAACTGGCTCAAGCATTCCAGCTAATGAGAAGAGACAGAGCCAGTCCTGAGCCACCAGGTCTAGATCTGGATCAGAACTTTCCCAGAGTTCAGTCTGATCAAAATAAGGTAACCATCATCCTCTGTTACAAAAGTTAGGAAAAACCTCTGGTGTAAACTTAAAAACAGACATATGTGCTATTCTCCCTGTCTTCAAACGGTGCCTAAACATTTGGGGAAGTCTTTATTCTATGGAATAAACAAACAGCCACGGAATGAATATTCACCAAAACCAAACTCTCTGATTGGTTTTTATTGCACTTCACAGACAAACCCATCTTGGGCATTGGAGTCCGCTCCTGTGTACAAGGGGACAAACGAACATTAAAATGTCCAAGTAAAATGTTAAAAGTGACATTCAAAAATGCTAGGCTTCTCAGCAGAGATCGGATCAATAAAACATGTGTAAAGCTAGTCAGTGTAATATCTAAAGGCAAAAGGAGAAGTAGGACTATCTTACCCACTCCCTTCCCTGCAAAGCCAATATGACCAGAGATAGTTCAGGCACTAATTATGGGCCTGATCCTGAGAGGGGCTGAGCACTGCCCCACCCTCCACCCCCGCATCAGGACACAGGCCAAAGTTTTTGAACTTGAGTGTTTGAAGTTAGGCACTTGACTGAAAGAGGCGAGATTTTTCTGAAGTCCTGAGCACCCACAGCTCCCACCTCTCTTAGGTACTGATAGGGCCACCATTCCCATAGCACTTTACAATCTGTAATGTATTTATCCTCACAAACACGCCTGTGAAGTAGGGAAGGGCTGTTATCCCCTTTTTAGAGATGAGGAACTGAGGCACAGAGACAAGACGTGAGTTGCCCAAGGCCACACAGAATCCCAGTGAGCATCCTAACCACTGGCCCATCCTTCCTCTCTTCCTCATCAAACTCATGGATTTGGGTGCCTACCATGCCATCTTGCATGACCAAGTGTATTGGACATATGTGGCAGCTTGGAGTTTCCCAGGTTCTGAGCTGAGTAGGAAACTCCTGGGGCTGCCAGACCAGTTACAGGACCACAAAGGTTGTGAACTGACTGCTTTGCCTTCCCCCATGGAACTGGCAGCTTTGCTCTTGCTGCAAGCCACACAAATCAGAAGATGCACCAAGCAGCCGAAACCTTGCCTGGCTCTGCCATTCCTGTGGTCATTTAGACAGTGCTGTTATTTGTAAGCAAGCACCACACTAACTTTTCAACTCTAGATTACTTTCCCAGTCCCAGCGCAGTTACTTAGGAGGCATAAAGCCCGGGGCTTGGATACCACAGGGATGGTCATGGTCTCAGAACCTGAATAGACTACAACCCTGTGCACAGTTGCTACTACAGCCGATATCAAGCGATTGCCATGCAAGTCCTTCCGAAAGCAATCGCAGAGGGGTTTGCCACTCCGAGAGGAAAATAAAACGAGGAACAGAGGGAGACATTCATTGTATCGATTGTGTAAACTGCCACTGGCATGGCAATAAGCATTTTCCTTGCCATCCCAGGGAGTAATCCAGCCTGATAATTAGTACATGGGAGATAAGTGGAAAATCAGACATCTGGTGAGGGTGGTTCAAGCCTTCTCCTGACATTGATAATGTGCAGATACATAGATCACTGTCGGGGCATCGTGCTACTGTGAGCCTGTGTCTTCCTATTGCCTCATCAATCCATCATCCTCTTAGTTGCTGACACCTTGGCAGGCACTCACCTCCAGCTCTGCATTTGAATTGCAAGGAGCAAGCTCCATCAGGGAATACAGATTTTAGAATCTAAGATTCAAATTTGTTTAAGTATTGTGAACAGCAATTCCCTTGCAAGGCATCTTCATTGCCCTTTAGCCAAGGGGGAACAGTTGGGTCTTTGTTAGAAGTACAAATTGCTTCTTAATGCAAAGGATAAAGCAGAGCACAGGCACCTCCTTAGAATTCCTCTTGGCTCCTGGTAATGCTGCTGAATGTCAATTTTAATTTTTGAAATTTAAACCGAGGGCTTTGTGTCTAAGCTCCATCACATCAGAGGGAAGGGAGGAATAGTCAAAAAGGATTAAGGATCCAGTGGGGATTGAAGATCCATAGCAATTATACTTCATTTGGGTCTCAGCCATTGGTTTAAATCATATTCTAGATGATACAATCGACAAGGCATTAGAGATTGGTAAGGGTATAACATATATACCTGGTTATGAACTCTTCCTCCCTCCACAGCAGGAGGGTTGTTTTGGGGTGCGATGCGGGGAGGAACACTCTCTCTTACATCTGGGCTGAATTTGCCCCTTCTCCCCCACTCAGTAAAGAGGCAATATACACTGCAGATCAAACAGGGGGCAGAATAGCCTTTAAGAGCCTGGTAATCATTGTGCAACCTTAAACTGTTGCTGGAACAAATTCATACTAGCAGTGATTCCATTAGCTTCATTGGAGTTAGAGCTGGGATGAAATTGATCTCAGCTGGCCAATGAGAGCCTCCGAGACTGATTCTTCTCTCGCTTTAGTGTAAATTGGTAGTAAATCCATGGAAGTGAAGGGAACTCTGCTGTATAAAATCATCATAAAGTAAGGGGAGAATCGGGCCCTGATACAATGGCATGTGAGTCAATAAAAGAAAGAGAAAGGGCCAGAAACTCAGCTGCTGCAAATCAACCTACCTCCCTTGGCTTCAAGAGAACAACCCCAGTGTACACCGACTGAGCATCTGTCATGATTCACACCCACAAGAAAGGTCAGGATTGTGTGTGAGATTCTGTAAGTGTGTTTAGTTTTCAGCGGTGAAAGTACTGTCACTCAGATGTAACCGGGAGAGAAGGAGAAGCACACAAGAGCTCGCAGTAGATTTTTACATGGATTGTGGGCCTGATCTAAAGCCCAGGGAAGTCAGTGGAAAGACTGCCATTGACTTCAGTAGGGTTTGGAGCCACCTTATTTCAATGTATGCCTGAAATCGTGTGTGTGTGTGTAAATAGACAAACAAACATACACATACTTAGTATTGTACGGGCCACTTTACCTTGAATGATCCCTTACAAGGGTGGTTCTCTCATGCAGAGGTATGTGTACCTTGGGGGTCTTCCAGGGAGTACATCAACGCATCTAGGTATTTGCCTAGTTTTACAACAGGCTACATACAAAGCAATAGTGAAGTCAGTACAAACTACATTTTCCTACAGACAATGACTTGTTCATACTGTTCTGCACACTATATCAGCAGTTCCCAAACTGTGGAAAAGTTCATTTTAGTGGGGTCGCCAGGGCCAGAGTCAGGCTTGCTGGGGCCCAGGGCAGAAAGCTGAAGCCTGAGTTTTTAAGGGAGGTGAAATTTGCAGGGGGACACAAGACAAATCAGACTCCTGAAAGGGCAACAGTAGTCTGGAAAGGTTGAGAGCCACTGCCTTACAATATGTGCGAACTAATTGTGCTAAACAATCTGTTCCACTTGCATTTCTCCGTGATGCTGGGGGCACCTTTCCTAGACCTGAAGAAGAGCTCTGTGTGGTTTGAAAGCTCGTCTCTCTCACCAACAGAAGTTGGTCCAATAAAAGATATTACCTCCCCCACCTTGTATCTCTTTCTAAAAGATATTACCTCCCCCACCTTGTATCTCTTTCTAAGATAAACACAATTCTTCCTTTAATGCTTTATTACACAGGTCAGCCATACTATAAATCTGCAATTTCATGCAATCCTTGACACAGAGTCTGATCCAAAGCATACTGAAGTCAATGGGCTTTGGATTAGGCCCATAAACCAAGGAAAATCTATTGTGAATGGATTCCATTCCCTTCAAAATGTGGATGACGGTGTGTACCTTCTCCTTTTAAAACCACATACAAGGTGACACTCCCCCTGCCCCCTCCATTAACAATAACTGAGGCTGGAGTAGTGGTTCCCTTACTAACTTTTAATTCTGCTGCAGACCTGGAAGTTTAAAGGGCCCACAACCGCCCACACCACCTACCACCCTTTTCAGCCTCAGAACAGACACACAGCAAGAAACCATTGTCTAAAAACATAATTTAATATGATTTTTTTCTTGGTGGTGGTTAGATTGTTTGCCAGACAGGAATAGAGACTTGATGTTCATTACATCATCATTCACACCAGTATTGCATGGAAAAGGAAAGAAGAAAGTTACACTTGACCCCATACAAACAAACAAACAGCATAAGAAGAACCGATGCGTTTCTATAATAATTCAGTCCCACTCTTCAGATCAATCAGTCAATCAAGATGATAATAATAAAGCAAAATGTATCAAGACTGATAAGCTCTAACTTAGTGTGAGTGACAGTTTTACCCTGGAATCTTTTATACACTCATGGAACTAAGGTGCTGGTCAGTTTCAAGCAGCTGATCTTATGGTGTAACAAACACAAGGACAGAGACACACCAAGGGCTGGGGTGGGGGGCTCGCTTGGTTTGTTTCCACCAATCAAATGTACAAATTGAGAACGACGCGAAACTGACAGTGGCGGAGCGGTGGGTACAATGCAATTGGCCACACTTTTAATCGGGGTATAAAAGAAAGCCAGAGAAAGTGCTGTACTTATTGTTGTTGCCGCCGTGTGCTTTGCCTCCGTCCAGCTTGACGTACACCTCGTCCCCCGAGTCCAGGTGCAGCACCACGCTGTTGCTGGCATAGTCATAGTTCTGATCGGCATCCTGCGCAATGGCGCTGGCCCGCACCTGCAAACCAGCCAACCGGGGGAGGGGGGCTCAGATGCTGCCTCCGCTAGCCCCCCACATCTCACTCCTGCCCCCAAATCCTCCACACCTGCCTCTCTCCTTCCCCCTCTCACTCGCACTCTTTAAACCCAGCTAACCCCTTCCCCTCTTTGCCCCTTTCCCTCTCTAACCTTCAACAGCCTCCTTACCTCTTTTTACCTATTTCTCTCTAACCTACCTCCTTCCCTCCCTTCACCTCTTAACCCACCACCAGCCTCCATCACCTTTTTTCCTCCTCCCCCTCTATAACCCTCCCACTCTCTAACCCTCTTCCCCCTTTCTCTTCTCCTCATTTAAAACCCCATCTTCTCCTTCCCTTCTTCACCCCCTTTAGTCCCCAACTCTGCTGTCCCTCTTTATCCTCCCTCTCGCCCAGGCCCTTCTCCTTGACACATGTTTATTTCCTCCTCTTCTTCCACTTCCCAGATCCCCCCTTTCCCTCCACCACACACACATACACTTTCCTTTCGCTCTTTTCTGCACATTCACACCCAGATCTTAACCCCTTCCCCCACACCAAGAGCTTCCCTTAGCACAGCCTGCCGGCCAGACAGGCCATTCACTAGACAGCATGCAGCTGGGAAAAGTTTCCTGCGTGTCTCAATCTCATTCCCCCTTGTTCCAAGTAGCGGAGTTTCTAAAGTGTGCAGTAACCATCCCCCGTAAGGCACTGGCTTGTCACCTGGAGGATCCTGGAGCATAAGGAGGGGCGGCCCTGCCCAGACTGACAGAGAAAAGTCGAGGCAGGAAAGAAACGTCTCTTCTCAGAAGTGGAAAATCACCACATTGAAGGAAGGGAGGGGGTAATAAAAAGGTTGGGTCCCCTGTGCCCCAGACTCTCCCCAGAAGCCAGTGTGCAAGGCTCTCTGAGACTATCCTGGAGCCTGTGGGGTTCCAGACAAAGAGGGAGGGATCCTGGGTAGGGGAAAGAGTCACACACACAAGAGGGAAGGATACAGGAAAGAGGGAGTCCTAGAGCCAGGAGGGCCACAAGATAGTGTGATGGGGCAATCTACCAACAGACACTGAGCAGAGGTTCTCAAGACACACAGGAGGAGACAGACATGCCAGGGCACAGGGCAGCAGGGACAGGACAGCAGTCTCACAGTTTTCTGCCCATATGGTGATGCCATCCCCTTAGGAGGGTGTTGTGAGCACCGGGCACAGGATGAGGGCAGGGTGTCCTGCACTGGGAGGGTGGGAGCAGGGTCCTGGGCACAGGGAGGCTGGCTGCCCTCCAAAAAGTGGCACAGGAGAGGGGTATCCAACTCTCAGTACTTATAATGATCACGCTCAGGAGGGCATCACAGGGACAGTGGGGAGACAAGTATCCTGAGAGTAAGATGCCAGGGCACAAGAATGTTCCTAAGTGCCACAGGGACCCAGGCATGGGGGGAGTTGAGGATCCCAGGCTCATGGGTGAGGGTGCTGGTGTCCTGGGCTCAGGGGGTGAGGATCCCAGGAATGGGGAGATGAGGGTGCTGCTCTCCCAGCCACAGGGGAGTGACGGACCCTGGCACAGATCGAGGTTCCCAGACACAGGATATGACTGTGCCAGTGTCCCAGGCATGTGGGGTGAGAGTCCAGGGCTCAGGTGCTGAGAGTCCCAGGCACAGAAGTGTGCCAGTGCCTCAGGCACGGTAGGGTCAGAGTCCTGGGAATAGGAGGTGTGAAGATGCCGTTGTCACAGGCACAGGGTGAGGGCCCCAGGAATGGGAGTGAAGTTCCTAGGCACACGGAGTGAAGGGCCCAGGCACAGGGGTGGAGGGCCTGAGCGCAGGGCTGAGGGTCCCAGCACAGGGGGAAGGGGATGATCCTGGGAATACAAGGGTGCTGGTGTCCCAGACACGGGGGGGTGAGGAGCATGGGGAGAGGGTCTCAGCCTAAGGCAGAGGGTTCCAGGCACAGGGCTGAGAGTCCTGGGTATGGGAGAGTAGGGGACGGGGTCGGGAGAGGTGAGGGTCCCAGGAACATGGGGTGTCAGTGTCCTGGGCTCAGAGGGTGCGGGGCACTGGGGAGTGAGGGTCCACGGCAGTAGGTGAGGGGCATGTGGGTCCCAGCTCAGGGCTAAGGGTCCTGGTAAATGCTAAGGGTCCCAGCTCACAACAGGGGTGGGGAGTACTGGCCCCGGGTGGAGCGGGGGAGGACTGAGGGTCCCAGCCCGGCGTGGGGGGAAGGGTCACAGGCATATGGGGTACTAGTGTCCTGGACCTAGAGAACAAGAGGCACCTGGGGTGAGGGTATAGGTGCTGGAACTAGGGTGCTGCCGCACCCCTTGGCTTAGTGTGGTTTCCATCAGATACAGGGTTTTTCCAGTTTGATTCAAGAGGGTCCCTGTAAAGGCGGAGGGTCCCAGGCTGGGGGCGGGGCTGAAGGTCCCAACTCGGGGAGATGGAAGTGGGGGGGCTGAGGGGTGGGGGCTGAGCCTGGAGCTGCGGAGGGAGGAATCGTGAGGGAGGTCCCGGGGCGATGGAAGGAGGGCTCCCGAGGGTCCTGGGGTAGAAGAAGGGATCCTGACCCTGGACAGTGAAAGGGGGTCCCCGCCCAAGGTGGTATAAGAGGGTCCTGAGGGCCTTGAGCTTAGATGGGGGGTTCTAAGGGGCCCAGGACGGTGGAAGGGAGGATCCCGAGGGAGGTCCTGGGAGGTGGAAGGTGCACCCTGGCCCAGGATTGTGGAAGGAGGGGCCCAACGGGCCTGGGGCGGTGGAAGGGGGGGCCCGGTCCTGGACAGTGGAAGGAGGGGCCCAGGACAGTGGAAGGGGGGATCCCTAGGGAAGTCCCGGGGTGGTGGAAGAGGGGATCCCGGCCCTGGGGCTGTGGAAGGCGGGGCTGGGCCCGGGGCAGTGGAGGGTGGATCCCGGGCCAGGGCTATGGGAGGGGGAGCCCGCCCCGGTGGTGGAAGGGGAGATACCAGGCCGGGGCTGTGGGGGGGCAGGACGGTGAGGTGGAAAGGGGATCCCGGCCTGGGACAGTGGAGGGGGGATCCCGGCCAGGGGCTGCGGAAGGGGGAGCCGGGCCGGGGCTGGGGAGGGGGGGCCGGGGCGGTGGAAGGGAGATCCCGGCCCGGGGCGGTGGAAGTGGGGGCCCATGCCGGGGCTGTGGGCGGGGGACGATGCGGTGGAAGGGGGAGCCGGCCCGGGGCTGTTGAGGGGGGATCCCGGCCAGCCCCCAGGACTCACCTGGCCGTTCTTGCAGAGATCCGCCCACATGCTGGTGCCGTCCCCGCCGCGCATGAGGATGTGGTAGGTGAAGAAGTAGATGCCCCGCACCTGGCAGCTGAACTTGCCCGTGGCCGGCTCGTAGTGGTTGCCCAGGTTGGTCACCACGTCGTCGAACTTGAGCACCTCGTAGCCCTCGTGGGGGCTCTTCAGCCCCACGTAGAAGGCGATCCGGGGGCCGCTGAAGGCCGCGCTCATTCACACCGCACTCCCTCACCTCCCCGGCGCGCGGCCCCGGGCCGCCACCGCCCCCTGCCGCTCCCGGCGCGCCAGCCCCGGCCACCGCCAGCCCGGCCAGCCCGGCTTGCCTGAGTCTCCCCGCTCTCCGGCGGCCCTCTGGGACCGGGGGGGCCCGGCTCCCCTGGCGGGCCCGGGCCCCGGCTTGCCTGGCCGGCCGGGCTCCCCCTTGGGTCCTGGGAGGAAGGGCGGCGGGGCGTTGGCGCTCAGGTCCTGCAGCGCCTCCACGGCGGCCGTGCTGCTGGGGCCGCCGGCCCGGGCGCTGGCGCTGCTATAGGGGTCGCAGATCATGCGGCAGGTGCCCATCATCTCGTAGTGCGCCGCGCTCTCCGGGGCCGCCTGCAGCAGCAGCGGGACGGCGATGAGCAGCACGAGTCCCATGGCGAGGGCCAGCCCGGCCGCGGCCAGCAGCCGCTTCCTCCTCTGCCAGAGCCGGGCAGCGAGCGCGACCAGCTCCTCCTTGCTGGGCGAGGTAATGGTGACTCAGTGGCGAAGCCTCCCTGCGGGGAGAGCAGAGAAGCGGATCAGCCCCCGGCCTGGGGCAAAGCGGCTGCCGTCCCCCCTCCTGCCCCCCTCTAGCGGGGCGCCTGGGCCAGCCTCAGTCCCTCGGCATCGCCCGCCCGGAGCCTGCTGCGGGGCACCTGCCAGCCAGCCCCGGGCTCTCCTGCTGGACGGGGCCACCCAGCCTGGCAACTAGAGCAGCAGCGTGGTGCGCACTGAGCGAACCCCACCCCGGGCAGGCGGGGGGGGTCACTAGCTCCCATCCCACCCCCGCAGCCTCAGCCCTCGGGGATCCCCCGGGAGCGGGCAGTGCCAGGTGCCAGCGGTAACTTACGAGCGAGCGGGGCGGCGGAGCAGTTCCCAGGACGCGGGCGAACAAGTGGGGTAACTTTCCCCCAAGTGCTCGGCTCAGCCGGGCCCCCCGCTGCCGCCTCCGGGCCAGCTCAGCAGGCAGCCTGCATCGCCGCGAGCCCCCCAGCTGGTCCGCACCGGGAGGTTTCACTCGCTCCGGCGCGGTCCCCGAGAAGGGACGGGGCGAGGCTTTTCTAGCCGGTCACTCCATCCTCCCTGCCCCGCCGCGGGAGCAGCCGGCGAGGATCCACAGCGGCGCGCTGACTCCAAGCGGGGACTGGGCGCCACCTTACACATGAAGCCTGCCCGCCGCGTGATGCTCACACCTGCTAGCTGAGCCCATCATGTCCCGGCCAGGGTGACTTGCGCTCACTGTTTGCTACGCTGTGATTTCTCTCCCCGCCGAGACAGAGGCAGCGAGTGGGGTTGCTGAGTTCAGCCTGAAATCAGTTATACTCTCGAGTGGTTAAGTCAGGCTCCCCTTGGACTAAATCCCGTGTTTGCTCGGAGAATAACTGGATCATTTCATAGGGCTTTCCCGTCATTAACTAAAACTACGGTCCTATATTCAATACCTTTATGCATCCCAGTGATCTTTTTACTTTTCTTTCCTTTGCCGCTATTGACCAGGGTTTAGAGTTTTCTATAAACATTTCCCCCAGAACTTTCTAGTGTTTTGTTTGCCATTCTCCCCCACATCAGAGCCCTAGATCCTCCTCTCTACCAGAATTAAGTATCTGGAAGGTAATATATTCAGCAGCTAATCAAATACGATGTTTGCTATGACAAAGTGTTCAGACTGCCGGCTGAAAGCCGATTCAAAACTGTTAACATTCATAGGAGATTAACACTATTTCCATTCATAAAACATCAAAGGCAATGGTGCTGATTATTTTCTACTTAATAGAGCTACTAGAAACAGTTGAGTTATTCCCCACAACTTCTATGCACCTAGTTCTGTCCTCACACAGATTTTGTCTTCAAGAGTTACTTCTTTTTTTACACAATGTGAGGTCAGAAACAGGCCCACTATGTATATGTGATTTTGCCCAGCAGGAAAACAACAAAAATATAAACCTCAAACACTGGCCTTGATTCTGTCCTTATTTACACTGGTGTAAATCAGGAGTAACTCCAGTCAATGGATTTACAATGATGGGGGATCAGAATCAGGTGTAATATTATTTATATATTTCCTTTGAGAGGTGAAGGACCAGAATCCCAACTAATGTCAATCAGCACTGACTTCAAGGGAGGATCTTGCCCATAATTTGAATTGCCCATAATTTGAATTGACGAAATTTTCAAATATAGTCCCATTTTTTAAAAATTCCAATTAAACACATCATCGTTGTCACAGAACAAAAGCTATTAAGTCACTCATTTGTCAAACTTGAAACACAAACCACTTTGTTTTATAAAGAGTTGCTACAAAAAAGACAATATTCATGGATCCACCAAGACAATGCTCTCATCCAAAAGATGAGACTAAAGACCTGCTCACATTACTATAGTAATTACATCGGCGTGAACGGCTGTTGGAGGCAGCGCAGGGCAGGGCAGTGGCTCTCAACCTTTCCAGACAACTTTAACCCTTTCAGGAGTCTGATTTCTCTTGCGTATCCCCAAGTCTCACCTCACGTAAAAACAACTTCCTTACAAAATCAGACATAAAAATACAAGTCTGTCACAGCACATTATTACAAAACAATTGCTGACTTTCTCATTTTTACCATATAATTATAAAATAACTCAATTAGAATATAAATATCCTACTTACATTTCCATGTGTAGTATATTGCACAGTATAAACAAGTCATTGTAGGACATTTTAGTTTCTACTGACTTTGCTAGTGCTTTTTATGTAGCCTGTTGTAAAACTCAGCAAATAGAGAAGTTGATGTGCCCCCAGGAAGACCTCTGTGTATCCCCAGGGGTCCGCATACATCTGGTTGAGAACCACTGGATCAATGCAATGTGGAGTTCACTGAGCTTAATTCAGCAACAATACATTTACCTCCAGGGTTTGCCCCAGTATAATTATACTGATGTAGCTACCCCCATATCAATTTCCTTAAGGGTCTAAGAGGTGACAGACGTGCCCAGTGAAGAAACAAATGGCACAGAGATGATTTTATGGTAAATACGGTAATAATTTCAGTGCAGAGAAGATGCCTAAATTGGCCCAATGCCTATCACCTGGGTCATCCCCCTTCCTACAAATTGCCATTGTTTCCTTTTGCTTTTCTGACTGAATGGCAGTGTTGTCATGGGAGCTCTTGCCTCTGGGCAATAAGTTATGGTGCTATCCACGCATCTAATGTGAGTCTGTTGGGCACCCATCCCGCAGCTGGAAGAGAAAGTAAGGGGGTTCTTTTATTGTTACATCCATTTCCTAAGGGCTAGATTTCAGCATGTCCCAATTTCTTGGTGCTGAAAAACATCAGTTTGCTTTGGTTTCAGCACAGTTAAGGGCGGACTCTTTTGGTTTGAAAGAATAGTAAAACTTGTAGATCAAAGGAAGCGAGTCATTTAGGGCCTGATCCCAAGCTCATTGAAGTCACTAGCCCTTAGGCATCATGTGCAAATGATGGCATGTATGCTTATTACAATTGCCCCCAAAAGGACTCAGAGTCCTTCTAGGAACTTTGATTGCAATTTAAAGAGGGGGGGGATTAAGACCTTTCAAACTGGAATGCATATACTTATGGTCCAGATTCTTATCCCAATTACACCTGTAGGAATCCTGAATAAACCTAGTGTCTTCACTGGAGTTACTCTGGATTTACAGTGCTATATCTGAGATCAGTATTGGGGCCCTTGCTCTGGGAGTATCCCCTTATCTCTCCACATCTCAGTATGTAAAGCTGCCAGGGATATAGGTTTAATAGAAAACCTGTAGAAAAATTGTACAGATAATTAAAGAGGGCCACAAAATTACAGAAACCAGTAAGGAATGTGCAGCAAACCATTTTATGAAAGGAGATCACAACGTTCATCTAGGATCCTTTCTCCTCCTTTGAGTTAATAGTTGTATCCCACCATATTATTTTAACTCCACATGCTTGTCTAAAGCCTGGTGAAATCTGTTGCCAATAGTTGCCCCCATTGCTGTTCCAGTAGTTTTATCCAAATATTAAGTAACTAAATAAATTCTGCTTAAATTGCTTTGCTGATTAGCCCTTCCTAAGCTTCAGTTTATTTCTCTTTTGTTTTGGTATTTGTCACTAGCTCAGATCCCCTTGTGATCTGAATATGAATCCGCTGTATTCCCTTCAGAGTTTTGTATACCTTGCTAAGATGTCCCCTTAATCTCCTGTTTTCCAAAGACTGCAGCGACACAGTAGCTTTTCTAACCCTTCCTGAATAATTAAGTTCCTGTATCATTAGGCTAACAGACGTTTTGGAGCGTGAGCTTTCGTGGGTGAATACCCACTTCGTCAGACGCAGTGCGTCTGACGAAGTGGGTATTCACCCACGAAAGCTCACGCTCCAAAACGTCTGTTAGTCTATAAGGTGCCACAGGATTCTCTGCTGCTTTTACAGATCCAGACTAACACGGCTACCCCTCTGATACTTGTATCATTAGGGCTATCCTCTCTATTTGCATTGTATCGTTTTTATAATAAGGTGACTGGGACTATGAACAATATTCCAAATGTGGCCTCACTTAGTCCCTTATACAATGCTAGGATAATTTTCTATGACAGGGATCAATTATTCCCACAAGTCAACCAGGACAGAACAAGTAGGAACAGGCCTACAGCTGCAGCAGGGAAAAAACTAGGTGAACTGTTACCAAAATTTTTATAAAGGACAGTTAAGCAGTCAAAGAAATGTACAAGACAGGTTACAGACATGTCAATAGTTAGATTAGACACCCTTCTGTCAGGGATTTTTTATGAATAATTTCATTATTCTTCTATGATGTGCAGAGATGGGCTAAATTACCCACTAGAGGTTCCTTCCAAACCAAATTGTTCTAAGATCGGCATAATATCAGTTTAGGGTCTGATATATTTAACCCAGGGGGGTTAAATCCTGCACTTTATGGGATGTGGCCTGAATGATTTAATACATCTTTTGCATGTAACTACCACTGTGATCCTGTCAGATTCTGCCACAGGTAAACTGAGTAGTAGCTTATTCTGGGAGTAGCCCCATTGCAGCCAATGAGACCATTCATGGAGTAAGATACTACTAATTGTGAGTAAAGGTGGCAGATTCTGGCCTGATACATTTATATATGCCAGTGATTTGTTTGCTTTTCTTTCCTCTACTGCAATAGATAAATGTTTTGGACAGTATTTATCCACCAATCTTCCTAGCTCTTCATTTGGGCCTCACCCCCATCCCAGCCCTAGATCCTTCTTACTACTAGAATTAACTATCTGGAACTCAATATATTCAGCAGCTAGTAAAATGATACATTTAGTCCTTAACTTAAAGTATTCACAGTTCTTGCTGACTGCTGATTCAAATCGGTTAATGTGCCATTTGCCGAGTATAAAAGACAATGGCTCTGATTATTTTTGCTTAATAAAGGTGCCAGAAACAGTTGGGCTATTAAATTAACAGCCCTCATTCCTGACAAATCCTATGCACCTAGTTCTGATCTCATTCATGCACGTTTCTGACACTGTTGGCTTAGTAGAGTCATGTCCAATTTACAGCACTATGTAAACCCAACAGGTACACATGGCTTTGCACAGTAGGAAACACATAGGTTAAACAGCACAAACAGCCTCATGATTCGCATCTGACTGTCTGCAGGGCAGACCTGGAATAATAGGGGTGGTACTGGCTTAAAGCTAGGGTGTGAGATCAGAATCAAGCCCACTGTTTTTAAACATAATTTGTATTACAGATCTAAGTTGAAATGAAAATATTTTCACATGTTCGAAACAGATGAGTTATCATCATCACAATTACACACATTATTGTATTTACAAACAAATGTTAGCTGCTACAACTGCTCTCTACCACATTCATTTGCTGTACTTAAAAGACAAAAGCCAGAGCCCCTTAAAGGGATCCCTCCCCCTGTAGGTGGTGTTTGGGGAGTTAAAGGTACAGAAGGGAGCCATGCCTGGCGCTGCAATCCTGATGGGGGCAGTGGATATAACATAGGCATAACCTTTAGGACCTCCATTGACTTCAATTGGAGAAGGCTGGACTTACAGTGAGAAGGCATATTAGAAGACAGGTGGAATGATTTATCATCACTGAGACAGTAGCTATTCAGAAAAGCTAAACAAACTCACCCTACATTCTATTAAACCAATGAGAGTTTTGCCATTGCCTTTAATCAGAGCAGGATCGGACCCTTTGATGTTACTTCATCAATGTCTATAATGTATATCGATGTGCACAAAACCCGGATGGGGATAAAGAGAACAGATATTACAAAACTGTTAAAGCTCGTGCCAAATGAAATAACCAGAGGGCATGAAATACAGCTGAAGAGCAGTCAGTCCCTAAAGGAATGTAGATAGAATTTCTTTACATAGACACTAGCTGTTAATAATTGATCCAAAATAGTTCACCTGGGAAAAAGAACAGTTCAGCTACCCACGCTGCCCCAGATCCTCAGCTGCAGGTGAAAAGCACTCAGAACGGCTCAGCTCTCACAGGCATGGCTCATGGGTAAGGGGAGAGTGCGCAAACGTGGCTTTTAGTCACTTCTTTGGTCCTCTGAGCCTAGGGGTGTCCTGGCATCGACCTGATCCCTGGCATAAATTTACACTGGATGCCCACAGCCCCACAGGATTGTAAGGGATCCCTGGCCATGCCTCCTAAACTGGCAACTGGGAGGAAGTGAAGGAGCTGCTATAACAGCTCTGGGCTTCCTGGGGAATTCTCATATGCAAAAAGAAACTTCAGTGCCCAGCTAAACCAGTTTCAGTGCTTTAGTGCCAGTAGAGTGGTACAAAGCTGCCTTTGGGCCATGATCCCTGTGGCAAGCTCTGGCTTAGAGAAGGTTTGGTGCTTAAATGGTAAATTAAAGCAAGACACAGAACAACATTCTACAGTTGTTAAAAGGCAAGATTACAGAATCTGGGCCACAGTTAGGGGCCTCTTTCCTCATCCAATGTTCCAGTGTCTGCATTGATAAACCATTGGAGGGGATCCAGGTTAGCCCTATATTTGTCCTGTTCAATTTACTTATTTAAACAATCACCCCTTTTCTAATGCGCCTGTTGGACTAGCTCTGCAATGCTTATATGATCGAATAACTGTTTTTCTGACTGAGGTGGGGAGAGTTTGCTACAAAAATGGTCCAAGTTAACGCAACTGCATTTATGGAAAACATAACAGTGATTGCAAATGGTTAAGTAACCATCTAAAAGTCTGAGCTCACTCTCAGTATAAGACAAAACCCCTAGCTACTAAATTACATGGCACAATAGCTGGTTTTGAGCGAAAGGAATTTTCCAGCATGGAGATAAAGTAGGACTTACCTACTACTGTTAGAATAAGCTAGATATCTATTTGGCCGCAGTGTTGTTGGCATTGTGTATATGTGTGTGCTAGAAAACCCACAACAAAAACTGGAAATTGGCAATCTTTCTTCCAATCTCTCTGCAATGTCCTGGAGAACCTACTTCTCAGGATCATCAGAAAGCAGTCCTGGGATGTGGCTTTGGGGTCAAGACACACAACCAGTGTATTTATTCATAGTCTTCCCCCCTCCCCTCTGATTTAATCAAACTCCTACACACAATTCCTAGGCGGATTATTTCTGCAATGCATAGGGATATGTTGCTGCAGGAGGATGCAGTGTATGAAGACTGGTTTTAGCCAGAATTCAGGCATACATAATAACTCTTTTTGTAGTGTATATCTGCTTCCATCTGGGAGCCCTCTACACCTGTGTTCATGTGCCAACCAGAATTTGTCCTCTTGAGCCTCACAAAGTTATTTTAAAAAAAAATCAAATCTGTGGGGGTGACAGATGGCTGTATCTGGACCTCTGATGTACTATTTTCTGTTACGTTGCTGAACTTTACCTAACTTTTATGTGACTAAACGTTCTCCTTATTACCATTACCATACAGCACCATAATTGTGCATGGTACTTGACAAATAAAAGACTTGGACCTGTCCCAGAGAGAGTGCTCTGGAAAAAAAACAGTTCACCAGAATGTGAGGTGCTGAGAAACCTGTGTATACATAACCCAGGACAGATGTTTATTGTGTGGAACAGAAGCAGTAGTACCTTTATATCAGAGCCTTGCAACCCAACAACAAGTGTCCAGTTAGGGTCAGATATGAAAACGACTCAGCTCACTCGACTCAGCTCAGACAGGGTCAGTCATGGGGCCCTGGATGTGATGGCAGGGCTGGGATTGTTTGCATGGGCTGGTGGCAGGCGTGCTACCAAGTGAGGGAGCGCTGAGCTCACACCAACTGTTTCCCACCTTCAGACACACACCTGATGTGGCCAGATGGGATCCTTGCCCATACCCATCTTGCGCTCTGGGCTGGGAGTACTTCATGGTGCTGTGCAAAAGCTGCCCTCACTGCAGCACTTCAGAAAATCCAAGAAAAAGATGATTGGAGGGCTCTGCACGTGGGTATTTATCCTGGGCTGGGGCTCCCACCCATCCTCTGCCCACACCCAGGGTCGGGTAGAAGGTGGCAGTGAATAGGAGGAGAAGGAGGATGGCTGCTCTGGGCCCACACAACAATGGAGCTGTCCTGACACCTGACTGCCCCAGCTATGCACTGGAATTCCAGGGGCTGTGGCCCTGCTGAGGGGGCTGCGGGGTGGGGAGAGGGTGCGGGCAGGTTTGTGACTTGCAGAAGCACATAGGTCTGTTTGCAGTGCCCATGGTGCTCCACAGGCCCCAGCTCCTGCCGCTCCTTGTAAATCAACAAGATCCAGAGTCAGTCGGGTATGTAAACAACCCAACAGTTGGGCTCAGATCAGGTTCAGGGCAGCTGTGATCTAGTCAGGTTCGGGCTGGTCTTTAACATTAGGGATGAGCGGACCTCTGCTCTATAGGCAAGCTTGCAGAAAGACTGTCAGAACAGATGCCCGTATCGGTAAAAATAACTTCCAATCTCTATTAATAAAGGATGGGTAAGTGCACAGTAACATTCTCCTGGGCCACGTGTACATGTCCCTGTGCCCCGCTTCAAGGCTCTGGCCAAAATTTGCAACACCTAACAGTGCCCCAGAGACATCAAAATTGCAATTTAGACCCCAATCCTGCAATGAGCAGCCCCCTGCACCTGCGTTTAGCCCTTTTGACTTCAGTCAGAGGAGCATGTCTATGGGATGGTACAAGGGGGTAGAACTAAGGAAGGAAGGAAAGGAAAGTTTAGGCTAAATAATATCAGGGAAAATGTCCTGTCTGAGATTTTTCAGGTTGTGGACTGGATTCTCAAGGGAAACAGTGGAAGCCCCTTTGCCTGGGAAATTTAACCTATGCTGAGCAAAGCGCTAGAGAGTTTATTGCAGGGATCAATCCCACTCTGCATGAAGATAGATGAGAAGCCCTAACAAGTCTTTTCTAGTTCTTTCTTCTAGATTCTTATATGCAAGGTTGATGCTGACAGCAGCCAGGTGGTGTGTCTGTGACTCAGCCTTCACGTCACCGCTTACAGTGGAAAAGTAGCGAGCAGCAGAGTCAGGGGATGAAAAAATGAAAGGAAGATGAGAGGCAGGTCAGTGTTCCCCTCCAGCAATCCCTGACCAGATGCACAGAGCCCATTGCAGAGCACAGGAATAAGGGGCTGGTAACGACAAGAAACATAAGGAATGGCTGGTCACTTCACTCTGTGTGCAGCAAAGTAGCAATGCATCATCCAGGCTTTAAATGCTATTCTGTTGTGCCAGCATTTTGGAAGTAATTACTGATGTAAGACATGGCCCAGGTGAGTTAACCTTCAAAGGCTGCCTATCAGAGCAGAGAAGGGCCATTGCTGGAGTGTATTCGGGGTGTGGAGCTGTGGTTGAAGAAATAATTGGGAACATCAAGTGGGGTTTGCAAACTAGGGGAAAACAGCCAAACAATGTGGTTTGATCCTGTTATCCAAGTCTGAGCCTGATCCAGAGCTCACTGAAAACAACAGAAGCTTTTCCGTGGACTTTGGCTCTGGCCCCATCACATTTGCAGTGATCTGGAAGATGAGTGCAGGGGATGTAACATTTCAAACCTGGAGATGTACACATTAAGCCAGCAGTTTTCAGACTTGCTTCATTTGTGGACTCCTAAAATTTTTCAAATGGAGGTGCAGACCCCTTTGAAAATCTTAGACATAGTCTGCAGACCCCCAGGGATCCGCAGACCACAGCTTGAAAACCACTGCGTTAAACAACAGGTATCTGAAAAGGTGGCTGGGTAGGAATAGAGTTTGGCCTTGAAATCTGCAAACAGATAATTCTGAAATAATCTGGAAGCCTAAATTAATTGAGAATTTGAGCTTGATTCATCACTTCTTTATTTCAGCTTTATGTCGGTGTGATCCCATTGAAATAAATGGAGTGGCACTGGTGCAAAACTGGAGCAGAAGCGGTGAACTAGACCCTCTTATTTAAAACAATGGTTAAAAATTGCAGCTTTACATATATCCTTAAAAATACCCAATCTTCCTCCCTCCTTACTCCTTAAGTAGTACTTAAACATGCCCTCAGCGTGAGATGCACCACTATACAGAAGTGTATGCACTATGTAAGTCTTTAAAATAGGATGTAAGCGGTGAACATGCACTGTCTTTACAGAGAGGCAAATTTTACCCTAAATCAGTAGTTCTCCTATGTGCCCTATGTTCACGTCCCTGGTAAATATACAGAAATAAACCATGGGTATCATCTGTAGCCAGGACTCCGGACTAACGCCTCCAATATTGAACAGATAAGCTGAAACATTTCTTTCCTCCATACTTAGGCAAAAGCTCACTTCCTCATTTTTGGTTCCTGTCTCTGTCACACTGCTTACAATAATGATGTGTATTTAAAAAGGGGCTTCTCTCCCCTCCACCAAAAGACATTTGATCCAAGGGGAGATGACCAAAAATCTCACTA
Organism: Chelonoidis abingdonii; assembly: GCF_003597395.2. Classification (NCBI taxonomy): domain Eukaryota; kingdom Metazoa; phylum Chordata; order Testudines; family Testudinidae; genus Chelonoidis; species Chelonoidis abingdonii. The sequence goes on from NC_133778.1 coordinate 67,273,773, forward strand.
GATTGTTGACTGTCTTATCACATAAACAGGTATAGCCCCTTTTTCCAGGTTGTCATCTATCAAAATTTTCTGAGTATAATATTAAATCCCCCACATCCAATTTCATATTGGACAAAAAAGACATTGTCACAGGACCTTGACCACATTCTTTCATTATTATCATGATCTTTGTTATTTACTTGAATTAATGTAGCGTGTAGCATCCCACACTGAGATTGCAGCCTCATTGTGCTAGTCACTGCACATAGTAAAGAGACAGTCCCTGCCTTGAAAACCTAATAATCTAAATAGTCCAGATTTTTCCTCTAATGAAATACCAACTCCCACTGGACTAGACTCAGCACCAGCCATCCAGAAAAGGCAAAGTACTCACTGTAGAAAGCTTTGGCATTGCAAAACTTGGTTGGCACCTCTTTTCAAACAGTTAGGAGACAAAAACCATACGTCATGTCACAGGCACCTTTTAAAGTTATCTGTAATTTTCTCCACATTAAGCCTTGCTGAAGGCAAGGAGATTTAATTTCTCTATATAAACTTTATTGTCTGCTCACTGTCTGTTCCTCCTAAAATGCAAGTCATCTAGCTCCCAAATTTTCAAGCCTGACTGTTTCTAGTATGAGTGACACATCTCGTGGTGACATAAACTCTGCAGGGGCTGCTGGGAACAGCCTGAATGCTGAGAACTCTGTCTAAAAGGGGGAAAAAATGGCAAGAATATAGTTATGTGAAGTGAATGAGAAAGGAGTATCATCAAACATGAGACTGCAAGGCACAGCAATTGAGAACTTGGAAGCTTGCACTGTCCCTTTTGTAAATCAATTTCAAAAGGCGCTAAATCATGGCAGCAGTAGTGATGAGTTATGAAACTTGATCATCTTTTACATAGTTTCGATCCTCACAGACACAAGGGCGAATGTCTTTAGATTGTAAACACTTCTGGCCAGGGGCCATCTCTTACTATGGGCTTGTCTACACAGTGCTGGCAAAAGCTCCCTAGAAGGGTGTATTTGGTAAAGTGCGCTATGGTGTGTTGCTATAACTGCCCCATGTATACCCTGCTGGCGTGCTCTAAAAGGTACCTAGTGCACATTAAAGGAAGTGGAATTGCCAGGAAGTACTTTACTTGGGAGAAGGGGTTGCAAACTCCCACCTACGGGCTCAACCTCAGAAGCTTCACCCTGAGAGGTGGACCTTTTGTCTGCTGTTACATGGGGACAGTTCAAAGACAAACTACCTAATGGAGTAACTGACTTACTCATGAGGGGGCTTGTTCTGAGCAAAAGCTGCTATGAACTTGTGACCACAGAAAAACCCATTGAGTGGGGTGTGAAGGACTGTTCACCAGCCAGAGCCCTTGATGGAGCTGGGGTGATCTCTGATAAGCTTGTTAGCATGTCTATAGGTTCTTTTATTGTTTTAAAGGTTTTCTTTGTAATGCTTTTACCTTAAGAATAAATGTGCTTGCTTAGAAAGAACTGCGTAGTAGCTTAACTATGGGCAATTTCACCAGGTTCCATCTCTGAGGAGAGAAGCAAAGCCGGCCTGCATAGGCAATCTGTCTTTTGCTGGGGAATTCATAGTATAGTCAGAGAACTATGCTGCCTGGAAATAGTGTAGTCAAAAAGGAAGAGAGATGCTGGTCTCAACCAAAAAGAGGTGATGGCTGAGGAGCCTGGAGTTAATGCAAACTAGGTACCTTTTAGAATGTGCCTGCAGGGTCTACACTGGGCATCTAGAGAGCAGCACATTAGTGCACATTACAAATCACACCCTTCTGCCATGCTTTGCCATACTGTGTAGACAAGCCCTATATCTTTGCAGAGCTTCTAGAGCAAGGTGACTGCTCTTCATTGGGGCCCTCTGGGCACTATTAAAATGCAAATAATTAATTAAAAAACCAACAATAATACAAATAGCTAAGGGTATGTCTACACTGCAGTGTAACACCCATGGCTGACCTGGGTTAGCTGACTTGGGCTTGTAAGACTTGGGCTACGGGGCTGTTCAAGTGCAGTGTAGACGTCCAGGCTCGGGAAGGGTCTTGGAGGCCAGGCTCCAGCCTGGCCCAAACATCTACACTGCAATTAAACATCCCTGTAGCCAGAGCCCAGCGAGCCCAAGTCAGCTGACACATGCCAGCCGTAGATGTTTAACTGCAGTAGACAACCCCTAAATGACCAGTTGAAGATGTCAGATTCCAATACACTAGCCTAAGAATTATTCTAATCCAGTGATGGAGACTGAGATGCCTCCTAGAGCCAGGACTGGAAAGACAGGGAGATGGTGGGAGTGTTTGACAACATCTACACACGGCAGCGGTGGCTCCAGGCACCAGTGCTCCAAGCGCATGCCTGGGGTGGCAAGCCATGGGGGGCACCCGGCTGGTCCCTGCAAGGGCGGCAGTCAGGCAGCCTTCGGCAGCTCGCCTGTGGGAGGTCCGCTGGTCCCATGGATATGGCAGCAATTCAGCAGTGGGTACGCCGAAGGTGCGGGACCAGGGACCTCCCGCAGGCACGCTGCTGAATCCGCGAGACCAGGGACCTCCTGCAGGCAATGCGCTGAAGGCAGCCTGCCTGCCGTGCTTGGGGCGGCAAAAAGCTAGAGCCGACCCTGACACACGGTGCCTGATTTGGGTCGAAAGGAAGCGGAACACACAGGTAAGATATCACGGGAATGAATGTGTTATAGCTGAGGACAGAATTAGCAATAGACTCCAGTAGCATCTGCTTTAGTCCCCTTCTTGGAACCTGGGTTAATCTAATCTATCTAACCTAATCTCTTTCATTGGCTGTGAGGGTCAGGGAGAGGCTGTGCCAAGCATGCCTGGGATGCCAGATACAATTTTCCAAAGCATCTAAGTCAGAGGTTCTCAAACTGTGGTCCGCGAGCTCCGTTCCGGTGGTCCGTGGATAGTCCCCTCTAAGGTGCGAGCCGCACATGAGAGAATGAAAGACCACCCACCTAATTAGTGGAGCTGCGCAGGCATAGTTGAAGATGCCAGCTTCCAATACACTAGCACTAGCGAGCCCAAGTCAGCTGACACATGCCAGCCGTAGATGTTTAACTGCAGTAGACAACCCCTAAATGACCAGTTGAAGATGTCAGCTTCCAATACACTAGCCTAAGAATTATTCTAATCCAGTGATGGAGACTGAGATGCCTCCTAGAGCCAGGACTGGAAAGACAGGGAGATGGTGGGAGTGTTTGACAACATCTACACACGGCAGCGGTGGCTCCAGGCACCAGTGCTCCAAGCGCGTGCCTGGGATGACAAGCCATGGGGGGCTCCCGCAGGCAGCTGACACATGCCAGCCACGTGTGGCTGTGATGGGCTTGCTGGAGTGAGCTCCCCTTTCCTCCCCCTCCCCAATGTCCTGTGCAGAAATGATACCAATGGAGGGACCCCAGAGCAGCAGCTGTCAGTGCCAACAATCCCGTTTCACTCCAGTGGTGGGTTTATTTCAGTAGGGGATGAAATTATCTTTATCCGTATCAATAGGAACGACCTCTTATCATGACTGTGTAGAGCCCCTAGCACAATGGAGCACGTAGGTGCTATTGTCATGTGAAACACACACAGAGACATAGTCAGTGGAGCTGTAGCAGGCATAGCTCCACTAATAAGGTGCCTGGCCCCTGGAGAAGATGCACATGTAAGGTAAGGTGGTGGCCTTTGGGGGGTAGGTGGGAGAGGAAAGTGGCGTGAGAAGAGGGAGTGGGGGCAATTTGGGATGTGCAGGGCTACGGCGGCCAGAGAAAGAGGCGATTTTCCCCAGCTCCAGGGCTGCAGCTGCCAGGCAGAGATGGCTCTCGTTCCCAGCCTCAGCTCTGGGAGAGACCTCCTTCCTTCCCAGCCCAGCTCAGTGGCTGCCATGGCTGGGGAGAGAGGGTACATCCCTCATATTAGAAAGGTAAGACTACTGATATAAAAATATGAGTTGGGTGCTTTTATTTGTAGAACAAATTTTTTTAATTATTATTACATTTTTTATATAGCGCTTTTATCCAAAGCATTTTACAACAGTTAGCTAATGGTACAAACAACATTTGGAAAGACCATTAAGTGGCCCGCCGAGACCCTCAGCAATTTTCAAGTGGTCCACGAAAAAAAAGCTTGAGAACCACTGATCTAAGTGATTTAGGAGCCATTGATCTTAGGCTCTGAAATGAGTTGGGTGCTTTTGAAATTTTTACCAGCTAGCACTATCGTTTTTTCACTGCCGCCTTTTAGAGGAATGCCTAAATCTGGCAGGCAGGGTCTGTACTTTTGTCCTGACACAGAGCACTTGCCTCTCATATGAACATGCTGCTTGTTTGGTGGATCAGAAAGCTTCCAAGTAAAGTTGCCTGGTTCTAGCCAATAGAACCTCTGCATTGGCACATTAGGCCCAATTTTCAGCCTTAGGCACTGAGGTTAGTGCAGCCAGTTTGATGTTTGGGCATTCAGATAGGCAATTAGGTGCCCAAGCAGGCACTTAGGTGCCCAAATAGCCATTTTAGGTGCTTAAGTGCAAATCCAGGTGCCAAATTATGGAACTGGGGGCCCAGACATACATATAAAAATTTGAAAACTGGGTTCCTGGTCTTATTTTTTTTACATTTTGCCTTTTCCCACACAAGCAACTTTCTGACTATGTCTCTGTGTGTGTTTCACATGACAATAGCACCTATTGATACGGATAAAGATAATTTCATCCACTACTGAAATAAACCCACCACTGGAGTGAAACTGGATTGTTGGCACTGACAGCTGCTGCTCTGGGGTCCCTCCATTGGTAGCACTCTTGCACAGGACTTTGGGGAGGGGGAGGAAAGGGGAGCTCACTCCAGCAAGCCCATCACAGCTCTGCTGGGGTCATACCAGCAGAGGTCTCTACACAGAGAATCCTCTGCTTGGTTGGATGGGGGCTGAGACCTCCCTCCTCTGGGATAGATCCCAGGCTGCCTGAAGACTGGGGTCAGTGATCTAGGGCATGGGTGGTAGTATTTATCCATCAGCTCAGCAGATGGCACACATAGGTGGCTACAGTACATCCACTGCCACCCTAGGGAGGGTTGAGGCCACAGCATGGGGGCAGGCCCATAGCCCATATCCTGTCTGGGGTGTGTTTAGGGCCGTATATTGACTTAACCCTAGAGGGCATCACATTCAAGACCACGAAGGTCACTCTTGTCATCGTCACAGAACATCCCTGTGGCAACTGCAGCAATTACTTCTATGGAAAAGCAACATTAGGAAAGTATTTAAGGTAATTGTATCCATCTTAGTAGCTAGAAATGAGATGGAGCAGCCAGCATCATGTGACTAGCCTATTCTCCATGGAGCAAGAGCAAGTGCTTGGCAGACCAAGCTCTGAAAGTCACTGAGTTAACCGGATGCAATGACCATACCCGGAGAAGATCTGAGCTTGGCAGCGTATCTGACAGCTGGATCAGTGCAGGGCCTCCTGGCACCATGTTGGGTTATTGATTCAGTACCGACTGGAGTCAGGAAGTGGAAATGTGTGTCTATGATTTACCAGAATAGAAGAGGTTACTCATTGTAAATATACTGCAGATATGGTGTGAGAGTGACAATGAAATTTCTGGTGTAAAAAAATATTGTCCTCATAAAAGGTATGTAATTACTTTGGAGGATTTACCCAACAGCCACACAAAATCCAGTGGAAGCAGTCTAACCTTTCTGAGGTTTATTAAGCTTTCTTTTTATTTATGGAAATGTCTCAACTCATGCAGGGCAAATGCCAGTAAAATACTAGAGATGCTGTCTGATCCAATTTTCATGTTATTTACAGACTCACATGCCCTGATTCTCCTCTCACTTACACTGGTGTTAATCAAGAGTAATTTCATTGAAGTCAAAGGGGTTACCCCAGCGTTAGTTAGAGGAGAACCAAGGATCTGATCCAAAGTGTATTGAAGTCAATGTAAGTCTTTCTACTGACTTCATTGGGGTTTGGATCAGATCCTGGGGCTGGAATCTCATACTGTACTTCCTACAGTTTACCGCAAAATGATGATAACAACTTAGAAAAAAAATCCACGTGTTTTTATGCAATAGTGTAGATAGGCAAAAAAGAGCTCGCTATGCACCAAGACTATCCTTAATTCATATCACATCCAATAAAACCCCATCGACATTAAAGGAACATTAAGGATGCAAAGCCAAGCACTCAGAAATGCCAGAACTAAGTTTCCTCACCCAATCTTCATTTGTGCCTCCCCCCGCCCCATGTATATGATTTATGACACCGTTTTTAATTACATGGTCCCATACTATTTTTGCACAGGAGCTCTTCCTCACTCAGTGCACAGACTGGATGACACTAACTTATGCAATATTAATTTTATCCTCACCATTCAGTGTGTGGCTCCATGCTGTATTTACTGTACACCATCCGAACCCTTCGCTAATTATAAAATTATTCATTTTCTCATGGGCACAGTCAACCTGTGGAACTCATTGCCAGGGGATGTTGTGAAGGTGGAAACTATTACTGGATTCATAAAAGAATTAGATAAGTTCATGGAAGGTAGGTGCATCAGTGGCTGTTAGCCAAGATGGTGAGGGGTGCAACCTCATTCTCTGAGTGTTCCTAAGCCTGTGACTGACAGATGCTGAACTGGATTACAGGGGATGGATCACTTGGTATTTGCCCTGTTCTGTTTATTCTGTTCATTCCCATTGAAGCTGTGGCACTGGCCACTGTCTGAAGACAGGATACTGGGCTAGATGGACCATTGGTCTGACCCAGTATGGTCATTCTTATGTTACGTTCGATGTTGCTCTTATCACAGCATCTTAGTGCTTTATGAACTCCAGTGAATTTATCTTCACAGTATCCTTGTGCAGTGGTGGTATTATTTCCATTTTACATGTGGGGAACTCAGGCCTAATTTTTTTAAGTACCTACCATATTATACCACATTATATATTCAGAACAGAGCTCCTTTTGATCTCAGTTGCATTTGCGAGTGCTCAGCACTTCTGCAAATCAGACACTAGGTTTCTCAAGTCGGGTACCCAGAAAACAAGGAGTCGATGTGAGTTGTCTGGCAGCACACAGGAACTCCATGGCAGATCCAGGGATAGAATCCAGTTATGTAGGATGGCATCCAACTGCCTTAAGCACAAGACACTCCTTTCTCTTCTTCCAGTTCCCTGCTTCATCCACTATGCACCTTCCAACTTCCTACAGAGAACAGCACAATTGGCCCTGTGCACTGAATGAGGCAGAGGGCCAGTGAAAAACAAGGGCAGTGTCGTGTAATTAAAGATGTTACCTTAACGCATATGCACAAGGGGGCCAAATTAAGGTTGTGCTGGCAACCTTAATTCTGGCATTTCCTAACATATACACTTTGCCTTGACTTTCCAGTGTTAACACTCTTCTAATGTAGTTTTTGTGAGTGTAATTTCCCAAGCTTAAAACAAAAAGTGGAAGAAGAGAAATTAAATGATGTGGAACCGTACTGATTCCATATGGCTCGTCAGCAGAGTTGGGACGTATAACTCCACTGCAGAGCCCTCTACCTCTAGGACTGCCGGAGTTACTAGTAGCAACAGAAGAACCTCTCAGTGTGCTTCACAGGTATTTGATAGACAGCAAAGGAATGTTGAGGCTCAAGATTAATGGGTTCATTTCTGGAGATGTAGGGGAGAATGCTCCTGGCTCCTGCTCCTGTCCCCGCCATCCTCAGACCCTGGCCCTTCTCCTCTCCTTTTTCCTCTCCCCTTCTCTTCTTCCCTCCTCTGCTCCTGATCCTTTCCCTTCCCAATTCCTGCTCCTATCACCCTCTTCCCCTCCCCCGTCTTCCCAGCCCCCCATTCCTCATCCTCTGCATTCAAATCAGGCTGTTTCTCCTTCTCCTTCATGCTAACTGGGCACCTGAAGCAGGGACACTGAGAGCAGAGAGGAGAGTCACCCTTCTCTCAGTTCTCTGCAGCCCTGGTGGCATCCAGCAAGAGCAATCACAGGGAAAGTCGCACACAGCCCCTGTATCTCCAGGCTGGAGCATGCTCAGTGCTCTGTGAGAATGGCACACGTAGGATCGGGGAAAGCCTGGATGATGGTCAATGCAGGTTGAATTTGGAGAATTTGGCTGCAAAGCTCTAACAAGTCTCTAATTGGCAACTATGAACTGAGATTTTTCAGAGGCTTATAACTTGGGCAATTTTTTACAGGAACAGCAAAAGGCACATCCCTGACAGCAGGGCAAATCTCCCATCCACCAAATGTCATGTACATGCTCCAAAGCCTGGAGGTGCTACAGTTTGTCTACAAAACAGCGGTAAGTTGTTGGGTTGTTTTATTTTAATATGGGCAAAACAACTTATTTTTCCCTAAGCTGATTCTTGGAAATGGCTGAGCCATTTTAGTGAAACTTCTTCCCCCAACATAATCAGCCTTAGGCAGACTCCCAGTATGGAGAAATGTTGGCAAACCAAATGTTTGGCAAAGTTATAATCAACTGAAAACAGGGTCTTATAATGGAAAGTGTTGGGAAACCTTAATTGTAGACATCAGTATCTCCACCGCCTATAATAATAGCTGGGGTCATTTGCTGTATCATTCCGAAATATGGAAATGATTCTCAATTATTTTCAATCTTCACTCCAGGAAAACTCCTATTAAAATCAAGAAATCAGTACTAGGTGAAATCAATGAGTTTTGCCTGAAGAAGGACTTTGGAATTTGTCATATTTAGGTTATGCTTTGTCATAATGGTATGATCGCCAATTTTCCTTTGCACCTACGATAACATTTCAGCAACTTCTATCTTTTTAAATACAGACATTCCTTTCTTTTGCTGTTATAGTATCAAGCTATGCAACATATTCCTTTTTGTCTGTGCTAGGATACACTGCTAGCTGGAGTAAAGAAAAAAACAACAACCGATAAACTTCATTCTTTGAACGATGATTTTATGTGTGTTTCCCTAAACAACGTTTGATGTGATGCGTATGTATATCTGTCACTTAGTGGAAGTTGTCTAGAGGCTTCCCATCCAAACAAGAGGCACAAGAGGCAGCTTCACTACAAATGTAGCTAGACAGATGTGCAGGCTGGAGTGCTTTTTAAAACCTCCCACCAAAGGACTTTGGGAAAATCTGCTTTCGCCTATTTCCCAGTTATAAAAACGGAAGAGGAGAAGATGGTAGGAAGCACAATCAGCAATCCGTCAGCATTACTGGGGAGCTCTAATTGTTTGCACATCATGTCTGGTGGCTGCACACACTGTACAGCACAGAGACAGTATGTTTTTGTTACTGCAGAAGCCAAGTCAATGAGCTCCACGGAGCCTTTGTGAAATCCATTTTGAATCCCTGTCCCCATTAAAAGAGAAACCTGTGTAACAGAATACAGAAAGGATAGACCAAGCTTTTCTTGAGAAACAATCTGAGGGTTTACTTACTAAACGCTGTAAAAACTAAGGGTCCAGTCCAGTGCCTACTGAATTTTCCCATTGATTTCAATGGGAGCAGGATTGGACCCTTACATAGGATCTGATCCTGTAATCCTAACCCAGCCGGTTCTGCCATTGACTTCAATGGCTGTTTTGTCTTCATTGTGACTGCAAGATCAGGCCCGTAAGGAACATCTTGGCCAGTTTCCAGTATTATTAATTATTATTATTATTATTATGATTATTATGATTATTAACTATGTGTAAAGCTCTTTAAACTTAGACAGCACTTGACAAAAAACAAACAAGAAGCACCATTACCATGTCAATACTTGAGATCTGGTACTGGCTGCACATAATAAGCAATGCTGGGATTTGATAAGGATATGCTGCTAAAAATGATGCTCCGAGCAAGATGGTTTTCTTCGCTTTAAATCTCTCCACTGATTCTTCCTTCCAGCAAAACAGTCAAGCTATTTGCCCTGGGCTACAAGGCCCTACATACTTCTCTTCTCTCATTCACCCCACATCCTTCCTGGTTCCTACTTCCCATCCCCGCACATTACTCCCCTCCTTTGCCTCTTTCTGCCATTTTCTGGGTCCTCATATGCCAAGCTCCTTCCCTCTCCTCCTTTCATCCCGCCTTTTCAGTAAATTCCTCATCCTTCCTTCTCACTGGGCCAGATCCTGAGGTCCTTATTCAATTTTCATGTAGGGGAACTTCCATTGACTTACTGCTCTAGGAGTTTGCCTTCCTAAGGCTATGTCTACACTGCAGCCAGGATCAACACTCTGAGATCAATCCACTGGCGGTGAAGTTAGCAGGCCCAGTGAAGACCCACCAAATCAACAGCAGATCGCTCTCCAGTTGACTCCTGTACTCTACCCCTGATGAGAAGAGTAAGGTAAGTCAATGGGAGAGTTTCTCCCATCGACCACCTGCGGTGTAGACCCCGCGGTAACTCAACCTAAGGTACGTTGACTATGTTATTCACGTAGCTGGAGTTGCGTAGCGTAGGTCGACTTACCACGGTAGAGTAGACATAGCCTTAGTTAAAACTGATTATACAACCCCTTGCTCACATTGTTGATGCCACTTGTCCCAGTGACTTCAGTGAGACTATGTGGGTGGAGTTGGTGCTCAACAGCTGCACAGCTGGGCTTTGTGTCAGGATCTGACCTATCATTTACAACTCTAAGATTCTCCCTGTGCTGTATTCTTGACCTAGGCTTTATGGTTGCTTGTCTGCTTTTATTTAGACTGTTAATCTCTGCAGAGCAGGGAACATGTCTTGCCCATGTTCTGTTATACACTGGGTAAATGTCAATGTTTTACAATAATAATGGGTCAAATCCTGAAGACATCACTCAGGGCTGCTCTATACTAACGCTGCAATTCGATCTAAGTTACGCTACTTCCGTTACGTAAATTATGTAACTGAAGGTCAACTTACAGCAGTGTCTACACTGTGCTATGTCAATGAGAGACACTCTCCCATCAATGTAGCTTCCACCTCTCGGGGTGGTGGAGTAGAGACGTTGACGAAAGAGTGCTCTCCCATCAACTTAGCATGTCTTCACCAGACCTGCTAAATCAATACCGCTGCATCAATCACAGCAGTGCCAATTTAGCCAGTGTGTAGACATGGGCTCAGTTCTTACTCAAGCCTCAGTCTGCCAACTTGTCTGAGTAAGGACTACAAAAAACAAGCGAGGACCCAGGATTTGTGCAGTAGTTATAATCCCACTGGAGGGCATATATCAATAACAACTGAGTGGAGCAGTACGAATGCTAAAGTGTAATACATCGCTACAATGAAAACAACATTTTACAAAGAGTTTTTAAATGGTGCCTTTGCACCACCACCAGATTATTCAGACAGGCTTCTACTAATCTACATATTTTGCCCTGCATCTTATTGTAATATTCAAATGCTCTGTTGTTCAGCTTGCCTTTCGCCAAGCCCCTGTCTACTGGATTTCATTATGATCACACTGTTTGGGTTTGCTGTCAAACTCTTGCCTGCGACTCCTTATGCACCAGCCGATCATGTCCTCACCACTCCATGAGGCACTCCGTGTTTGCCAGTTGTTGCAAACACATGTTTATTTCCGAAGCGATAGCAACCCCTTTCTTTGGGCTCACTGGCTTCTTAAATACTGCTGCTTCTCTAGCAAGAGAAAAGACTAGAAGGAAACAAACTACAAGGGAGCACACTCAAAATGAAAGAAAAATGCTGAACTGAATCTCAGTAATATGTTCCGCTGTACATACTGCTTGTGGATTTAAAGCTGAACAGGACACTAAGGATGAAATTCCCCCCATGCACAGGGCAAACAAAGAGCCTACGCATTATTAAAGATCTCAAAATAGGGCTTACGTGGGACTTGTGCGGTGCACAGATCTTGCTTTCACTCACTGCACAGCGTGAATTTCACCTGACAGCTCAAAAAGTGAGGAACAGCTTTATTTATTCACATTTGTGAGAGAGGAAAAAGCAGAGAAAACTGAAACTCGATAATGATTATTTCCAAAGCAGTATTTTTAAACAGTGATTTGCCTTTTTTAAAAAAAAAAAATCTCCTGGCCTCTTTAAATATCTATTTTATTATGTAAATCTCTTTATGGCAGGAAAAAAAAGGAGAGGAAGAAAATAAATGAAGACGACCACACTGTCAAGAACCATCAGCATTTTTCCCCATTAACTTTAGAGTAGCACCATATTTGGATAGCCGGACAAGAAATAGCATCAGCAATTCAAGCAATATAAGGATTTTAACGAAGAGGCGAAAGATGGTTTCATGGAGAAGGTTCAGAGAAGAGCCACAAGAATGATTAAAGGGTTTTAAAATATGCCTTACAGTGAAAGACTCAAGGCATTCAGTCGGCTTAGTTTTAACAAAGGAGGTTACAGAGTGACTTGATCACAGTCTATACTTATCTAAGTAGAGAACAGAGATTTGATAACAGAGGGCTCTTCATTCTAGCAGACAAAGGTACACAAGATCCAATGGCTAGAATTTGACCTAGACAAATTCAGACTAGAAACAAGTCACATATTTTTAACAGTGAGGTTAGTTAACTTTTGGAACAATTTACCAACGGTTTTGGTGGATTCTCCATCACTGGCAATTTTTAAAGCAAGATCAGTTGTTTTTCTGAAACAGAAATTAATTTAAGGAGCTCCTGTGATCTGAACTATAAAGGACGTCAGACTAGATGATCACAATGGTCCTGTGATAGGACATCTGCCCCACACTGGCAGAAAAGAGGTTAAAAGCAGCCCTAGGTAGGCTGCGCAGGAAGCAGCCAATCACAGAAGGGCTTATAGGAGCCGCCAATCAGGGCTGGGATGGCCCATATAAGAAGGGCTGCAGAATAGAGCAGGGGCAATCACTCCCTGGAGCTTGAGAAGGGAGGAGGACTGGCTGCCTTGCAGGTGGAGAGCAGCAAGCAGACTAGACAGAGCAGTGCTGCAGGCAGAGACCCAGAGAGCTAAAGGCAGCTCCTGGCAGGCTGCAGGGATCTGCAGATTGAGGCCCTGATGCAAGCGCAAAAAGGGTGCTGGAGCCACTGATGGGAGTGGCTGGACAGTGGACTGCAGTCCTCCCGGAAGTGGGGGAAACAGAGTGTGGCACAGCCGGAGGACTATGTCACTGAAGAGGATGCTGTGGTCCTGGGAGTGATGTGGGTTGAGGAACAAAGGTGACACCACCGGAAAAGGGTGCAGTGCAAATTCCCTGGACTGGCAGCAGGAGGTGCTGCAGTGGTGAGTTGTGACGTGTCACAGGTCCCTTAGAATGTATGTATTATTATTGTTGTTGTGCAGGCCTGCACAACTTGTAAAGCGGCAAGGGCCACATTACTCCAAAGAAAACAGCTGAGGGCTGAAACCTCTCAGCCCCGCAGAAACACCCCACCCCAAGGCTGCCCAGCCCTGCGGAAACAAACCCTCCTTCCCCAGCGCTGCCCCACCAAAACAGCTGTGGGCCAAAAAGGAAGGTTGGGGGTGGGGAGGTGATACTTGATTTTAAATCAACCAGGGGCTCCCAGCTGAAGAGGTGGCTGGGAGTCCTCAGGGTCAAATTAAAGGGCCTGGGGCTCCGGCAGCTGGGGGAGGCTCTAGGTTTTTTGCTGCCCCAAGCAAAAAAAAATTTGGCTCCCCCCTGCTGCCCCAGTCCTGGGCTCTCCCCCCACTGACCCACACCCCCTGCTGGGCAGTGCTGGGCTTCCCTCTTTCCTCCTCACCAGTGCCCTATCCCACTGCTGCCCCAGCCCTGGGCTCCCCCCCACTAGTGCCCTCCCCACACATCACCTGCTGCCCTAGTCCTGGGTCACTGGTAATGCTCCCAGGGTGGGTCATTCAGCAGGAATTTTGGATGTGCACAAAACACAGACAAGATTGGTTACCATATGGTTACAGAGCTGCAGTAAAGTGGAACAATTTTCAGCTTGTGTGATTGGAGGATATCTGGATGTATATTATAAGACTGTCCTCCATAAATGAGGAAAAGTTTAAGGTGCCTTTATTATTCTCTTGTTCCACTCTTTCTATGGGGAATTTGCCAATGCAATATCACTGTCTTCCTTTTAAACAAACAAAAAAAGGCAATGGCTGTTGAAAATAGCAATTCCAGTCCTAATAAGCATTTCTTGCTCAATTTTATCCTACTTTTTCTACAGCAAGTTGCAGTGGATCAGTATATTTGATTTGGGAGAAATGAAGTAATAGCTGCCCAAACTGAGCTTGAGCACTCCTGAATTTTGAGGTGTTCAAATCTGGAAGGCAGGTGCTGGGGGGCGGGGGCCTGTGGGCTCCGTAGGGGAGCATGGCAGCAACATGTCTGGAGCTGCATGGAGCCAGACACGCTGGTCTGAGTGGCACGGTAAGGGGGCTGGGGGTTGGAGAAGGAGTAGGGGGTTCTGGGGGGCAGTCAAGGGACAGAGAGCAGGGGGAGTTGGATGGGGCGAAGGTCCAGGGGCAGTCAGGGGACAGGCAGCAGTTGGATAGGCATGAGAGTCCCAGGGGTTTATCGGGGATAGGTAGGGGGTGGGGTCCTGGGGGAAAGTTGGGGGGGTCTCAGGAGGGGTCAGTTGGGGCAAGGAGAAGGGAGGCTTAGATAGGGGGTGGGGGTCCCAAGGGACAATTAGGGGTAGAGGTCTTGGGAGGGGTCAAATGGGGGACAAGGAGCAGTGGCATTTAGATAGGGGGTGGGGTCCTGGGGTGGCAGTTAGGGACAGGGGTCTGGGGAGGGGGCAATCAGCGGCCACTGGCCGGGATTCAAAGGGCTCTGAGCTGCCTGCATCCGCAAAGAGTCCTGAGCTTTTTGATTCCCAGCCGTGGCTGGGAATCTCTGCGGGCAGCCCAGAGCCCTTTGATTCCCTGCCGCCAGGGGCAGCTCTAGACATTTCGCCGCCCCAACCAGGGCAGCATGCTGCGGGGGGTGCTCTGCCGGTCGTTGGGAGGGCAGCAGGCGGCTCCGGTGGACCACTGGAGCCGCAGGACCAGTGGACCTTCTGCAGGCGTGCCTGCAGCAGGTCCACCGGAGCTGCCTGCCACCCTCCCAGCGACCAGCAGAGCACCCCCTGTGGCATGCCGCCCCAAGCACGCCCTTGGCGTGCTGGGGCCTGGAGCCGCCTCTGCCTGCTGCAGCTGGGATTTAAAGGGCTCTGGGCTCCTCATCGGTGCGGGCAGCCCAGAGCCCTCTGACTCCCTGCCACGACTGGGATTTAAAGAGCTCTGGGCTCCCTGCAGAGCACTGTGTGCGGGGAGGGAGGGGTATTTAGAATCCCCGCACGGGCTGCACAGTGAGGCTCCGTAGGCCGCATGCGGCCCACGGGCCGTATGTTGTGCAGGCCTGTGTAGTGTCTAGGAGCCCCAATCATGGACTGGGACTCAATTGTGGTAGGCACTATACAAAAACAGAACAAATATGTGGTTCCTGCCCCCAAAGAGCTTGCAATCTAAGTGTATAAGACAGGAGACAATAGATAGATCAGACTTCCTGTGCAACCTGGAATTAGTCACATAACCGCTCTGTACCTTCATTTCCCCATATATAAATTGCAGCTAACACTGACTCATGGAGCAGTTATGAGGCATCAATTAATAGTGGTATAAACCCTCTGAGATATTCAGATGGAAGGTACAATAGAATTACAAAATATTATATATTACTAAGTCAAATTACTAAGTAAGTCAAATTACTAAGAATTTGCATTGGACTTAAAGCACTTTTTCAGGAAGGCTTTAATATGCCCCAAAGCTGTGTGCAAGCCACTGGTGCTTGTCAGGGACCCTGTATAAAAAGTGATGCAAGGAATGCTAGGTTTGTCTTTGAGTGACAGGCCTACAATGAAGAAATAACTTGCATGAGGTATTGTCAACACAGACACGAAAAGATGAACAGTGCTTCAGCTTTGTCATTTTCTGTTTGTCACAGGCTGCCGAAACCTTTAAGACAAGGTGGGCTCAGACCTAGCAATTACCCCTCAGTCTTGCCCCTGATTATAGCCACATAGGGTCAATTAGCAATCTCAGTTAGGTCTAACAGAATTAGAGTGCCTGACCTCAGTGGCAGAGGACTACTTAAACAGAACTGAGCTCAGTTGAGAGGCAGAAGAGGAAGTAGAGAGTTCTCTCCCTCTCTGGGATGGGTCTGGGGTAGGCAGACTGAGGAAGGCTGCAGGGACAGAACTGATCCCTGCAGTGGTCCTTGGAAGGGGGCTACATCTGGGGAGACACTACAGAGAAGGCAGGACTCTCCTGCAAAAAGGCAAATCCAGGAGCAGACTAGGCTAATATAGGGATCTCCCTTTTCTTTATAGGCCCTAAGGGGTGCTGCCAGGGTCTCTGGGAAAGGGAGGCAGTGGGGGACTCCTCCTAGGAAAGAAACAAGATAAGAGAAACTCTGAAGGGGCCAAGAAGCAGGGGACTTCCGTGGTGTTTGAGGGGTCAGAACTATTAGTTTGGGCATTTGATTTGGCCTTTCAGCTTGACAATTTGTTATGCCGACAGGGGACTGCACTTCTTCATTTGGTCAGAGGGTGAGCCAGGGCAGAACTGGTGAAAGGCAGATGGCCAGCAGGAGGCACTGGAGATAAGGACTCTGACACACAAGGCTGCTACGGGTGGTGAGTGCGCCACTTTATGCTGTTGTTTGAACATATGATATAGTTTCCCCCTTGCAATTGTACTCAGTGGTATAGCCACTGCCTGCAGCCCAGAGAGCATCTATGAACCTTCCAGGGTAGATGTGCCATTATATACACATCTGATCTCCAAGGGCCAGACTCCCGTCACCTTGAGTGATACCTTCCCCCAGCAATAGTCCCAATGCAGACAATGAGACTATGCTCCGAGAAAAGTAAAGTATTACTCAGTGCAAGGAAAGGAGGTAGCACCTGGTACTTACACAGGGCTATGTGGTACCCTTACTCTGGATAGTTCTATACCGTGAGTACCTTACCCGATGCTTTACACAATAGTACCTTACTCTGAAGTCAATGGGACTAATTATGGAGTAAGTTATTATTTAATGTGACTAAGAGTATCAGTCTGTTCCACTGTTCCGGTGAACATCCATACATTTGTCTCATTATCCTCCCTCAAATTCCCCCTCAGAACTCTACTTTGTTGTGCTGCTGCTTACAAAAAAACCTTGACAAGGGCTAGGCTGCTGGTGTATTGAGACCACTGCCTATCATTCTGACCAGTATTGTCCCCTTGCTTTCCCCCTCTGTCTATATCCATCTGTTGTCTCCTGTCTTCTTTGTGGGGAAGGAACCGTCTTTTTGTTCTGTTTGTACAGGGCCTAGTACAGTGGGGTCCTGATCCATGACTAGGGCTCCTAGGCACTATGGCAAAACAAATAAATTAATAATAACAAAGAGCTATGATTGTGCCCTTGCCACAAGCCCTGTGTATTGAGAACAGCTTAGCTGCGCTGTCCCAGGATCCAACTAGCAAGGCACAATTCCCTCCCTGCTCCAGGGGCATAGCTATTTGCTATAACACCCTCTCCCTGCCCCAGCGCAGTGGCCTGACTGTTATGCTCTCAGCATACAACGAGAGCAGACAGAGAAGTTGCAGCATAACACTATATTTCTTAGTAGTCAGAATCTTAACACAGGAGAACCAAAAACAGAGAGAGAAAGCAGGCGGCTCCCGCAGGCAGACCAGTACCACTCACCTCATCTTACTCTACGCTGGCTCTTTGCAGCCTGACTGCTGAGGACCCAGATCTCACCCTTCCCTACAGAGCCCCTAGCCTGCAAGCAGGACCAGGAAAACCCCCAAGAGTTTAAAATGATGGCTCCTAATCTGAACAGTTTTCAACATACCACACTAGCCAACACTCTGTCCCTGTTCCTCATTTAGCGGGATTGTAGCACCTGCTTACTCCTGCACCCCTGATTCTAGATCCAGGGAAGCCATGCAGGAGCAAAGTCTTGCATCTTTGTGCCTACTCAGTTCAAGGCACAATCTAGACCCAAAGCAGAACAATCAGCATTCCAGTTTCTGTAAAGTTTCCCCAGGGAATAAAGAGGAGTGCCTCATTGCCTACATGGTAACATGTCTTCCTACATCCAGGAGTCCATTTTCAGTGGAACCCCTGCCAGAGTTATATCCAGAACAGCAGCTGTAAAACTTCCTTCCCCTTCCTCAATTGGTTATAAGTGCGGGGGAGAGAGTTTCCTTAATTCTGCCTTGTGTTAAAATCTAAATCACTAGCACTGAGTCTCACCCACAGTTTTACTGAGCCAGTGAGAATGTCTAGACTCCCAGATATTGGCATCTTTCAATCTGTCACCCCAAAACCAGACTTAAGCAATTCATTCCTGAATGTATCAAGGTTGCTCAGTGTAATCCTTTTCCTAGTTAATTGGCCATGGAGTACTGGACATACAGTCAGATAAAGCACTGGTTTTACTTTGCAATCATTCAGAACCACAAGCCGGCTTTGCTCTTAGCCTAATGCTCTGTTGTTATGTCAAATGAAATGGTGTCACACTCAGGTGAGCCAAATACTCCTTGCTTACAGTTTTGGCTTCTCAGAGGCAAAGGGCCCTTGCACATACAAACTGGATCCAGTGAATCAGCTTTTAGTACCTTTTCCATTTAACATTGAACCTTGGCAGGTGTGTCCTTCCTGCTGTCTTGGGGCTGGACCTTTGGCAAGACTAGGCAACTGAGGGAGTTCAGTATCCACCTTGCTAAACCCTGGGAGCCATTTCTGGACAGACCTATGCCCTGGATCTCTCACTGGAACTCATTGGCTCAGAGTATCTTCTCCATTGCAAATGCAGATGCCTTTTCTCAGATCTAGCCTGGCATCTGCCCCAGCATTAGGCCTGAGCACAGTTTACCTTGCGTTGCCTCTCCAATGCACTGCACTTCCCGTTCACCAGGTGCCTTTTGGAACATATTTCAGCCAAACAGTTTCCCCTCTGAAGATGTCTCTATTTGCACTGAGGGTGTACCCCTTCCCCACAGACACCATGAAAACGTGAAACATGTCTGGAAATGGCCCCTGTGTGAGATATCTTTGCTCTGCCTCTACGGCCTACCTAGGCAAAGGTCCCTGCTGCTGTCACATGGCACATGCCACACAGACAGTATTAACAAGGCATGTTTCTTCTAAACACAAAAGCCAGAGGGTCCCTGACTGCAGCCTCCACATCAGTCCAACCTCCCTTCTAAGTCCACAGCAGAAAGACAACACCCAGCATCTGTGTCCGCACCATTCATCCCCACATTGCATGCGTCAGCAGCTGAAGTTGTCGCTATGGATCCTCTGACAAAACCCCATGGAGATCCCATAAACCTGGATCTGTCCCATCTCTGCCACTTCCACCCATGCCTGTGGATTCCTCATTAGACTTCACAGCAACTCTTCTCACTCACTGTCCATGGCACACCATCCCTCCTGATCCCTGGGAGCTGGAGTTGATCTCCTCAGTCTGCCTACATATCTCACTCTGCAACTTTGCAATTAGCACCCTGGGGACAGTGATCTTTCCATTGCTCCAGGCAGTACCCTCCAGGATGTTCTCTCACAGGGTCTCAGACTCTGGCTGACATGTCTGAGCCACAGAGACCCTTTCCTGACACCACTACTCTTTACTGATGGGGCCTACCATCAGCCTCCTCTAAGAATCCCCATTCTCATTGACAACAGGGAATACATGCTGGAGAGGGCTCTGGGAGAAGTTGTCAACCTGCATGTGCACCTTGTGGAGACTGACTGACTGGGAGAGTGTGTATTTGAAGTGGGACAGTTTCAGTGGCTCAACCCCTCTTTGCCCTCCTATCCACACACACATCTATTCAGCGCATGCTCCTGTATATGGTCTGGAACTGTTCCTGGAAGTGTATCTATCCCACTACAAAAAGACTCCACACTTCACTAGCTGCTGGGAGAAGGAACATAACACGGATTTGTCAAAAGCAAATCATGCCAAACCAACCTAATTTCCTTCTTTGACAGGGTTACTGGTCTAGTGGATGGGAGTGGGGAGTAGCAGCAGACATCATATCCCTTGATTTTTTGTAAGGCTTTTTACGTAGTGCAGGATGGCATTCTCATGAGCAAATTAGAGAGATTCAGTCTAGATTAAATTGTTATAAAGTGGATGCATAACTGGTTGAAAAATTGTACTCAAAGAGTAGTTATCAATGGTTCCCTGTCAAACTAGAGGACATATCCAATTGGGTGCGAAAGGGGTCTGGCTGGTTACTAGTCAATATTTTTATTAATGACTTGGATAATGAAGTGGAGAGCGTGCTCATAAAATTTGCAGATGTCACCAAGCTGGGAGGGCTCATAAACACTTTGAAGAACAGGATTAGAATTCAAAAGGACCTTGATAAATTGAAGAATTGGTCTGAAATCAACAAGATGAAAGTCAATAAAGACACGTGCAAAGTACTTACAAAATCAAATGCACGGCTACAAAACGAGGACTACCTGGCTAGATGGTAGTACTGCAGAAAAAGATCTGGTGGATCACAAATTGACTGAGCCAACAATGTGGTGCAGTTACAAAAAAGCCTAATATCATTCTGGAGTGTATTATGAGGAATCTCATATGTAAGACACAGGAGACAATTGTTCCACTCTACTCAGCACTGGTGAAACTTCAGCTGGAGTACTGTGTCTATTTTGTGGTGCCACACTTTAAGAAAGATGTGGACAAATTGGAGAGAGTCCAGAGGAGAGCATGTCATAAATAGATAGCTACGGGTTAATGTTTCTTTTACCTGTAAAGGGTTAACAAAGGGAACCACACACCTGACTAGAGGACCAATCAGGAAACCAGATTTTTCAAAGCTAGGGGAGGGGAATGTTTGGTCTGTGTCTTTTGTCTGGCTCTCAGCTGTGAGAGGGGTCTGTCTATCTTCAAGCTTCTAATCTTCAGTTTCAAAGTTGTGAGTACAAAGGTAGATAAAACATAGCTTTATTGTTTTTGTTGTATTTACATGTGTTAGTTGCTGGAATGTTTAAATTGTATCTCTTTTGATAAGGCGTTTATTCATTTTTCTTTTTAAGCAATTGATCCTGTATTTGTCATCTTGATACAGAGAAAATTTTTGATGTCTTTTCTTTCTTTTTTATATAAAGCTTTCTTTTTAAAACCTGTTTGAGTTTCTCCTGGTTAAGGCTAAGGAAGAAGGAGGGGAATCTCTTTGTCTTAGCTTGACTAGGTTTGAATTCAATAGCCTCAGGGGGAAGGTAAATTGCCATCTCTGTTTTGCATTCAAGGAGTTTAAGTACAGTATTGCCAGGATAACCCAGGGAGGGGAGCTGGGGATGAGATAAAGAGGAGACAAGGGGAGGGGGTTTACTTCTCTTTGGTAAGACTCAGGGCTTCTGAGTCTTGGGGTACCCCAGAGAAGGTTTGGGATACCAAAGGGAGTCAAGTCCTGGAAATCACTTGGCTGGTGGCAGCGAGATCAGATCTAAGCTGGTAATTAAGCTTAGAAGGGTTCATGCTAGCTTCTCAGTTTATGAACGCTAAGGTTCAAATCTGAGTAGGAAGTTATGACAGAGCAACAAAAATGATGAAAGGTTTAGAAAACCTGATCTATGAGGAAAAGTTAAAAACCTGAGCTTGTTTAGTCTTAGGGAAAAGAAGACTAAGGGGACTTGATAATAATCTTCAAATATGTTAAGGGCTGTTTATAAAGTGGACGGTGATTGATTATACTCCAAGCCCACTGGAGGTAGGATAAGAAATAATTGACTTAATAAGCAGCAAGGGAAATTTAGGTTGGAAATTAGGAAAACTTTTGATATATAAGAACAGTTAAGTACTGGAATAAGTTACCAAGGGAGATTGTGGAATCCCCATCATTGAAAGTTTTGAAGAACAGGTTAGACAAACATCTGTCAGGGATGGGTCTAGGTTTACTTGGTCCTGCCTCGGTACAAGTGGCTGGGCTAGATGACCTCTTGAGGTTTTTTCCAGACCTATGATTCCACGAGCAGCTAAAGAACCCTCTGCAAGAACAGATGCTGCATAATATGCAAGCGATGAAGTAGGATGTTGGCAGAATAAGCCCAGAGCTGTGGTCATTGATGGACGCTGTAAGGACCTTGACTGAATGCCCTGGTCAGATAGAATGATCCCCAGCAGCACCTAGAGGCTCGACACATGAACCAAATATCTACATTGGCTTCTATGGCTATTCCGGGCTTCTATGGCTATTCCAGGCTTCCAGCACTCAGCCATGAGGAACCAGAGCAGTGCAGGTTAATAGACTGTACAGGATTCTCCATCCACGTGAGCAAACTCTGCCAGGAGTGATAACCAGCCCCTGATGTAGGTCATTGTCTATCAGGTCTCTCCACCCTTTCCCTTTGGCTTTGTTTTATTTTCGGTAGTAAACCGTTGCAGAGGTGCAGTTATTTGCATTCATTTCATTTTTGACAAACAGGGCCGGCTCTAGCTTTTTCACCGCCCCGAGTGGCGAAGCGCAAAAAAAAAAAAGCTGATCGGCTGCACTTCGGTGGCAGGTCCTTTGCTCCCTCTCTTCCTCTTCGACGGGACTTCAGCGGCAGCTCAAAGAGGAAGAGAGGGACTGAGGACCCGCTGCCCAATTGCTGTCAAAGAGCCAGACATGCCGCCCCTTTCCATTGGCCACCCCAACCACCCACTTCCTTTGCTGGTGTCTTGAGCCAGCCCTGTTGACAAAGGTGTTTTCCTAGTAAGTTCACTGTACCCATTGCATGTGGCTCTCGTGCAGAAAGATCCCAACTGATACAATTATCTGCACATGCCTGGAGCCTGGATCCACCTCTTCAAACCAGGGTAATATTCTTAGCCGGGTCCAACAAGTCCACCTGCATTTCCAAGTGACTTGCCCTGCCTTTGCACCATTCCCTCATTACTCTTGCTGGAACTGCTTGATAGAGACCAGTGTCTTCAGCTGCTAATTCCCTTAGCAAGGACCTCATTAAACCTGATTTCTTACTGTCACCACGTGGGTATCATATCTGCACTCTGAGGTTAGCAGAAATTTCTTCCTCCTCTTCTATCCTCCACTCATCAAGTCTTTTTCTTCTCTCCTGTCTGCATGATATTTTCTTCCTTCACCAGCACAAAGATTTTATTCACTGTGCATTCGCAATATAGCTTGTGTGGAGTACTGGTGACATATTGTGGCTGTACTGGTTAATCACAGGTATGTTTTCCCTAGAGCTATCGGATCTGCTTTGATGTGAAATCTGCTGCCTCTTCTACCTTAATCACGCTCTTTGAGTCCAATCCTATAATCCCAGTTTTCCCAGAACACCCATTGAAGTCAATGGGAAGTTAGATAATTCAAGGAAAGCAGCTTTGGCCTTTTATGCTTGATATTAATTAAAGGCTAAATGGTGTAGTCTTTTGATAAACAAGTATATAATATTGGAGACAAACACAATATTTCTCTTTCAAAAGTATTTTAACATCCACTTAATGATATTAACACTTAACATTCTCATTTATTAAAATAATTTGCAATTGCATATAGATCCTATATCTCTGCTACATCCCTGACTAGGGCCCTGAGTAAGCAAAGCATTTAAGCACATGCTGAAATCCTATTGATTTAATAAAGTTAAGCTCATGCTTAAGTGCATTGCAGAATAACACCATAATCCCATAGACATTTAGGCACATGCTTAATTTTAAGCATATGTGTGTGTAGTCACCTTCATTTATACTCAAAGTGTAAGATACTGGGGAGCAGGGACTGTCTTTTTCCCTCTGTGTTTACAGGGCCAATCAGAGTGGGGTCTTGCTCCATGACTGAGAGTCCCTAGATGATACTGCACTATGTATAATAAATGTCACCCCTTTGTGACCCAACAGGTTAGTGGAAATTTGGGGTCCTACATGTTTCAGTTAGGAGGAGAAAGTGATGTTGGAGTCAGGCATTTCTTTGATGCAATCCTGTTTATTTATAAGATTGTTTCCCTGAACCCAGCAGAAATCAAACAGAAGATGGTTTCTTTGCTCACAGTTCCAAGCCTCCTTCAGTTGGGACTTAGCCCAAAAAGCTCTTGCTCGTGTGCTCTCTCTCTTTCTCTCGGCCATGCTCTGGCTGTGTCCTTAGCTTTCTGCCCCTCTTCTGTGATGTTTCTCTCTCACACTTCTACTCAAACAATAGCCAGCAAAATCTCTGCACACAAGTTTTGCTTGGGCCTTTGGTTTTCAGAGTGACATGTGGCTATATTTGAGTGGAGGCTGCTGCTGTTTCAGCTTATCTGGTCCCTTATAGGAGCTTAATTGTTTATTACATTTATCTGTAATAAAGGGTAGTTGATATACTCACCAGTTCAAAGGAGGTTTAGCCTAACCCAAAACAATCATAACGATAGTTCAAGGCAATGGGATTATTCACATGCTTAAATTTAAGCATGTGCATAAATCTTTTCAGCATCAAGGCCTGGGGTTAGAGTAAGCTTATGCTTGTGTACTTTATTGAACAAGGGCCTAAATATACCCCATGCTGACATTACTGTTTAGAGAGCAGCTATAAATATTAGCTCTGATTGACAGCACTTTCATGCTGCAGTGAATAAACATAAGTGTAAATGAACAGACTAGTCTGTTCAACACCGAAAAATCAAAGTAACTGGCTTCCCCCCACCACAACCATCCTGTGTTACAATCCAAGAATGTAACATAAATTAATTAAAATATAGCCAATTTCTCATGTTTTAAGAATGTATTTCCTTCCCCCCACCCCCAATATACAGTGGTGTCTAACCTGGTTGGGATTTTCTTAATTCTGCCTCAGGCTAGAGAGCCCTTTTTTTTTAAATACAGCAATGATGGATCTATATGGCTCTAGGAGGCAGATTCTCCCAAACACTTAAGGCACAACCTAGAGGAGACGACTGAACTGATTCTGTCAAGAAGGGTTTGTATTTTCTTCAGGGCTAGTTAGGAAAAGGGAAAAATCTAAATATGTTTTGACATTTGTATTTCGAGTGTTATCTGTCAAATACGCCAGGACTAGATCATAAATTTCCTGCCAGGGCTATACAACATATCAATAGCAAGATGTAATCTATATATGATCTTGGCTGAAAGACACATTTGTAAAGCACAAATATACAGAGAATTTGAAGACACAGCGTGGGTGTAGGGAAAGCCAGTACCATCTTTAAAATTGCACAGTAGACATCTAGATAAATGATGTCTGACAACTCCATCATCAAAAGCTGGACAGAAAACAAATCTGAGAGGTCAAATGAGGTCATGGTGTTAGAGCAAAGGTCAACTATTTGCTTATGTCAATCCTCTGCTTATCATCCCAGTTGATCCTTGCACACACGTAGCCCTTCTTGAATGCACATACACAAGATACCCAGTAAGAAGATGTTAAACAGATCCAAATTATCTCTAAAAAGGAATTCAAGAAATGCATGGGCTAGCAGAATTTATGCACGTAAAGTTGTTTGTAATCTAGTATATAAAGCCTGCTCTGCGCTGATAAGATGTGTCTTTTCCCTCTGGCACTAGCCGAGGAAAAAGCACCCGTTCAGCTGACTGAGAATAAAAGTTTGATACCCGTCTTCCGTGCCTCCTTGGGGTAATTGAATAGCTCCAGGGGGAAACGAGCCTGTTTGGCTAACAAAATGGCGACCCAGATGGGACTTCTCTCCCTATAGGGGGCGCTGACCGGCGGCCGAGGGCGATTCCGAGGAGTGGCCCCCGAGCATTGGTTTGCTCAGGCTTCGGGTCGTCACAATCGGCCGGGCAGCTGCGTCCCTCTAAGAGAACTCCGAAAGACACGGAAGCAAGACGGCTCCAGAAGAAGGGAAGTCCGACTGCTGGACGTGGCCACTCCAGGCGGTAAGTGCGTTTACCTCCTGGGTTTGAGGAATAACGCCCCCGAAGTGTGGGTTGGACAGTGGATACCCTCTAGGCAGCCCGTGTAAGGGAAGGTATATTAACACTGTTATAGTTTTATGAATGTCTTGTTGTTGTGTTATTAAGTAAACAAGGAATGGCCCATGAATAATTCCACTAACTCCATGAGTTCGTGGGCCGTTCTGATAATTATTGGGACTTAGAACAGCCCCAGGGATTGCTTTTGTTCCTAGTGGGGTAATCCTATTTTTCTTCTAAATGATGTATTGGAAACCGAAATTGTAATTGACTGAGGGTTTGTGGAAGTGACACTGACCAGGTCTGAGACTTAAGCTGACTCCAGCCGCCCCAAGACTCCAGCGAGGGGAAACCCGATGACCAGGATATTGACTGCAAGGGGAGTCAGCCGAATCTCGTGACCCCGTGGATATCTGAATTGGGGGGGTGGGGGTTTTTGAATCCCTATCCTTTTCCTTGTCCCGATAAAAATTGGGTAAAACATACATAATGGGGTCCGGACAGAGTACCTTCTCCGGGACCCCTTTGGGATGTATGCTGGATAATTGGAAGGCCTTTAGATGCCAGGCTGATTATGGAATTGTATTATGTAAAGACAATCTTGTAAAATTCTGTACTCTTGAACGGACAACATTTGGGATGGAATGGCCCGAGGGGGGGACACTCAGGCCAGAAATTGTACAGGCAGTACATAACATTGTGACCCGGGATGGGCATTGGGACCAATATCCCTATATAGATATTTGACAGGACCTCGTGGCCAATCCTCCCCCATGGCTGCAAAAATGTAGAGCACGGACTATTAAAACCTTACTGGCCCGTGCCCCTATTAGGAAACCCTGTCCTCCTGTTAAGAAATCATGTCCGCCAGCTGTAATTCCTTCTGCTCCTGATTCTATGCCCCCTCCCCCTTTGTATCGTGGCCTCCCGGTTCTGGCATCCCCAACTGAAAGCCCTCCCCCCCGCCCCCCGCCTTCTGAGGGTGGTGCCTCAGCTATGGAGATGAGGGATGAGTCAAGCGAACAGAACTCCTCTGAACAGGAGCCCTCTCCGATCTCTCTGAGCTCCCCGGTGTATAAGCACACTACGGGCAAGAGCAAGACTGGCCCTGGCCCAGTGACTGTCCACCCCGGGCCCACTCCAAAGGGGAAGGTGTGGAAAATGACACTCAGTTTACCCTTACTAACTCCTCAGGCGAGGATGACTCGATACTTCAAATGCCCCTACGGGACATTGTAGCCCTCAGTGGTGAGCTCACTATGATATACGTCCCATTTACTACTAGTGATCTGTATAACTGGAAACAACAGAATCCCCCGTTTTCGGAAGATCCCGCCCCACTAACAGCGGTATTTGAAACCTTAATTATGGCCCATAACCCTACCTGGGGCGACATGAGGGTCGCTCTTAACACTTTACTAACTGCGGAAGAGAGATGTCTAGTCCTCTTAAAGGCCCGCGAGTGGTGAATCGAGATTGGGAAAACCACGGACGAGGTGGCTGCACAGTTGCCTGAGAGCCCCCTCGACTGGCCACAGAATAAAAATGGCCAGCCTCAGCATAGCCAAGACACCACGGCCATAGTACAGGGAATGAAACGTTGTATCAGAAAAACCCCGAATTGGGCCAAGCTATATAATATAAGACAGGAAAAAAATGAAAACCCAGCTGCTTTCTATGAGCGGCTTTGTAATACTTGTAAAAGATATACAGACCTCGATCCTGAGGACACTAATGGGAAACGGGTATTAATCCCCCTTTTTATCGGACAGTCCTATGAGGACATTAGGAAAAAGTTGCAAAAGTTGGAGGGAGCGTCGGGCAAAAATATAGAGGAACTGTTATCAATTGCCATGAAGGTTTATGATCGGAGGGATGATGAGGAGAGGAAGAAAGGGGCCCGCATTTTAGCCATGGCCCTAAGGGAAGGATATGAGGAAAGGGAGGACAAAGTTAAGGGACGGTCAGGGCCACCAGGAAAGGGACGGGGCCCCCGCCTGGGTCAGAATCAGTGTGCTATTTGTAGGGAGGAGGGACACTGGAAGAATGAATGCCCCCGATGACAGGCCACAGGAAAGGAGCATAAAGATAGAACCCCTCCCCGTTCCATCCTCTACAACAGTACAGGACTTTCGGGGGAGGGATCTTCCCCATAGGGGGGCCGGGGGACCCAGCGGCCCCTCCTGGTGGCACAAGCCGCCAGCCTGGATCCCACGGTAAAAATTAAAGTGGAGGGCCGCCCAATTGAAGCCCTTATTGATACTGGGGCTACCCTTAGTTTGCTCCCCCTTAATAAGGCTCCCCGAGGTAGAGCTCAGGGATGTGCCATAGTCCAGGGGATTGAGGGACAAACTACAGCTTTGGAAAAAACTTTGCCTCTTCTTGTAAAAGTAGGGGACCGTCAGATTTCTCACCAGTTTGTTTGTAGCCCCTCCTGTCCCATAGCACTCCTTGGACGGGACATTCTTACTAAATTGCAGGCAGAAATCTCGTTTGACAATGGAACTATGGAGGTCAGGCTTCCTAAGCAGCAAGCCTCTAATTACCAGATGGCCCTTGTAAAGGCTGGAAGTCTCTCCCCGGAGAGCCGGGGGAGCGATAAGGACCAGCTGCCGGGGGTTCACTTGGAAGTTTGGGCAGAGGAGGGAGGCGTGGCCCGAGCCAGGAATGCTTCACCGGTACATATTTCTCTTAAGGAAGGGAGCAGTCCGGTCCGGGTTCGACAATACCCCCTCAAATTGACCACACAAATCGGGTTAAAACCTCTCATTCAAAAGTTTCTGCAATGTGGGTGGCTCATAGAAGGCACGTCCCCATATAATACCCCGATTATGGGGGTGCCTAAGCCTAATGGACAGTATCGATTGGTACAGGATTTGAGACAAGTTAACAAGCTAATAGAAGCCCCCTATCCGGTAGTCCCAAACCCTCACACTATTTTGGGACAAGTCCCTGAAAATCACAGCTGGTTCTCTGTAATAGATTTAAAAGATGCCTTCTTTTCCATACCCCTTGATCAGGAATCTCAAAAGCTGTTTGCCTTTGAGTGGGAAGACCCAGATACTCACTACAAAGCCCAGTATCTCTGGACTGTCGTCCCACAGGGACTTACCTGTGCACCCGAGATTTTTGGCAGCCAGCTAAAAAGAGACCTCGCTCCATTCCTGGCTAGTCATCCCTCATGCAACATAGTCCAGTATTGTGATGATCTACTTTTAAGCACTGAAACAGAAGCAGCCTGTAAGGAACAGACTATAGAGCTCCTTAACTACCTTGGGGCACAGGGGTATAAGGTTTCAAAGGAAAAAGCCCAATTGGTTAAGCAGCAGGTTACCTTTCTCGGGTATCATCTGTACCAAGGACACCGTAATTTGGGCAAGGAAAGAATTCAGGTTATACTTGACAGCCCTCAACCCCGGAATCCCCGTGAATTAAGGGCCTTCCTGGGACTGACTGGCTTTTGTCGACTCTGGATCCCTGACTACGGAGGAAAGGCTAAGCCATTGTATGAATCCCTCACTAAGGAGGGTCTGCTTTACTGGGCATGGACCAGGGAAATGGAAAAAGCATTTCG
Organism: Chelonoidis abingdonii; assembly: GCF_003597395.2. Classification (NCBI taxonomy): domain Eukaryota; kingdom Metazoa; phylum Chordata; order Testudines; family Testudinidae; genus Chelonoidis; species Chelonoidis abingdonii. The sequence continues at coordinate 67,303,142 of NC_133778.1, forward strand.
AGAGCTTAAAAAGGCCTTGGTTCAGCCTCCCGCTCTAGCCCTTCCAGATCCCCGGAAACCATTCACCTTATACGTTCATGAGAGAGGAGGGGTGGCAGCTGGAGTCCTATGCCAGAAGGCAGGACCAACCTGGCAACCCATTGGATATTACTCAAAAGTATTGGACCCAGTTGCCAAGGGGTGGCCTGCCTGTTTACGGGCCGTAGCGGCTACCGCCCTCCTCGTTCAGGAGGCTGAGAAACTGACCCTAGGCGGAGACACTGAGGTTGTGGTCCCCCACGGGGTGCCTCAAATACTGGGAACAGGTGCGGGGGAAAAGCATCTAAATCCCAGTCGACATACTAGGTACGAGGTGGGGCTTTTGCTGGCCCCTAATTTAACCTTTAAGACGGTTAGTTCTCTTAACCCAGCCACCCTGCTGCCTGATCCCCAGGCTCCCCGCAAGACCAGCCCCATCCACGACTGTGTGGAGGTATTGCAACAAGAAACTAAACCCCGCCCTGACCTTTCGGATTTGCCCTGGCCCAACCCCGATCTCGAAGGGTATGTTGACGGGTCTAGCTATGTGGTCAATGGCAAGCGGTTTACTGGAGCGGCAGTAGTGATTAAGGATAGAGGAGTACACAAGTTTAAACTTAGCCCTAATCTGTCTGCTCAAGCAGCAGAGCTGGTAGCTCTTATAGAGGCTCTCCGATTGGGAACCGGGAAAACTCTTAATCTGTATACTGACAGTCGTTATGCTTATATGGTGGTACATGCTCACGGGACCCTGTGGAGAGAAAGGGGATTCATTACAGCTTCGGGCCAAAAGATTGCACACGGGAGCCTCATTAAAGCGCTTCTTGAGGCCCTGATGCTTCCCCTCCGAGTTGCCGTGATACATGTGCGCGCCCATGGAAAGGCCCCTGAGGCTGAGCAGCGTAGATATAATCAGCTGGCTGACCAGGCTGCAAAGGAGGCCGCCCAAGACGGGGCCTCTTGGCTTCTGGTGGTTCAAGATACAGAGGCAAGGACCCCTCCTCCCCAGTATACAAATGAGGAAGTCTGCCACGCGCAGGCTGCAGGAGCCAGGCAGGTTTCCTCTGGGTGGTGGAAATTACCTGGGGGGGAGATCTTTGTTCCTCGACCAGTGCTTCAGGAAATTCTCCGGCTGTTACATAAAGACGGACATATGGGGTCGGGAGCAATGGTTGATTTGGCCGCCCGATCTCTTAAGGGACTGGGCATGCACATGGAAGCCCAACGAATTGTTAGTAATTGCCCGGTCTGTCAGCAAACAAACCAAAAGGGGTGCGGCCCTCCTGCCCCAATGGGAGGACGGCCCTGGGCTGCCTTTCCGTTTCAGAGATGGCAAGTTGATTTCGCCGAGGTGCCCCCTTGCAGGGGCTATAAATACCTACTTGTGTTTGTTGATCAGCTCACCGGATGGGTAGAATGCTACCCTACCCGGCACTGTCAGGCCCGCGCTGTCACTAAGGCTTTGTTACATGAGATACTTCCTCGTTTCCATCTCCCCGAGGTAATTGAGTCTGATCAGGGAAGCCACTTTACCTCAAAGGTGGTTCAACAGGTTTCCCAGGCCCTGGGTATACAGTGGAAATTGCATACACCCTGGAGGCCACAAAGCTCGGGTCAGGTAGAGAGAATGAATAGGACTCTCAAAGATACTCTTACTAAAATATGTGCAGAATCTAACTTGAAGTGGCTTGATGCTTTACCACTCGCCCTTACCCGCATTCGAAGGGCCCCACGTAAGGGTCTCAAACTTTCACCCTTTGAACTGGTCTTTGGGTTCCCTCCCCGAATACTCGTCCCGGGGTACCGGGAGGATGTGAACTGGGAAATGGGAAAGGACTCCTTGTGGAAGCAGGTATCTGGGTTGCAATCTGTCTTGTTACAGCTGCATCGATACGCGGCGCCTTTCCAGGCCCTTCCCTTGGATCAGCCTGTACACCCGTTCCAGATCGGTGACCAAGTCCTTGTCAAGAAGTGGAAGCGTGACCCCCTCACCCCACGGTGGGACGGCCCACACACTGTCTTGCTCATCAGCCAGACTGCAGTTAAAATCCTTGGGAGCGACAAGTGGACACACCATACGCGGGTAAAACGGTTCTTGAACCCTAACCAGGAGATCGAGTCAACAGAAGAGGACACCAGCCCTCTGTCCGCCCCGGCACCGGAAGCCCGGGGTGGCACAGGCGAAGACTCCACCTGGGAGTATCAAGGACTAGACGGATTAAAAGGACTGTTTAAAAGAAAGAAATGAGAAAGTTAACCCACGTCCCGGTCCAAACTTAGGGTGGGTGGAACACAGACTGGTTTACCTCCTGGTTACCACAAATAGGATGGCTCCGAAAGGGTTTTCTCTTTGCTGTATTTTTTATTACAACCCTATTAACCCTAGCTTGCTTTGCTCCCTGTTTAGTTGCATTAATCAGACGTATGGCTAATCAAGTTGTATATCAACAAATGATGGCACTATACCAGCCAGTAAAAACTGAGGATTGGGGGCCTTAGAACTCTCAAAATGCTTTTAAGGGGGGAGAGAACTGTTAGAGCAAAGGTCAACTATTTGCTTATGTCAATTCTCTGCTTATCATCCCAGTATCATCCCAGTTAATCTTTGCACACACGTAGCGATTCTTGAATGCACGTACACAAGATACCCAGTAAGAAGATGTTAAACAGATCCAAATTATCTCTAAAAAGGAATTCAAGAAATGCATGGGCTAGCAGAATTTATGCACGTAAAGTTGTTTGTAACCTAGTATATAAAGCCTGCTCTGCGCTAATAAGGTGTGTCTTTTCCCTCTGGCACTAGCCGAGGAAAAAGCACCCGTTCAGCTGACCGAGAATAAAAGTTTGGTACCCGTCTTCTTGTCTTCCGTGCCTCCTTGGGGTAATTGAATAGCTCCAGGGGGAAACGAGCCCATTTGGCTAACAATGGTACACCCCCCACCCCACCCCAGATCTGATAAGCATCCAGGAAACACATTCTTCACTCTGGTCTTTTGCCATTTACATTCAGTTTGCTGCAGGGAAAATTTACTCTCTAATAGAGTTTTCATTTCATTCCTTTTCATTTCAGTTTCACTGTAGCAGAATGGTGTAAGTTTTCCAGTTCCCAATGCCTGTTTTGTAACTTTACCTTAAATCAGTGAGGCATTGCTGAAGGAATGCTGGGAAATTGAAGCAATGACATCCCGAGGTAGGGGAAATAAAAGACAGCAGCATCCCCTTGGTCTGGTCAGTTAGTATTGACCCACTGCACTTTCCTGCAGAACACCCAGCTCATCAGGTCAGATGGCCATCTTGAGTACAACCAGTGGTAAGCAAGCATGCTAAGATGGGGGATACTCGAGGAGTAGCCTTGCATATACCCATCCAAACCATTGATGCAGCTCAGGTTGAAGTGGTCAGTTTTGTCCAAGGCACTGTAGATTTTGCACTGCTTTATATATTTAATTCTCTGTTCAGTATGGGTCCCTATCATGCTATTGGTTTTAAGCAGAACTGCCCCTTCACTTCAGAGCTGTTAAGACAATTTCCGACATGCCAATAGCACTAAATTAGATCCATTTCAAGGTGATCCATTCCATACGCTTCTGCAGAGCACGCCGTATTGCTATTTTTAAGGCACTGTATTCTAGTGCTGCATTCTAATAACATGCACCAAGGAGATCTGCAGGTCCCATTATTACATTATATTAAAATTCATTGTATTGGATACATTTCTAAATTTATATATATTTGCACTGTCAACAAAACAGCAAGAGCCATCTAGCATAAGATGTTGGGCATTGTATTAGCTACATTGATTTGTACAGGGAAAATGCACAAACTGATGATACAGTGTAACTAAAATGCAATACAATGTAAAGAATTGCAGTTTGTCCTCAACTGTAGTCATAGTTAGACTCCAGGTTGAACTGGTGGGAAAGATAGCTGTTTTCTAATTTTTCTTGGGATCATGTACAGTAGAACCTCAGTTATGAACCCCTCAAAGGAATGGATGTTGTTCATAACTCTGAAATGCTCCTAAATCTGAACAAAACATTATGGTTATTCTTTCAGAAGTTTACAACTGAACATTGACTTAATACAGCTTTGAAACTTTACTACGCAGAAGAAAAATACTGCATTTAACCATCTTAATTAACTGAAACAAGCAAAGAGAGTTTCCTTACCTTGTCAAATCTTTTTTTAAGTAGTCTACATTTAACACTGTACTTGCCTTTTTTTTTTACCCCCCCTCCCCTCTGCTGCTGCCTGATTGTGTAGTTCCGGTTCCAAATGAGGTGTGTGGTTGATCGGTCAGTGCATAACTATGGTGTTCATAACTCTGAGGGTCCACTGTATGTGGTATCGATGTGGTTTTGTTTTACTTAATTGTAACCTTATCTGCATTCGGGGCCGGCTTCAGGGTTTTTGCCACTCCAAGTGGCAGGGGGGAAAGAAAAAGCCGCAATCGTGATTGGCGGCAGCTCCACCACGCCGCTTTATTCTTCGGCAGCAATTTGGAGGCAGGTCCTTCCCTCCGAGAGGAACTGAGGGACCTGCCGCTGAAGAGCCTAACATGCTCCCCCTTCCCCTGGGCCGACCCAAGCAGCTGCTTGCTGAGCTGATGCCTGGTGCCGGCCCTGTCTGCATTTATTCCAAGGTTTTCAAGACAAAACATGATGGGATCATTAACTCCCTGATTGCTGCACCCCATCCCCACCCCAGCACACTGCAATGAGTTTTGTCAGCCTTTCTAACATGAACCCCTAGTTTCTGATGGGTTAACTCAGCCAAGGCTCGGCCCTCGCCCCTTCCCCCCACAAGATATTTAAGCCTGGATGTAACTTTAAGTGCCCGAGAAGTCCTATTGATCATGTTACATGTCCTTCAAAGTGAAAGTATCTGTCTCACAATTAATGAATTTAAAGAGCATTCATATGAACAAGCCACTGGGATATAGATCTGAACAAGCATCTACAGATGTGGTCTAGGGCACGGGTTCTCAAACTGGGGGTTGTGACCTCCGGGGGTCACAAGGTTATTACACTGGGGGTTGTGAGCTGTCAGACTCTACCCCACGCCCCCCTGCACCTCCAGCATTTATAATAGTTCTAAATATTTTTAAATGTTTTTAATTTATATGGGGGGGGTCACATTCAGAGGCTTGCTGTGTGAAAGAGGTCACCAGTACAAAAGTTTGAGAACCACTTATTCTATGTGGATGAGAGATTCTTCTGGGTAAATAGCTGTTTGGGTGCAGGCACTGCACAGGTGGAATGGCCTTGGGATATTTGGGATACTGGAAGCATCCTGATCTCTCCGGTAAATGGTCTGCGTTTCTTCCTGGTCTGAGTGAAGATTCAGTGACCAATTCAAGGTATGAAATTTTAAGAACTACTAGGTTTAGAAACTATTGCCAGACAACATGGAAACGCTAGAAATTCCAGCTTCCATGTTATATAGTCACTTTTCTAGCCCTCTTCATCTGCAAGTTATGGACCTTAAAATCACATTATTCTGAATACCATCTTGTTTTTTCCCTCCCACTTCAATTCCAACCGGATTTTAGCACCTACTATCTCCAAAACTGATAACTTGCATTGCATATCACCATAAACCTTGTCACCCCATCTCTCAAAGGGAATTCTAGGAGTTTGTCAAGACATTGACCACTAAAATCTTGCTCGACTTTGTGGGAGAGAAGGAGGTGCTGGGCAGGAGGAGGAGACAAACCAAGATTGTACTCGGAATGACCTGATTTTAAGTGTTTGATTTACATTAATGTGTAGTAATTTTGCTGGGTTTGAATATTAACTATGTACAGATTAGGAATAGTTTAACTAAATTTAAGGAAATATTAATATTTGTGCATCAGCTGCAATCCCATCTCCTAGCAGAGTCTAATAAGCTTTCTTAGTCTGACATCATAAAGCGGTTGCTGTTTCCTCATTCGAGAGATGCTACAAAAAACCCAGTGATGTTAAGAGGAGAAAAGATTGGATTTAGAAAATAAAGAATAGTTTCATGTTTTAGCTTCATCAGGCAGCTGGATCTTGAACATGGACACAGAAGATCTGAGTGATGTGGGACCTAACTGACCCCTCAGACTTTGCTGGGAGAAGAAATCACAGCAGAATAGCAAATACTAATAGTTTCACAAAATATGAAGAAATATGGAAGTTGCATAACCGTAATTAGGGCCCTACCAAATTCATGGTCCATTTTGGTCAATTTCATGGTCATAGGATTTTAAAAATCATAAACTTCATGATTTCAACTATTTAAATCTGAAATTTCACATTATTGTAATTGTAGGGGTCTTGACCCAAAAAGGAAGGGAGTGGGGAGGCAAGATTATTGTAAGGGGGTTGCTGTACTGCTACTCTTACTTCTGTGGTGCTGCTGCCAGCACCACTGCCTTCAGAGCTGGGCAGCTGGAGAGTGGTGGCTACTGACCAGGAGCCCAGCTCTGAAGGCAGAGCCGCTGCCAGCAGCAGCGCGAAGGGTGGCATGGTATGGTATTGCCACCCTTACTTCTGTGCAGCTGTCTGCAGAGCTGGGCCCTTGGTCAGCAGCCACCGCTCTCTGGCCAACCAGCTCTGAAGGCAGCGCAGAGGTTGTCATGGTACAATTCTCCACTCTGAACCTTAGCGTCCAAAAGATGGGGTACCAGCATGAATTCCTCTAAGCTTAATTACCAGCTTAGAACCTGTAGCACTGCCACCAACCAGGAATTCCAGTGCCTGGTACACTCTGGTCCCCCCAAAACCTTGCCCAGGGAACCCCAAGAACCAGACCCTCTGGATCTCAACACAAGGAAAGAAAACCCTTTCCCCAACCGTTGCCTCTCGCAGGCTTCCCCTCCCTGTTTATTTCTCTGGAAGATCACTGTGATTCAAACTCCTTGAATCTGAAAAGAAGAGGAAATTCACCTTCCTCCTCCCTTCTCTTTCCCTTCCAGACTCTCCTGAGAGAGACAGTAATCTACACAAGAGAGAAATTAGCCTCTCTCTCCCCTTCCTCCTTTCTCCCCTCAATTCCCTGGTGGATCCAGACCCAGTCCCCCTGGGGTCTCACAGAATAAAAAAACAATCATCAGGTTCTTAACAGAAAGCTTTTATTAAAGAAGGAAAAATAGTAAAAAATTATCTTTGTATTTTAAGATGGATTAGGTACAGGGTTTTTCAGCAATAGACCTGGGAATTACCCTCCAGCCTAAGTATACAAGTACAAATTAAAATCTTTCAGCAAAATACACATTTGAACTCCTCCCCAAATAAACATTGCAAAAAAGAAACAAACATAAACCTACTCGCCTTATCTACTAGTACTTACTATTTTGAATCTATAAGAATCTGTATCAGGGAGATTGGAGAGAAACCCAGTTGCACGTCTGGTCCCTCTGAGCCCCCAGAGAGAACGACAACCAAAACTAACAGCACACACACAAACTTCCCTCCCTCCAGATTTGAAAGTATCCTGTCCCCTGATTGGTCCTCTGGTCAGGTGACAGCCAGGCTTACTGAACTTGTTAACCCTTTACAGTCAAAAGAGATATAAAGTACTTTTGTTCTATTAACTCCTGCTATCTGTTTATGACAGAGGTAATGGTGGCAATATTACGATCCTCCCCTCCCAAAATAACCTTGTGATTTCCCTCCTCTCTCCCCCACAACTCCCTTTTGGGTCAGAACCCCCAATTTTCAAAACGCTGATCTCTTCATGGAAAGTGTATAGTACAGGGTAAACGCACACAAAAGACCAAATTTCATGGGGGGGAGGGGGAAACAGATTTCACGGTCCATGACATTTTTCATGGCCGTGAATTTGGTAGGGCCCTAACCATAATTAATGCTGGAAACAAACTATTGGGGACAAGCAGTGCCATGCATCAGAAGGCATCCATGCAGCAACATTCAGTGTTTTGTGACTTGCCCACACAAGGGACACTGGTGGCCAACCAGTACAAATACTTTTAGTAGCAGTGAGGGTGGCCTGCAGCAATGATCAGAAAGACAACATCCCTGCTCTACCTCACCAGCGCTGCTCATTTGCAGCTGGCGCCAACAACCCTCAGAACTGTCATGCCCCTGCACCCAGCAGTAACCTCCAGCTTCATGCAGAGCACCCTGGAGCCAGCACGTAAGGTGAGTATCTACATAGGAGAGGAGACATGTCTTCTATGACCTGTGCATGTAACTAGCCTCTCGACCTGAGACCCACAGAGATAGGGACTTCCACTACCACCATCTCCAACAACTGGGAGCACATAGTCCCTCCTCCCAACAATTGTCCCTCTCCACCAACCTGGGTGGAAGAGCCCCCATCCCACTGTCCCAGTCACAGGTTATGTTGTGCTTGACTATTTGTTTAAGGCCTATTTATTGGGAGCCTAAGTCGTGTCTACTTGCCTCCTCCAGGAGATGCGCAGTGCTATTACTGCCGACCTAGGGCCATACTAGCCTAATCTTTCCACTGAGTGCAAGGGAGGATCAGATCTCAGCAGGCCTGTGACTGTGGCTGAGGTGTTGCTAGGCATTCCCACCCTTCCTTAGTTCTTCAGGCTGACCAGGTATGTCTGCTGTGGGTGGCCTAAGCTTTGGACACCTCAATGGCCACACTTGTATTGGGCCAGCTAGAGCACCAAGTCAGAGATCCCCATGCACAACTCCCAATGAGTAGAACTGAGTCCATAATCCACAGGTCCCTCATCTGCAGGGCAAAGAGGAACATTTGGGGGGCATGGCTGGGGCCGGGGCCTGGGCCTGGGCCAGCCCCCATGGGAGGCGGGGAGGGAATGCCACCCAGCTTCACTCCTGACCCCAGCCCTCACTTCTGGCCCCATTCCCGGTAATCCGCTTCCAGCCCCATGCCCTGGGATCCGCTTCCAGCCTCAGTTGCCGGCCAAGACCCCCAGCCAAGTCTCTGCTCCCCACTCCAGCTATGGTCCCAGTCTCGGACCTCTTACCTGTCCATGTCCCTCCACCTTCTGGAGCCATGGCCTCGTCCTAGCCTTGACTCTGGGGGGGTGCAGGGGAGGCACAGACAGGGGTGGGGAGTGAGGTGAAAAGTTTAGGGACCACTGCCATAATCTGAGGGATTCTCTGTCAGAACAGCAGTCAGGCAGAAAATGATTTTCCTAATCACAAACATTCCGCATGCTCTTCCATTCGGCTGTTAAACAGACACAATAGAAGGTCCTTACAGTGATGAAATCGCGCTAATAAGACAGTTCTAGAAGGTTTCCCAATTTCTCACAGCCAGGTCACCGTAGGACAACCAGAAACTGCTGCTAATGCCTTACTAAGGAGTTGGATAAATATTTAACTTGCCTGTTAGATGCTGCATTAGCTGCATACAGTGCACCCAGATCAGTGCACTAATAATGTCCAGCTCCCATGTAGCACTTTCCATGTTCAAAGCACGGGAGCGACATTAACCAACTGAGCCTCACAGTGCTCCTGTGAGCTACTTAAGTAAGCCCTATTAGCTCCATTTTACAGGTGAAGAAAGGGGGATAAAGTAGTTAAGTGACTTGCTCAAGGGCACAGCTAGTCAGTGGCAGAGCTTGGATAAGAACTCTGATGTTCCTGGTTCTCGTCCCAGAAATCGCTCTATTTTTAAAATGGATTTAATGTAATACCCTGCCGTGGGAGGCACTACTGCATAAAGGTGCAGGAAAATAGGCTTTGACATGGAAGCAACTTTTGCACGTAATGCAGGGGAAATGGACAGGATGCTGCAGTGAAGCACAAACGTGCTGTGTGCTACACCCGTCTAACACAGCAGGAAAAGGTTAGTTAAGTGGAAAAGGACTGCCCTAATGAATGTGTGTTGTGCACTCAGGACTGTGGAGGGTTGGTGAGAAGAGACAGCGGGTTTGCTTGGTTTTTTTTTTTTTAACTGCAGGAGCATCCCAGGTTCAGGCTGAGCTCACTCAGGCTTCTGGAAATGTTTGATTCATACTGAATGAACTCACAGGCTTAAACAGAATCATTTCCATCTGATGATACTGATCATATGATTACACCTACTGTGCCATGAGTTGCACTCCATAAGCACATATGCACACTGCCCCTGCTGTGAAGAGCCCTAATCACCACATCCAGCACAGCTCGCCAGCTGCAGGAGAAAGATCCTACCTTGCAATGATGCATCCCTAGCTGTGTGCTTCTGCTGTAGAGGCAGGCTTGACCCCCAGGATTTCATGAAGTTATTTTTGTGTGTGATTCTCAATACAAGTGAAGCACTTCCTATTGCGGGACACGTTCATGTTATAAATAGTTACATCCTCTTCCTTTGGCTCTGAGGTTTAATTAATACACAGATCAACCTCTTCTAAAATTCACAAATGCTTGGGAAGATGTAAAATTTAATTAGTTTGCCCACACAACTCCATATGTCAACTGTTAGCTCAATTATTCTTTGCCGTGAAACACTGACTGCACTTTTTCACATTAGTAATTTCCCCGTATCTTAGAGTCATCATTAATCAACACCCTGAACTCACAACACACACACACACACACACACACACACTCTGAATTAAATGTTGGGCACAAGGAAACTGGATCCTTGTTAAGGAAATTGTAGCAGAATTTTGCTCATGACAAATTGACACATGCAGTACTGGGTCAGATTATAATCCTGTGACACAGGGCGGATTGCTGCGGAGCTCCAGAAACGCGCTCTTGTGCTCACTGGTGGAGATTTTCCATTCAGCCTGGAGTCCTTTGCACCAATAGTTCATTTAAGGTGAGGTTTGCCCAGGTGAAGAGCATTCATGCAACGCTATTTGGGACACACCTTACATAAGAACAGCCATACTGGTTCAGACCAAAGGTCCAGCAAGCCCAGTATCCTGTCTACCGACAGTGGCCAATGGCAGGTGCCCCAAAGGGAATGAACGGACATGTTATCATCAAGTGATTCATGCTCTGTTACCCAATCCCAGCTTCTGGCAAGTGGGACTGTGCAGGAAGGATAGCAGGGGCAGAATAGACATGCAGGGTAGGTGTGCTTCAGCAAGGCTATCCCCACTGGATCTGAATAGGGCAATACAGAAGGGGCCTCTGGAGTGATCAAGAGCAATTTTGGGAGGCTCAAAACCTCCACAGACTGGCGTGGCTAAGTCCCAACTGAAAGTGGGGAAATTGAGGCAGTAAGGAATACTGCATAATGCAATTCCTACCTAAAATGGGAAAAGCCTAAGCTATGTATGCAGCATCCATAAGGCTGCTGCCTATAGTGGAAGATCCTTTACAGAATGGCTATAGAGATTAGAGACATCTCACTCAAGGGACCCTGACTCACAGCACACACTGAAGTGGGGCAGAGAGAGTAATCTATCTCTGGGGAAGGAACATAGAGGGCAGCTGCTTTCCTCATATGCATGCAGCTCAGGGATAGAGACAGCCCCCAGAGAGGGCATGTCCCACCCGGCACTAGGTAACTGGATCCCAAGAGTCAGTGCTTGGTTAAGACCAGCTTTGCCTGTGGTGAGCAGACAGGTTGCCCTATAACAGAGTGCACAGAGTGGCAAAGCACCTGGTAGCACTATGAGTCTCGGCTATGTGCCCAGTTAGCTGCATTGCTTGTCATGGCCCCATACAGCACCAGTGTGAACACAGGGCATGACAGCACAGTAAGGGGCCAAGCTAGGCTACCATGGCTTAGCTTACTCCATAATTACTTAGCTTGTGCTTAGCATGCAGTGAAGATACAGCCTCAGGGCACCACTCAAGTTCTACCTCAAGCTAATGAAGTTTCAGGCAGTGAAGACAAGCCCTGCACCACTGGTGGGCAGAGGAGTAGGGATGGAAATATCCCCATGGCAGTGAACACAGTGAGGATTGGAACCATGTCATTAATTACACAGTGGGGTTGATGGATTTTATTTTATTTTAAATTGCAGATAGAGACAGGGCCAGAGTGACCCATCACTGGGCCCTACATAAACTGGGCCCCTATCTTCTCACAATCAGCCAGAGACCACGCTCCCTGCCCCCCGGGCTGGCCATCTTGTGGGTCTGCCAGGACTGAGTGCTGAGCTTGCTGCTGCTTGAGATGCTGCTCACCACGACAGAGGGGCACTCTGGTTCAATCTGGATATGTGGCATTGTGACCTGGCGCATGTGGGTGCAGCACCACTCAGGTTTGGCCCAGCTGCTCTTCTGTCATGGTGAACACAGCCCCAGGCAGCAGGATGAGCAGCCAATCTTGGCAGATCCACAGTACAGCTAGCCAGGCCACAGTGAGAACTGTCTGGCTGTTTGGTGGGTCCCAGCCCCCTCCCCTGCTCAATGCATGTGGGCCCTAGGCAAGTGCTTAGTTTGTCTGTGTGTAATCCAGTCCTGGCTAGAGGTGGGGTGAGGGGAAATAGCACAAATTAGTAAGAGGGAATAGGAAGAGGATAAAGAAAGGAGAGGAATGGATGAGGAAGGGGAAAGGCTACCCCAGGATCATACAGTTACGCACTTCACACACATTAGCTCTCCGGTAGCTAATGTCATGCAGATGATGCACTAATTTTTTGCCCTCCATTTGTACTAAAACAGATTCCAGCCCAGTAGTGACACCAACACTAATGATTAGAGCTGGATGATTTATTTTTTTCAAAAACTTGGACAAAATTTCAAAATTCTAGTGGGGGGGTGGGGAGAAATCAGAATTTTTTTTTCCTTAACCAGCTCTGTCAATAACCAAGTTTTCATAGCGCCTTTCATGCAAGGATCTCAAACATTCACCAAGCCTCAATACACTCCTGCAGTATGAGGAGTCAGTGTCAGTGGCTTGTGTGTTATTTCCCTAAGACACACAGGCCCAAGGAGTTAAACGCTGTTAAGTCCCAGGACTTGGAAATGATCTTTTCATGGTTTTGTGTCCATACTCCACATGCTTGACTGCACACCCTACAACAGAGAACTACTTGCTTTAGCCTGGTATACCAGGAACATCACATGCACCTTATCTAGTGTAGACAACAGCCAGGTATGATGCAAATTCAGAAAACCAACCCAGCCTTTATTATGTGTGCTGTCTTCTCATCATGTCTAAAGACGAGATTTGCTTAGTACATTTCTCCCGGAGACACCAACTTTTCGCACGCTTCTATAGATGCCAGCATTTATGCAACAGTCACTACAAAAAACAGGACAAAGTCAGAGATTACAAAACATTCCTGGTTCTAACAAATCCACTGTACATATTCAATATCAACATAACTTAGTACAAGTTTCTCAAAAGGGGCACAGGTCATAGCATGTCCCACAGAAGAGTTTAGCACCACCAACTGAAATGAATAGGCTTTTTCATACTGTACTGAGATACTTCTCTATCTTAAAGAAAAATGTAAATGAGAATCTCTTTAAAAATATAAACACCTTCAGTTAAAACGGATTTAAAAAACAAATTTGCTTTCCACTTGTTTATGCTTTTTGATTCCTTATTGCATTTCTCTCATCTTTCACAATGAAAACGAACTATTTCATTCCACTCTTGGTTTAGAACCAGTTTCTCATAAATTCCATTTTTAGTATTGCAGGCACTAGCTAAAAATACAAATTCAGTATATAGGTGGCAAACACTGCAGGGACACCATAATTTGTTTTCAAAATTGTTTACATTGGCATTTTAAAATCATGGAACTATTCCTGTTTGTTTTCAATTTTTTCAGATGGCTTATATGTTACCAGATCTAAATTCCAGGCCAAATGTGATATGACAGGATGCATTTAAATTGAAAAATACCAACTGCTAATAGCAAGGAATCTCATAGATATCATATCTAAAATGGTATCTAAAGGCTCTTATTTAACATTCATATAGTCTGCTAAGTTTATGGTCCTTCTGTCCCATTTTAAGCAACTGCAAGATAAGTTATCGTGAACTGACATGTTCCTACATTATCGTTTTTATAAGTATTTGGGGGGAGAGGACTTCACTAATAAAAAAATCAGTAAAAGCATCCACCTAGTATACTTGTATGACCCCGTCACTACAGTATCTGAGCACCTCACAATCTTGAGTGTCTTTATCCCCACAACACCCCTGTGAGGTAGGGCAGTACTGTTCCCATTTTACAAGTGGGGAACTGAGACACAGAGACTAAGTGACATGCCCAAGGTCACAGAGGAAGTCTGTGGCAGAGCAGGGACTTGAAATCCAGGTCTTCCAAGTCTCAGACTACCACCTTAACCACTGGACAATCCTTCCTCACTAAATATTAATAATAATAACTGCCAAGTATTAAGCTGTCACTGATGAATACTCATTAGTCACTTTGATTATTTCCTGAGCCCAAAGTGGAAATGGCAATTATAAAGAAATTCTATTGAAATTGTTCTCAGGCCATGATGCAAAGCATTTAAGCCCATGCATAACTTTAAGCACGTGCATTGTCCTATCAGAGTCAATAGAACTGTTTACGTGTTTAATGTTACAAATGTGTTTCAGTGCTTTGCTGGATAAGAGCCCTACTGCATGTTCCTGACTTGGCCAAAATCCATTCGGAAATATAGGGTCTCTCTTTCTCTTTTCCCCTTCATTACTGCATGTCTTTAATTTACATAGGCAATTTTTCTGCTCAGGGCACATTGATTCAAATATTTTATCACCTCCTTCCTGATTTGCCCCCAGACATTTTCATGACCAGTTTGGGCTCAGGAAACAAAGAATCAGATTCAGTACTGACAAGTTAATATTGGGTTGAGACAGAATTAGGCCTCATTACTGCCCACAGAGTGCTAGGTGCCTTGCAGAACACACAGACGTGCCCTGCTCTCAAGAGCTAACAATCTAATGGCAGCTACGGTGTAACAGGTAGGACACACAGGATGGGCTGAGAGGGTTACAGAAAGAGTCAGGCACTTGGCTGTTACACACAAAATTAGGGCTGCTGATTAATCACAGTTAACTCATGTGATTAACTCAAAAAATTTAATCAATCAATTTTGATTAATTGAAGTTTTAATCACTGTTAAACAATAGAATACCAATTGAAATTTATTAAATATTTTGAAGGTTTTCCTATATTTTCATATATATTGTCCTGTGTTGTAATTGAAACCAAAATGTATATTATTTTTATTACAAATATTTGCACTGCAAAAATGATAAACAAAAGAAATAGTATTTTTCAATGCACCTCATACAAGTATTGAAGTGCAATCTCTTGTGAAAGTGCAATTTACAAATGTAGATATTTTTTGTTACATAACTGCCCTCAAAAACAAAACAACGTAAAATGTCACAGCCTACAAGTCCACTCAGTCCTACTTCTTGTTCAGCCAATCGCTAAGACAAACAAGTTTGTAAATAAGAAGCAGGCAGGAGTATCTCCTGTAAATGTAAATAATGTCACCTGAAAGTGAGATCAGGCATTTGCATGGCACTTTTGTAGCTGGCATTGCAAGATATTTACATGCCAGATATGCTAAATATTCATATGCCCCTTCATGCTTCAGCCACCATTCCAGAGGACATGCCTCCATTCTGATGACACTAGTTAAAAAAAATAATGTGTTAATTATATTTGTGACTAAACTTCTTAGGGGGAGAATTGAATGTCCCCTGCTCTGTTTTACCCACATTCTGCCCTGTATTTCATGTTATAGTAGTCTCGGATGATGACCCAGCACATATTCATTTTAAGAACACTTTCACTGCAGATTTGGCAAAATACAAAGAAGGTACCAATGTGAGACTTGTAAACGTAGCTACAGCACTCAACCCAAGGTTTAAGAATCTGAAGTGCCTTCCAAATTCCGAGAGGGACGAGGTGTGGATCATGCTTTCAGAAGTCTTAAAAAAGCAACACTCCAATGAGGAAACTACCACCAAAAAAGAAAGAAAAAAAAACAAACAAACAATCTTCTGCTGGTGGCATCCGACTCAGATAATGAAAATGAACGTGTGTCACTCCACACTGCTTTGGATTGTTATCGAGCAGAACCTATCATCAGCATGGACACGTGTCCTGGAATGGTGGTTGAAGCATGAAGGGACATCTGAATCTTTAGCACATCTGGCATGTAAATATCTTGCGACACTGGCTATAACAGTGCCATGAGAACACCTGTTCTCACTTTCACGGGACACTGTAAATAAGAAGCAGCCACCGTTATCTCCTGCAAATGTAAACAAACTTGTTTGTCTGAGTGATTGGCTGAACAAGAAATAAGACTGAGTGGACTTGCAGACTCTAAAATTTTACACTTTTTTATTTTTTAATGCAGTTCACCTGGCTAAAATGTGTAAGGAAAAAAAAAACCCTGTGTGATAATGGGGAATTTCAATTTGAGTGACGTATGCTGGCGGTCTCATGGTGCCAGTATTACAACATCCTTGGAATTTCTAAACATTATAGATGAAAATTTCCTAACTCAAAGTGTTGCAGCCAACGTGCAGGAATTCTTTATCAGACCTAGTCCTAACAGATAAAGAGGAGCTGATGACAGAACTAAAAAAGTTTGTGTTAGCTTAGGTACAGGTGGTTGTGACGTGATCACATTTATAATGTGCAAGTAGCATATCAGTTGTATATATATATATATATATTATATATATATAGTGACAAAGTTCCTCCTCCACCTTGGTGGGTCCTGCGCTTATTGGCGGATTTGTTCACCTCAGTGATCTTCCCTTCTTGTGGAACCCACAGTCTGAGTCAGCTCCTCCTGTGTCTGATCAGGAGTTGGGAGGTTTGGGGGGGGTTCCAGCCCAGGGCCCTGTGGATTGCAGCTGTCTATAGTACCTCCTGTAACGGCTGCATGACAGCTACAACTCCCTGGGCTACTTCCCCAGGGCCTCCTCCAAACACCTTCTTTATCCTCACCCCAGGATCTTCCTCCTGATGTCTGATAATGCTTGTCTCCTAAATCCTCCAGCAGTACACTCTCTCACTCTCAGCTCCTTGCCTTCTTGCTCCCAGCTCCTCACTCGCACTCCTTCTCCTCTGGCTCCTCCCTGCCTGACTGGGGTGAGCTCCTTTTTAAACCCAGGTGCCCTGATTAGCCTGCCCGGATTGGCTGCAGGAGTTCTAATTAAAGTAGCTATCTCCACTGCCTTCTAGAAAGGTCTTAATTGGCTCCAGGTGCCTTGATTAACCTGGAGCAACTGCCATTTGGTTACCATGGTCCTAGGGATTTGTTTAGCCTGGGGCTAACAT